>NW_028274810.1:10145537-10448568 GCF_037043125.1 Eumetopias jubatus
CCACGCAGGTGCCCCTGTGCCTACATTTCTGTCAGAATAGTGGGTCTTTCTGGAGTCCATTTCTTGGTGGTTAGAGTATTTCAGCAAGGAGGGAGTATGGTCTATGGGTTCCCTCAAGGTTGTAAACAAGGAGAGTCTCCTGACAGACAAGTGGAGAAGTTTACGTATTTTATAATTAGAAAATTATAGATGTCAGCACTAGATTTTTAAAAGCAGGTAGGTAAATTTGGGAATAAAAAATACGTGAGAAGTAATGGAATAGCTACACTCAATATAAAACCCAGAGGGCAAAGCTCTCACTCCTATGAATGGTCAGATTTGTGAGCAATCCAGAGTTGGTGTGGAGGAGGGTGCCACGGAGCAAGATGCCTGGGCTCTTGTGCATCACACCATCCACCGAGCAGTGTCACCTTGTGCTTTTCCACCTCATGCTGAGTTGAAGTTACCTTATCTGTAAAATGGGGATAATACTGATCCGAGAGATTTCTAATAAGTATTTTAAAAGATAACATATGGAAAACCCTCAGTAGAGTGTCTTGCACATAATACACAATAAATGTTGCATATCATTAGTGGTAGTAGCTGTATTCACTTCTAACCCACAGTTCATGCGAGTGAAGTACTTATTTTAATACATCATATTACATTACATTTAATTTTACACCTAACATAGAGGTCATTCTGTCTTTATCAACACCTCTCAGACAGCCTAAGGGAGAGGCCTAAGGGGAGTCTTGGGGGTATTTCTATGCCACCCCTGCCTTTTCTCCCCCGGCCCCAAGCCCAAACTCAAATTTCCAATGTTGGTGTACTCACCCTTGTGGCTGAGGAAAAAGCATGCCAGGGAGTTGGCCAAGCCTCCTCCTGGGACAGCTTGGCGGGCCCCTTCTCCTGCTGGCACAGAAGATGGGGAGAGAGCCATACTTGGGCTCTTAGGGGACTCCCCTCTTACAAGTGGGAGCCAATCACTGCTATGGAATCGGACTAGTCAGAGGAGTACCTCCTTCTGGAAGTTGATGGGAGGGGTCAGGGAGAGCTTTCTGTCCCTGCAGGGGCCTAAACACAAAGTCCACTTGTCTTCAGATGTGAAGAAATAGAAATCCTGAAAGATACTGGCAAAAATTATACACTTATCCTTAGTACAATGCATTAGGCAAATGGAAGAACCTGCCTCATTTTGGAGGACCAAGGTACATAATTCCTTATTTACCTTTGTGAATTTGTGCGTGTCTATATGCAGTGTCCTTGGGACCATCATAGCTATTCCTCTTTTGAGGTGATTTTATCAAGGTCGAAACTGAATAATGCTGTCGTCTACATTATTGGCCATACAAAGATAATAGCAACAATAAGACAAACAACAAAATCTCAGGAGAAAGAAGGGTGGGGAGGGAAAGAGCTTCCAAAACAGGTGCTGGGAAATGTATCATGGAATAGACAGGAAAACAGGAATATTGATTTCTAGACCCGGCTCTATTCACCACTCCACTGGAAGTTATATGGACCTAAACAATTCATTTGACTGCTCTGAAGAGAACAGATGACCGCCAGGCGTGGCTCTCTTCTGGTTCTGCTGATTATATTGACAGCCTAAGGGGAGGTTTTGGGGAGTACTGGCCAGACTTCCCTGACTCCAGAAAGTCCTTTAAGCCTTTGGTAGTGGTGGTGGTGGTCATGGTGATGGAGGAGGCGGTGGTCATGGTGGTGGTGGTAGCAGAGTGGGTTGGAGGGAATGCTGCCCTGCTCCATGGGTCTGAATAAGAGACATGACTGGGACAAATGCTGTGACAGGTTTGAGAAGTGGGCAGAGAGCAGTGGGCAATGAGGCAGTATGACTTAACGGGCCCAAGTGCATAGGTCCAAGCCGGTAACTGCAGCCCGAGCCTTTCGAGATGATGCCTCTCTCGGGGACGACACAAGCAAAACAGACATGCTGAGGCAGATAGATACGCACTGTTCTACTGGTTGTGACTTTGGGGGGGCAGGGGTTTGTTTGTTGAAAATTTTTTATTTGTTTTATTTTTACATTTTTATTTATTTTCTTTTTTACCCTAAAAAATAGTTTGAATCTGTATTTTGGGAACATGGAGATGAGGTCTGTGGAGAGAAGGAAAAGTTGAAGCAGTTAAATAGAAAGCTGGGACTGCAGGTGGACACAGTGTAGGCACAGAGGAGAGCCCTTCTTGTACAGAGCAGACCACAGTCTGGCTCAGGCAGAGTTTAAAAACAGCCTAGGTTAATGCACAATTCCACAGGCTGGGGAGGCACCCTGGGACAGAGGTGAAAGCTGGAGCCAGGCCTAGTGGCTGGGGCCCAGAAGGAGCTGGGACAGCCAGTCAAGTGCCCTCCTTCCTGAGGACAAAGGGCGACACTCTAGACTAGACTGAACTAGATGTCCGCCATGGGGACTCATGGTGGACGAGTCCCCAGAAGGCCTAAGAGGTGCAGCTCCCTGCATAGAGGCCTGGCTCCAGGAACCCAGCAGAATCACAGAGAAAGGAGTGAAGTACTAACAAATGGTTTTCATTATCATCACACAGCCTCCACCCTCATTCTGTATGTGTGTGCTCTGGTTTTTTCCCTTTTTTTCATCTTTTCCTGGGTTGTAACTAAACAATGAGGTGATTGCCAGCCCACTAGATTGCACAACAGAACCAGTGGCTGGGTTGGAGCATAGTTTTCCCCAAATAAATTCTGGACAAGAGAAATGAGCGATCTGGAAATAAGGAGTTTGCTCGGCACAACAACTGTGTGTGCTTTTTAGCGCTGGTAATGGAGGCGGGATGAGGGTCCTCGGAGAGTTAAGACACTTAGCTCCTCAGAGTGCACCTGTCAGCCCACCAATGGGGCATTCTCCTTCTTCAATGAAGTTTCACCAAAATGAAAGGGGGGCTTACCCAGTTATCCAGGAATATAAATTGGGACCACTTGCTATTTCCCAATATAATAGGAAATAATGATTTACTTTGAATAAACTGGTGCAGCTATGGGAAGAATTTTCCATTCTGTTCAATAAACATTCACTAAGTGGTTACTCTGGGACAGCCCGTGGTTAGAAAAACACCGAAGACCTCAAGAAGTAAACAATCAAGCGGATGCCCAAATTTGTCCCAAATCCCTTGGATACCTGAGCATAAATTTAACCACGAGGCTACCTCCATGTTGTATTCTCCTTGTGATTCACTTTCCCTGTAAGGCAACTATTACCCTAAGCAAAGATGCTATCAACTCTATGGGGCCTGGCACGTTTTCGTGATGGCCAAAGAGCTTCGTGCTCCCCAAACTGTAGTCATAGATGGAGCAGCTTCCTCCTTCTGACTGCCACGTGGCTGAAGAAAATGGATCATTCCAAAAACAAATGTTTCAGTTCGTTACTCAGCATTTTTGTTGGGAAATGATTGCAGATAATCATCTTGCAGCTGCAGATGGAGCTTTCTACACTTGCTCAGACGGGGCCACTGAGCATGTGCATGGCCAGCCATTCCAGCCAAGACTGGGACAAACAGCAGGATCCTTCCTGCCAGAGACAGCCGGACTGGGACATGAGATGGACACAAGGCATCACTTTCAGTTCTGTACCCAGCCTGTTAGTAATTCACTACTTGATTCTAGCTGGATATCTTTAATGAGAGTCATTAGAATAGCTGATATTTATGTAGCACCAACTAGGCGCCAGGCCCTGGACTAAATGCTCATCTATCTAATCCTCTCAATAACCCAATATGGAAAATAGAATTATTGTGATTTTTGAGGGGAGACACTGAGGTACAAAGAGGTTAAGGTACTTGCTAAAGGTCACACAGCTGATAAGGGGTAGGGCTGAAATGCGACCAACCCCAGAGGTACAGAGAGGTTAAGGTACTTGCTAAAGGTCACACAGCTGATAAGGGGTAGGGCTGAAATGCGACCAACCCCAGGCCTCAGGGTGTCAGGTGGCATGTTTGTCAAGGGAAGCACCTGGACTGCAGAATCACTGGTGGCCCTTTCTTTATAGCTCTTGAAGTCTATCATTATGTAAAATCACAACTGAGATTCTAAAATAAATTAGTTTATAGTTCTTCAGATCTTAAACATCTAAATTTACCTCTTTAGAAACAGCAGGATGCATGGCTGGTTGTGTGTGTGTGTGTGTGTGTGTGCGCACATGTGTGGTGATGGAGTGGGTGAAACTGACTGCCCTTATCTTTGGAATTTCTAATTACCCACAGTGTTCTGGGTCCCCAGAGACAGATGCCTGCTGTGAGTCTCTTGTTAGCTCTGGACTGAATTGCACCAAGTGCAGAGTTTTTCTTTTCTTCATGATGTCATGGTCAAATAAAACCTAAAAGAAGAAACACTAGAAGATTGGGAATGTTCTGAAATATACTTAGAGAATCAAGGGACTTTCGAAGGGACAGCAGATTTTCATCTCCCCTGACCTTTTCCCTAAGATAATGAAAGAGTTAGATGAAACTCCTTCAAATAAGCTGCAAAATGCCCGTCAAATAGCCCCTCATTATAATTAACCACCCCAGTGATGTTCTGACAGCCCCCATCAGGGATATATGTTACTGTGTGGTAGGAATCCATTTGGGACTGGGATAGTTAAAGCCGTACACAGGAAGTAGCTAAAACAGCATAAAGCCCCCTGACACACACATGGAAATAAATTCTTCATTTCCAGTTCTTATCTTAGCCTCGGGTTACCTGGGATTTGCATGTGCTGCGTGCCTGGGCAAAGCTGGGCTGAGTTATCTCTTTCATGCCTTGAGTCAGATTTTCTGGGTGTGAAGTCAGCAGACAAGCCAGGAAACATCAGTGCAAAAGAGTGTGGAGCTGGAGACACGGTGGCAGCTGTCACTCCAGAGGGGTGTGGTATGGGAAGGTGTCCAACCCATCTTTGGGATTCAGTTTCCCCTTGTGATGTGTTTGGTGCTGGCTACTGTGATCCAGGTTTTCATGGATGCAGGGTGGTTGAGGTACGGCAGTGTTTGCAGAGACTGAAGTCCAGCTGCTCACACAGAAACGGCCCTGACTCATGGATGAGTGTGTCTCACAGACAGGTATGGGTGTCTCACAGACGAGTGTATCTCAAGGACAGGTACGGGTGTCTCGGACAAGTGAGTATGTCTCACAGACAGGTGTGGGTGTCTCACAGACAAGTGAGTGTGTCACGGACAGGTATGGGTGTCTCAGGGACAAGTGAGTGTGTCTCACAGACAAGTATGGGTGTCTCACGGTCAAGTGTGTCTCACAGGCAAGTATGGGTGTCTCACGGACGAGTGTGGGTTTCTCATGGACTATGTGTCTCACAAACAAGTGTGGATATCTCACAGACAAGTGTGAGCATCTCACGGACATGTGTGGGTGTCTCACGGACAAGTGAGTGTGTCTCATGGACAGGTGTGGGTGTCTCACGGACGAGTGTGGGTGTCTCATGGACAAGTGCGTCTCACAAACAAGTGTGGATGTCTCACAGACAAGTGTGTCTCACAGACAAGTGAGTGTATCTCACGGGCAAGTGTGGGTGTCTCACGGACGAGTGTGTCTCACGGACAAGTGTGGGTGTCTCATGGACGAGTGTGTCTCATGGACAAGTGTGGGTGTCTCATGGATGAGTGTGTCTCATGGACAAGTGTGTCTCACAAACAAGTGTGGATGTCTCACAGACAAGTGTGAGTATCTCATGGACGAGTGAGTGTGTCTCACAGGCAAATGTGGGTGTCTCACGGGCAAGTGAGTATATCTTACAGATAAGTGTGGCTGTCTCACGGACGAGTGTGTCTCACAGCCAAGTGTGGGAGTCTCATGGACGAGTGTGTCTCATGGACAAGTGTGTCTCACAAACAAGTGTGGATGTCTCACAGACAAGTGTGAGTGTCTCACAGATGAGTGAGTGTGTCTCACAGGCAAGTGTGGGTGTCTCACGGACAAGTGAGTGTGTCTCGCGGACGAGTGTGTCTCACGAACCAGTGAGGGTGACGTTTTACTGGGATCCTTACATTCAAGTCCTATAGCCTGTTCCTTAATCCCTCACCAATTGAAAGATGACCTGCCTGCCTTTTTTAAAAGCCCTGGAACACTGTGGGTCTGTTAGGCCAGGATTTTTCTTGTTTTGTCTCAGAACTATAGATCTTTAGCTTGCCTTTATTTCTGAAGTTACATCTGAATTGCATTATACACTTATGTGCTGTAACATCGCTTGACCTATTGCTTGGAAAACATACCACACACTGAGAGGAAAAGGCTAGCTCAAGAGTTGCTGAGGACATTTAATCCTATAAAGCAAGTAGAAGGAAGGACTTGGATCCGAGTTAACATTCACTGGCAAGGTTTTGTTTTCATTCATGCATTCCTTCCCAGGTGGTCACCCGAGGTCTGCAGCAGGTTAGAAACCTCGCTAGGTGCTGGTATTATCGAAAACAACCTTGGACTCCAACCAACCTGAGAGTCCTTTTTCCCCAAAACTTCTGTCTGCTCTTAGTCCCAAGTATGGGAATGGCAGGCAAGGAAAGGCCAAAAGCAGAGCTGAAATAGATCTTTTTCTTGTGGTTTAAGGATCAGCCAGTTGGAACCAAGAAGATGTTTTTTTAGGGTTGCAGAGAAGTTTGAAAAATGATTGGATTGTTTTTGGCACTGAAATGTAGATTATAGATATATCATTAGTATTACTAAGCTGACGGGCTCTAGTACGAGGACTGTTATTTAGCAGTACATTCTTGCAAAAGTGCGCTGCCCTCAGCTCTGTACTGGAAGGCTGCTGTGTTTAGATGTCTTATCTCCCACCACCACGTTGGTGTTCTAATTACCCACGCTTTGAAAACATCTCTGCGGTGTTGGCATTGCACAGCTCATGAATCCAGTCAGGTAAATACCATGCAGATGGTGGCCAGCCACACACACCAAGAGACCACGCACATTCGTAGCAAATGCTCCTTGATTCTGAAGCTCAAGGTCAGCCAACCTTGGTGGTTTCTTCCTTAAGCTACCTGACTCTCTGGAGAAATGCGAGGGTTTTGTAATTTACCTCAGAGTCTCCCAAAGAGCCAGAGGACCATTTATCTTTTAGAGAAACGTGGCGGGGCACTTTAGAATTGTTAGCATTGAAACTTTCAGTCAAAAAGAATAGCAGTTTTGCTGAACCTTAATGTCTTCCTAAGTCCTTGGTGCCAGATGCGCTATTTTCCTATTGGACTTGCCAAAACCACTAAATAGTTAAAACACATCAAATCATCTCTAAATGGCCGAAATTGAATTCCACCCCCACCCCCACCCCCCGCCACAAACAAAGAGCTCCTAGTCAGCAAACCTCATGGTCGTGTTCCATACTAGAAAATTTCTGATTAGGCTAAAAATTAGGAAAACAGACTTACAACACAAAAGACTTCAAATTTCTTTTTTGCATACAGGCTCAAAGTAAGAACTACCAGAGAAAGGAGAGAATCAAGGGGAAAAGGTCACAGCAATGAAAATCACAGCAAGAGCACCAACTATTATTATTACTATTATTATTCCCTCAACTACATGCTCTTAATGCCTAACATCCCCAGTGAGTTTTCTCAGCACAGAGAACTCTGGCTGGCAGAAGCTGGGAGAAAAGAAGCTGCAGTTCACGCCAGCTGCTTGGGCATCTTTGATGTGGCTTAGGCTGTTCTTGGGACTAGCCATTGCTTCCGAGCTCGTGCGAGGAATGGTCCAAGAGGTCTTTTTGGTCAAGCATCCCCAAATCTTTGGTATTAAAATTGCCAGCAAATAATCCTTGGGTTTAATAATAAGCTACCCATAGCTCCAACCACCAAACAACATTTTAAGCGGTATGCAAGGAGTAAAAAGAAAACCTTCCAATTCACGAACATCAGTTATATCTAGACAGTTGGCGGGGCAGAGGGTAGAGAGTCTGGAAGCTGTATTCTTGTTGCCTAAATGTGACCACGTCTGCACTTCACATTTTCTGAGATATATTACTTTCTTGATAATGTCTCTTAATTGCTAGCTCATCAAAGCCAATGTCAAGCTTCCTCTTCCTCCTGTATAGCAGTTGTTCTCAGCCCTGGCTTTTTCCTTGGGATCACCTCAGGAGCTTTACAAAATGCTGATCCCCAGGCAGCACTCCGGAAGAGTTAAGCTATAATCTCTGGAGAGGGGACAGGTGTCAGGAGTTTGTAAAGCTCCTTGGGTGATTCCAGTGATCAGCCAGGGTAGAGAGCCACTGCAGTAGAGGATTTGGGGGGAGGAGGGCAGTGGAAAGGGGAAGCTAGGAGGTAGATGAAATCTTCCACAAAGTTCAAGCATGGAGGACTTGGCAGGATGCTGACCGACAGTTAGCAGGTTGCAGTTGCTACAGCTGATGCCCATCATTCCCTGATAACTCTCCAGCAGAGATTTAGTTTCCTCAAACTATATACTAAGTTGGATTTTCAACTATTTGCCATTGTCTAAGCTTCTTAGCTGAAACTGACCAAAAGATCTCATTGAGACCTTAAGAAAGTGAAGGGGACACTGAGGTAGGCAACAACAGAGAGATATTCAAGTAGGCTTAACCTCAGGTGTCCTCCGAAGAACCTCTAGTTCTAGCTAACTTGACGCTGGTTGGTCTGGGGTTCTGGGGTCAAGGTATAGACATAAGATGGATTATAATATGGAAAGTTCCAATCAAGCAGGCAGTCCACAGTAGTAGACTGACTCTTGGTTGACCCTCTCGCTTGGCCCTGGATCCCTCACCCTATGGGGAGACTGCAGATGGAGGAGAGCCAGAGTAGACCCTCTAAAGCAGTGATTCTCAAGCTTAGGTGTGCACATAATCACTGGAGGGATTGTTAAAACACAGATGACAGAGTCTCGCTCAGCATTGCTAGGTCTATGGTGGAGCCTAAGCATTTGCATTTCTAATAAGTTCTAAGATATTGCTGATACTACTAAGGCCCACACTTTGAGAATCACTGCCTTAAACATGAGATCCTGGACAGACTAAAGTTGTCCTGGTCTGGAAGAGGTACACCAGACTTCAAGAGTATTCCATCATGCCCTGGAAGAAGGAACAGAATATGGGTCTGCGATGAGCTTGGCTTTATTTTCATGCACTTGTAAAAGGGTGAGAGCCATCTGATTAAGTGATTACCTCATGAGAACAGACAGGGTTTTAAAATAGATAGGCATTTGGGTTGCTTGTCCCTCATATCTTTGCATTAGAAATTGGTAATATTTAAATCAGACTTAATTTTAGAGCCCCAACCTTCACTAGCCTAAGACTAAACACAATGACAGCAGCATCTATGAAATCATTTAGTGTTTCAGTATTGTTCTCTCCAGCAGCAAACTGTCTATACCTACACTGAACAAGAGAAGGTCAAGGGCATCGGAGATGCTAGACAGAGTCTCAAAGATAGCACTCAGGCATCTAGATTGGCAAGTGACCCTGGTGCACCAAGGTGCCTTGGCCCAGATAGCATCTATAGGGCCAGGGAACTTTTTGTGATAGGTCTGGAGCAAACCCCCAAGAAGACAGTTCTATCTAGAAGTTGTGGGATTTTTTAATTAAGATTGACCTTCTCTCTCCTTCTTATCGTCTAAACTGGAGGCCATCCTGGCTTGTAATAGAATATCCAGAATATTTCTAGAGAAAGTCACTCTTACTTCCCTGGTTGTTCCATAGAGGCAAAGTGGAGGCCTTTTATGTCACACAGGAAATAACAGTCAGTGGGCAGGCCACTGCAGTGAGCTCTGCAAGCTCATAAGCCCCTACTGCTGTACAAGACCCATCACCGTTCCTTTCACCAAGCCCCCTTTGAGCTGTGTTGAATCTCTAGTCAATTCTTGAACTCTGGGGGATCTGTGATGCCTTTCCTTCCTTTCTACCCTGATGAACTTCTATTCATCCTTAAGAACCCTGCTCAGATGTTACATCCTCCATGAACCTATGTCTCTGGTTAATCTGGACAGATAAAACTAGTTCCTTCTTTGATTAGTTTCCATATCGTGTCAAATACACATCATACTTATCACACTGTGCTTCAAATGCATGTTCATGTGTTTGCCTTTCCTCACCTCTAGATTATTTTCTCTTGGAAGTTAAGTATTATGTTATATTCTTCTTTGTGTCCTTAGCACCTAATGTAGTGGTTGGCACAAGGCCTGCAAGTTTTACTGTTTAATTAATGAAAAAAAAATAATTCTCGTGTTTGGGTGGGAGTAACATTACTTAAGAATCCAGTAGGGATACAGACTGGAAAATATTAATTGACCTCATAGCATCCCAGATGATCAGGGCTGGAAACCTTAGCTATCATCATAGCAGTTCCTTGTCCTGTGGAGGAGGAAGCTCAGAGATGCTTAAAGATAGTGAGTCGTTTATCCAAGAATCAGAGTGAATTGGACCAGGATGCAGCTCTGTGGGTTCCAGTCTAATGGTCAGTCAGTCTTGGCCAAATGCCCAGATGAAAAATTTGTGGACTGGATCTAGACCTTCTTTCCTAGGAGTGATGGAACCAGGCCCCACAATGCCCACCTATTACCTGGGGACATGCCATTCTCCCTCTCCAGTGCTAAACCCAACTCTGAGAGAGCATGGCAGTGTACTTTGCCACAGAATCTAACATTTTTAAAGGGTGTTTAGGTAAATTTCCATCTCTAGACTTGAACCCCAATTGATTATTGGAAGGTTTTTCTCGTACTTCTGAGGCAAAAGGATATTTTGAGCAGAGTGGGTAAGGAAGAGGAACGGAAACATCCCAGTCCTTAATTTTATGATTTCTAGCAACAGGAAAAACACTCCAGATGCTCTTTCAACCTCCCTGTCCACTACCTTCTCTATGTAATTAGGGACTTGGTGGCTTCATTGACCTTTGCTTCCGTAGCACAAGATGAGAGAGGGTTGAAGGAAGATGAAGTGGTGGGAGTCCACACTGGAAAAAACATGATAGGGACAGGGGTTTTGGGAATTGGAGAGAGAATATAAACAGGAAGGATACAGACGTCATCTAGAACTTTTTTGGGGGGGTACTCAGTCCTTCACAAGTTCTACAGTAGACATAATCGTTCATTGATTCATTCATTAAAAATGTCATTCTCCTGCTTAAAGCCCTCTACTCCCTTCCCGTTACCCTTAGGATAAAACCATAGCTCCAACTATGTCCTTGCAGACCTGGTTCCTTTTACCTCCCCATTTCACCTCCCTACATGTTCAGCAATTTTGACTTGTTTTTACCTCAGGGCCTTTGCACTTGCTGTTCCTCTTGCCTGGAAAGTTCTCTCCCCCATTCCTTTTCATCCTTCAGATCTCCACCTGAAGACCACTTCCTCCAAGAACTCTTCACTGAGCGACCTGTCCACAGGATCCCCTCGCTACACCCCGCAGTCCCCCTCTATCATCATACCTTGTGCATTTCCTTCATGACATGTAAAGATTCAGGAGATATATTGTTTATTTATATAAGACTGTAAGCTCCATAAGAGAAGAGACCCTGTCTGTCTTATTCACTGCTGCGTCCCCAGCACCCAGGTCAGTGCCTAACAAATAGCAGGGGCTCAGGAAATATTGTTGAATGAATGAAGGAAGTACTTACATATACAAGGTTTATAGAAGTGAGAGGAGAATTGAAAACTTCCATTGCTTCTAGGAACTACAACCTAAACTTACAACCTATTTTTTACAAACCTAAAAATACAACCTACTTTTTTTTTCTCATTGTATCATCCATATATCTTCTGATTGATAAAATTTGACTTTTGGCATGGTTCTCTGAGAGTCACAACCCAATTCTATAAGAGTTTTCTGTTATCATCTATCAAGTGGTCAGGTTGTCATATTTGCCACCATAACTCATCTGGATTTTTATCAAAGTACCAACTTGTTCTCAATTGTCAGGACTTTTTCTTCCATATAATTTATCTTAAGTTAGGCTGTCCCAAGTTGGGTCTACTACATCTGCATGTGTGTAATGTACAGAATAATTTCCATTTCAGTGCTGGGTTAGGAGTCTGCTGGAGCAGGACTCTGGGTGGGACTGGAAGCAACTTGTTGGGACCCATGGCCTGCATCCAGGCAGAAACCAAGTGCTTTGGCACAAGAATGGGAGGCAGGTAGCACCATAGGTCTATGCAAGGTCAGCCCCTGGCAATTTCAGCAGCTAGACTCTAGGTCCTTCCTGGATGCAGATGCCGGTAAAGTTCCAGAACTTGGGAAATAGGGTTTGTCCTATTGGCACATCCCTCCCCTCCTGCCTAGGGCATAGCTATCCATCTGCTAGAGAATATGGTGAAGTACTCATCTAATGCCAGCTCTCTCATCCCACAGAGTCCTGGCCTGTGGTTGTGCTGCAGTCCAGGGGGCTGGATGGCATGCTGGACCCAAGCTCAGCTCAGCGTCCGGGCCCAATAACGGCTTTTCCAAGGGAGCAGCTTTCTGTCCTGGCCACACCGAGGTAAGCACCTGAGGGGCTTCTGCCTCACCAAGGCTCCTGGCTCTGGAGCATCCAAGACAGCTGGAAATAAGCCCCAAGCTGAATAAGGGGAGTCACATCTAACTGCTAATCAGCAGGGGCCTGGTGTGGGTCCTAGTGATCCAGCACATGTGGCCCTCCCTAGTCCGACCGGGAAAGAATTCTGCCATGCTTTCAGCTGGCCCCACAGCTTCCAGGGACATGTAAAGAGTCTGAGCTGCCCACCTCTGAAGTAACAGAACACAGAGCCTCCAATAGACAGACAGAGAGCATCAGTCAGACCCTCCACACAGCTCCTGATCAGTCTGAGCAGGCAACCTCGTGAGATAAAATGTCCTTGATCACTCTCATGCACTTGGCCATGGGGTAGAAGGTGGGGAGAGCTCCAGATCTGGGGACAGAGGCCAGCACTGAGTTCCACTGCCACTGGGTGTGTGCCCACATCAGGGTATTTACTCTTACTACCTCTCTGTTTTCTCCTCTGTACAATGGGAATAATAAGGCCTCCTCCCAGGTTTGTTGTGATGGTTAATGAGGTACTTATGCCCAATAAAGGATAAAGGTGATAATTGTGATCTCCCCTCATTCATTTTAAGATGTGTGTCTAAGACTGCAGACCAGTAGATCCCGTTCCCAATAAAGCCATAGGTGCCTGTACCCGCTAGTACTTTCTGGCTGTGTATTTCTATCATGGGCATTTTAAGTGCTTTTGGACCAAATCTACCTGATGCCCAGAAACCTGACAAACCAAATATGAAAACAATTGAATACCCAGGTATTCCCCGGTGTCCAGATTTGTGGCATGAGGAAGATGAAACTTACAATCTGTTAAATGGAATTCTCGTTTTGATGTTGGTGACTGAGTAAGTGTAGCCATGGGTTCCAGTGAGTGGGGCCTTGGAGCTCTCTCCTCTGGAAGGTACTGAGGCTGAGTGACGCCAAGCGCCCCACAGGCAGAGCCTGCCACTCACTAGCTGCAGAACCGTAGGTCACTCAGACTCCCTGACACCTGTGTCTCTCCTCTGTCTAGTTCAAGGATTGGACTAGATCGCTGGTTCTCAAAATGCAGTCCCTGCCCAGCAGCATCAGTATCACCTGGGAGCTTGTGAGAAACGTAGATTCTTGGGCGCCCAGCAGTCTGCAGTTTAGCAGACCCTCCAGGTGATTCTGATGCTCTGAACCTCTGGACTTGATCATCTCTGCTGTCCCTTCCAGTCCAAGCTTCCCCCGGGAGATGCCAGCAGAGGCACTCCCTGGGTTCTATCCTGGCAATGCTGTTCTCTGTTGCAGCCTCAGGGGTACCTCCCTGGGGAGCTGAGGAGCCACAGAATGCCTCTCACACTCCACACAGGTCCTGAGAACTGGGGGTGTCCCAGTCTTTACAACTGAAGACAGCAGCATGTTTACATTTAGAGCGAGGCCAAGTGTACATCGAAAATGACCCTTGACCCACTCTCATAACGTGGCTGGCGAGTAGGATGGAGGAGGAGGCTGGATTTCCTCAGCCACAGGAACTTGGCCTCACTAACACTAGTGACCCCGGCTCACTGATCCGATCTCTGGGCCCAGAATCATTAAAGCTCTAAGCACCAGCCCTCTGAGGAATCATCATACTCCCCTGGACAGCGAACCTCCACGGCCATGTTCTCCAGGTGCTGTCAGCCCTCCGAGCCACAGGGATGTGGGCCAGTTGCTTAGCTCCATCCAGCAGCTTTATCACCTCATCAGGTGCAGCCCGAGTCCGCGTGAAGAAATTTGCAGGAAATTTCTGTCATGATTGGAGCATAGGAACCACTGGAAACCCACAGAATGTACCACTGATCCAAGACAGGGCACAAAAGTGGGGGAGCCCTGAATAAAAGGCACCCCCCCCCCACACACACACACACTCTTAATCATTTATTCTCCACTCAGGGTAGGAGCAGGACAAATACAGAACACTCAGCAGTGACACAGAACACCTTCCAACATGCAAGCCCCTAACGGCATCATCCCCAGCTGATCACTCAGGTTACAGGGCTCTGCTTATTGAAGCCTCAGTGAGAACTGCCATGTCTTCAAGAGAAAGGCTTCAAAGGTTGTTCTTAAAAATAAATAAATAAAACTCACTCCCTGGTTCACGTCAACCAAGGAGAGAATATTCTCTTATAAACTGCTTTTGTTCATTATATCACTAGAATAGAAATCACACTTGTTTTTTCTTTTATTTCTCCATTGATGATTTTTTAAAAGAAAGTCTTATTTAATTTAAAAAGAAATAGCTGAAGGGGATTAAAGAGTACACTTAATCATGATGAGCACTGAGTAATGTATAGAATTGTTGAACCACCATATTATACACCTGAAACTCATATAACAATGTTTACTGGAACTACAACAAAAAGCTTAATGAAAATGAATAAATAAAAATAAAAATATTTGTTATTGTCACTGCATTATGAGAAAATGGCAGACATGGCAACATTCTCACTTGAAAAAAAAAGCTAGGAAGTATATTTTAAACATAAAAAAATAAATAAAATTTTAAAAAAAGATTATGGGGCATGCTATTATGGGTGAGTCAGTTAAAAAAAAACTTTTATGAGAGATATATTTGCAGCATTTTCAAAAATCTTAATGAAGCAATCTGTCCCTAATGCAAATCTCCACTGTGATGAAATGCCATCCGCTACCATGCGTCATCCTGACAGCGAATCGAGAAGTCACAGTTGACGTTAAGAACTTTGTGAGGTCAATTCAGTAGAACCTGCAGAGTGCCAGGCAGAGCAGCAGCCTGCATAGCTGCTTAAGCTGGAAGCATGTCCGAGCTGGAAGATTCCTTAAGAATCAGCAGTCACATGGAGAAGTGAAGGAGCACAGAAGCAAGGGACTCGTCCGCACACTCACTGATTCTTACAGCCGGAGCCACCCGTGAACAGTAGGTCACCTGGACACAACGAAGATGAACTGGATGCTTTTCTGCCTCCAGGGAGTTTGCCTGGAGGTGGGAGAAGACGAGAACACAACCGCCCTAGGACAACATTAAGGAAATGCTTTACAGAGGTGGAGAAGGGAGAGAGTCTCTGCAGAAATAGAAAAAGGTCCCCCCCCCGCCGCACCCAGTGGAGGTGGTATTTAAGTTGGATGTTAAAAGGTGATGGGAAGGAATCCAACCAACAGAGGCGGAGAGCAGAAAAGGCACACGGAGGGCAAGGGAGAGTATGCCTGGCGTAGAAGAGTCTGAACCAAGGACAACTGCTCACCACTGGACCCTCTGGGCGGGTGATATGATCAGAGCAGTGCTTCAAGAGGTTAAATGGGGTGGCTAGGGACAGTAGGCACTGGAAGAAGAGAGATAAGGGTCCAGAACATCAGTTGGGAGACGGTTCTGTGACGTGAACTAGGAACAGGAGGTGAGAATAGAAAGTTCAATTTCAAGAGATGCTACTGGGGAACAAAACGCAAAAGGCTGAGGTGGGGAGGACCAGGAGGAAAGAGCAGAGGCCAGCGCTGATCTGAGGTTTGGAGCTGGTGAACAGAGCGATGGTGGTTCCACTACCAGAGTGAAGGAAAATGTTGGAGAAACACATTTAGGAGGGTGGGGTGCAGGGAGATGTTCACAAGTGATAGCAGCTGGGGAACTATGTCATAAGCTGTCAAGCGGTCCAAAATGGGACTGCTGTTGTTGAATACAGGGAGGGCAGTGAGTGATCAACCGAGGAGTAGGAGTGTGGAGACTTTTGCTTGGGATGCCTTGCGTTTAAAATGTCAATATCCGTGGAGAGTTGCTTTCAAAAGAGCAGTTGGGCTAGAGATCCCCGTATGGGCATCAATCCCACAGAAGTCTCGGCTGACTCCTTAGAAGAGGATGAGCTTACCAAAGGGGAGACTGGAGGAGGAGGTGGGAACCTCTCTCTGGTCATGGGAAATAGGGAGCAGGTTGTCCCTTATTACCAAAAAAAACCCTAAATTTTAGTGGTTTCCTTTTTCCATTTCCCCATCCAAATTCTAAGTGTTACTAATTTGGATATAAACAGATGAATTTTCAGTTTCATGTCTTCTCTCTTCTTCTATCTGATGAGAGATACCGTGTATTGAGAAGAAAGAAAAAGAGCAAACCAAGGGGCTTGACTTAGCTGCCAACCAACCAAATGATCGATTCTGTAGCAGTTGGCTGGACAATTATCTGCCACACCATTAGCCAGCAGAACCAGCGGTGGTCAAAAGCCCAGATGTACCACCACCTCCTCTGCATGGCCAGCTGGAGGACTGGAGTAAACACCAATGTTTTTCAAAGTAACCCAAGAGAAAAGAATTTGGTGGTTTTATTCTTGGTATCTCACCAAAGAGCTGCCTGTTTCCAGTGGGGGGGAAAAAAAAAAAAAAGCACAGTATTGAAGAGAAGAATGCATCATTTTGAAACAGATTAGGAACGCAGCATGCAGCCATATCATCCACAAAATCCAAAAGAAAGCATGTACCACAATGAAAAGAAGGCAGGTAGTGAGCTTCTCGCGCCATCCCCATTCACTGCTTCATTCATTCTCCTTATATTTTTGAGGACTTAATGTGTGCCAGCACTGCACATGGCCCCGGAAATATCTAACTCCAAACGGCACAGCTTCTAAAGTGCTCTCAAGGTACTCAATTATCCACCGCACTAGGAAAGGTGGTAAGGTTATGCACAAGCCGCCACGGAAGACAAGAGAGGTGCACACCGAGGATGGAGCGACTAGGGCAGGTGGATGAGACACGGCTCTGCGCTCCAGGACCTTGGAGCCAGTGGGGAGACAGGCTCAAATCATCAGGCTTGAAAAGAAGCCCAGTTGAGGCAATGAGTGTGCTATGAAAAGGTGTGAATGGAGTAGGCTCAGAGAGCAAACAAGCAGCAGTGTGACCAAAGAAGACAAAGTCCGTCATGGTCAACACAGGACATTGGAATGACTCAGAATTAAGTAGATGTGTGCATACCTTTCAATCCTCGCAACAACCCTGTGAAATAGTGGTTACAATTTTACCAATGAGGAGACTAAGGCTCAGAAAGATTAAGTGATTTTCCTCTGCTATCAAGTAGCCGAGCCGGGAATCCAAACAAAGTTTTCTAACCCCAGATCCAATGCAGAATGACCCGTGGGAAGGGGAAGAAAAAGGGGGAAAGAATGGAATAGAAAGTTAGAGCACCCTCTCTAGGGGATGCCTCTAACCCTACCAAGATTTAGGGAGGCTTCACAGAGGAGGTGACATTTGATATCCATCCACAGTTAGCTGCCCTAGGGGTGGTCACTGGTGGGCAACTCTGGTACGGTGTGGAGCCCCATCTGGCCCATGCTCCAAAGGGGCTTATACTGCCTCACGGGGACAGATGATTTCTGCCTTTTGCTCTATACTCACATAGGAGTAAATAATAAAAAGAAAAGGCATGTTTAAGAATGGAAGACAAGGGCACCTGGTGGCTCAGTCAGTTGGGCATCTGCCTTCCCCCCGGGTCATGATCCCGAAGTCCAGAGATCGAGTCCCGCATCGGGCTCTCTGCTCAGCAGGGAGTCTGCTTCTCCCTCTGCCCCTGCTCTCTCTCTCTCTCTCTCTCTCTCTCTCTCTCTCAAATGAATAAATAAAATCTTAAAGAAAAAAAGAATGAAAGACAAAGTGAGGGGGAAGGAAGGAAGGGTAGACTGGCTTAGTAAGGGGTCAGCTTTGGGTTCTGTTCCTAGTTGTGCTGATGACTTTAGGCCTCTTGGTTAATTTTCTGTGGATCACTTTCCTTGTATATGAAAGAAAGATTATAAATCCTAACCTAAGTCACAGACTAATGAGAAATTAGAAATGAATGCACTTGAGACGTTTTAAAATGTCACACAACAAGGAGCTGTTATCAGCGTCGATATTTCTCAGTGCTGGCTGGTGGCTGAATAGGCTGGCAATGCCGGTCCCAGAGCTATATACTTTTTTGCCAAACATGATGCTTCATGGGTTTGTAACAAGGGTTCCAAGTCACCAGATCTCAGAGCCGACCCAGTGCTGCTGTCTGAAGAGGGTGTATTCAGGGCTGAGGCTTCAAGACAAATCCCCGGCAACCCTTCCCACTGCCTTCCCAGGGGAATCAAGCCGTTGGGCTTGACACAGTGCTAAGGACATATTTCAGACACATACTGTCCACCCACAGCAGCCTCAAGGACTCAAAGGATGCTGTATATGGTGCTGCCAAATTCACATGGTGCCAGAGGGCGGAATTTCAGGGGCTTTGTCCCTTCCTGAAAAAGCCCACCCCGTGAATGGCGTGACCATACCTCCAGGTCATCTGAGCCAGCCCTGTTTACGCCTATTGTCCTATGTCATTGTGGCCAGCAGCCCCTTTAGCTCTCAAAAGTCTCTCGGTTTGAACGGTAAATTCCAGGGTCACCTTGCCCTTAGACTCCCAGGTGAAATAAACCTCCTTGTGATCCTCTCGGGAGGTTAAGACCCAGAAACTGCCTTTGTACAGAACTTAGCGCCCCGTGGACTAATCCCCGTTTCTGTTTCCTTCCAGGTGCATAGCGTAATGTCCATGTTGTTCTACACTCTGATCACAGCTCTTTTGATCGGCATCCAGGCAGAACCCCATCCCGAGAGCCATGTCCCAGCAGGACACGCCATCCCCCAAGCCCACTGGACTAAGCTTCAGCATTCCCTTGACACAGCCCTCCGCAGAGCCCGCAGCGCCCCAGCAGGGGCAATAGCTGCAAGGGTGGCAGGGCAGACCTGCAACATCACTGTGGACCCCAAACTCTTTAAAAAGCGGCGACTGCGCTCACCCCGCGTGCTCTTCAGCACGCACCCCCCACCTGTGGCGGCAGATACTCAGGATCTGGACGTGGAGGCCGGCGGTGCCACCTCCGTGAACAGGACTCACAGGAGCAAGCGGTCATCGTCCCACCCTGTCTTCCACCGGGGGGAGTTCTCGGTGTGCGACAGCGTCAGTGTGTGGGTGGGGGACAAGACCACCGCCACGGACATCAAGGGCAAGGAGGTGATGGTGTTGGGAGAGGTGAACATTAACAACAGTGTGTTCAAACAGTACTTTTTTGAGACCAAGTGCCGGGACCCCACGCCCGTGGACAGCGGGTGCAGGGGCATTGACTCCAAGCACTGGAACTCATATTGTACCACGACCCACACCTTCGTCAAGGCACTGACCATGGACGGCAAGCAGGCTGCCTGGCGGTTTATCCGGATCGACACAGCCTGCGTGTGCGTGCTCAGCAGGAAGGCTGGGAGAAGAGCCTGACCTGCAGGACAGCCCCCACCCTCCCCGAGCTCCCCCTCCACACCCTCCTGGGCCCCTCCCTACCTCAACCTGTAAATTATTTTAAATTATAAGGACTGCATGGTAATTTATAGTTTATACAGTTTTAAAAAATCATTATTTATTAAATTTTTGGAAGCATCCCATGTGCCAGCACTCCAGTCATTTTCCCCAGTGTGACCCTCTGCAAGTCTTGGGACATTGCAGGGTGAATTACCCACAGTGTCCCCTGGCTGTCACCCTCACCCCACCCCAGCCAGTTCTGCAAAGTTCAGGGAAGGCTGACTGGGTTCACAGATTCGCCTAAGCCGGACATGATTAGAAAGGGAAGTCTGCTGGATTACAGCTTTGATCTGCCTTCCAGAGCCAAAGCTACCTAATCCTTGGATTACCTGGCCCGCCGCCCCAATGCATGAGCCTCGGGAAGTTTGTGGAGCCTCAGCAGAAACAGGTCCCCCACCTCAGAGTCCCGGAGGGACTCACCATATAGTAGGAGGAGGCTTGCACCAAAGACCTATGGGACTGGCTTGTTTTTAGGGGGAGATCTGCTTTTGGCTGCAATGCTGTCTGGAAGAATGGTAATGAAATAATCGCATGAGAGCTGTCATGGTAGATCTGATTTCATGTTAAGACTGCCTTAGGACTAATGGCGGGTCCTCCATTTATCCTCCAGAGGCTTCCTGCAGAAAGACTGCATTACCCGAGAACACATGAGGGCCTCCATCACTCTTGCCACCCACTGACAGCCCCCCAGCAGCTTCCAACGGCCCCAACATTGGCCTATAATCAGGGGGGCCAGAGACCTTCCCAGAAAGAACTTTTTGATTTCTAATTGGGTGATTTCCCACAATTGACCAAAGGTGGGAGGGGTCAGGGAAACTGGAGAGTAGATGGCGAGGGGGAGAACAGAGGTAAACAGAGTGAGAACCGATACAAAAGCCAGGAGGTTCAGAGGAAAGGTGGGCCAAGCCAGAAGGGAACAGCGGCTTCCTGCTTCTCCCTGACAGGGGAGCGTGAACAGGAGAGGGGAGAGGAGAGGCAGGTGACGTGGGGGCCACGGGGCACAACAAGGAAGAAGGTGTGTCGTGTTTAGCAGCACCGGTATCCTGGGCCTCCAGAAACTCCAACACCCTGTGTAGTTGTGTTTGGGGTGGGGGGGGGGGGGTAATGCTAATCAACACTGACTACTTCAAGAGCTCCTGGCCAGAGATGGGGGTGAGAGACTCCAGGGGCCAGTCTGGAGCAGGGCTGCACCCTTCCTCCACCTTCCCCTGTAACTTATTTATTTTTTCCCTGAAGGCACATTTTTCCCCCAGCGGAGCACTTACATTGAAATGGAATTTCTGCTTTCCTAGCCATCCCTTCCTGCCCAGGGTGAAAGGCCTACTCTAGGTTTAGACCCAAATTGTCCCTCTGATTTAAAAAAAAGCAAATGGTCATATTCATTCCTCTGTAACGTCGTCTATCCCACCCGCCCCCCAAACCAATCCAAATAGGGCCAGTTAGAAACGTAGAGAGCTTTGGCAAGCGAGGCATTTGATTAGGATGAAAAGTATGATGAAATGAGCCCTGTTTTTCCTATCAAAGCTACTGCATTGGAATAAAGATTCATGCTCAAGAAACACCAACCAGAACATTGCATGCTGAGATGCTTGGTCAGATAAAGGCTGGGGACAGGGAGCCCTCCCACCGGCCTGTGTCTGCGGCTTTTTCCCTGGGCTCCAGGGCCCGTGACCTCAGCCCTCCTGGCTCCGCCTGAAGACCGCTCTTGGGGGGCCTTCCTCCTCCAGCCGGCAGTCCTGCGGGGTCCTGGCTATGCGAGGGTGGGCAGTGAGGGAGGCATTTCAGAAGCTCCCAGCCCCGAAGTAGCTTCGTTGGTGAGCAGCTACACCAGCATGAAGAGTCTGGGGAGCTCATCCCCGCACTGCAGGCCGCTGGGACATCTAAAATAAATATTCTGGACTCTCCTGGCCTGTCTGGAGGGAAGGCAGCCTCCAAGCCTCTGAGGAAGCACGGAGGCCGAGGGTCAGGGAAGAGAGTTCCGGAACCTGGACTGGATCACCCAACAGAAGAACCAAGCGGCATCCGGAGACCTTGGAGGATAGGAGGTTTATTCAACACCAGTGAGCTCAAAGGAGAGTGGTCTCCAAAGGCCTGAGCCCCAAACACAAACAAAGGGGGCAATATATACATTTCTACTTCTGCAGACTTGGCCCTTTTGGTGCTTGCGGGAAGCGGGGCAGGGAGGAGCACCCGGATTGGTCCACGCGGGAAGCGGGGCAGGGAAGAGCACCCGGATCGGTGCCCGTAGGAAGCAGAGCAGGGAGAACCCAGAAGAGCCCCAGGGCAAGGACTGGGACTCTCTCGATGGCCCGGTCGGCCATCTTAGGACACAGATTTTCTTTATCACGAGGAGCACCCCCCCCCACTAACCCAAGGCCTTCCCCAAAGGCAACAGAGCGCGAGGCCCAGCTCCCAAGTGGCCGTGTGGGAGGCAGTGTTTTCACGCCATGCGCGGGGATATCAGTTCGGCCCAAGAGAGTTGGAGCAGTCCAAAAATAACCCCGAGCCTGGTGGTTGTGCAGCTTGCACTCTGCCCCCTCAACCCAGGGGGGAGCTCTGGCTTCCACACCCAGCCCGGCTGCCTCGGAGAGGCTGGCCCAGGTCATCAGGGCGCCAGACACTTGAACACATTGAAATAATAGCTCACAACCACCCATTATGTCCCCCTGAGGGGCAGCAGCTGCAGAGCCCACCAACCTTTCCTCCGCTCACCACGTTGAGATTTCCCGCCCAGTTCCCCCAAAGCCCGGAGAGTCAGAGCAGATCCCCTCCCCTCGGCAGGCAGCTTCCTCCACCGGAAGACCTCCCTCTAGCATGCCAAAGAAAACTAGTGCAGACCCAGGCTCATCCTCAGCCGGACACGGCCCAGGCCTCCTAGCAAAGCAAAAATCCTGGTTCTGGGAATCGAGAGCAAGATGGGGCCTGACTCTGGTGTATATTCCAAGTCTGTCCCTCTGACCTCTCCCCCCCCCCCCCCCGAGCCAGGGCACTAGGCGCCCCTAGCTCTGCTTCCGCCGCTAGCAAAACACCTACCACAGAGAGACAGATTTTCAGCTGCCAGCAAACGGTTAGCTAGTTTCATCCCCATGAGATAGGGGAATGCTCTTCTTCGAAGTCTCACCACTTTCTCCTCTGTGTAATCTGCATTATGGGAGAAGGGTCCACCCCAGACCTGGAGGACAGAGGACACAGGGGCAGGGTCTGCCCCTCATGGGCCACATGTTCTCTGCTCCTTGGAGGAAAGGGGGCGTTCGGAATGGGGGTGCAGAAATGAGTGCAAGTGTGGGCTATGAAGATCACAGGGACCCCACTCGGCAGTGACCTCAGGCTTTCTTCCACAGGCCTGAATGGAAGAACAGGAGCCCCCAGGCCCCTGGCGCTGAGGAAGGAGCTGGGTGTGATGCCACCGACAAGGGGCTCGGTGTCAGCAGAGCTAGGTTCTAGGTCCCACTCCCCCATTCCTCTCTGTGAGCCTTGGCAAGCCACAGCTCCTCTTTGGCCTCAGATCCTCAGCTGTGAGATGAAAATAACCATTCCTATCTCCCAGAGTTGTGACCATGAAGTAAAACCGCATATTTGAAAGTAAACGGCCACATCCTATGTGCAAGTGCAAGGCAAAGGAATTTATCCTCAACAGAACAATTTCTGTGCTGATTGTAGGAAGGTAACAACTATGCTGGTACTCAGGAAACATTGGTTTTTTGGCCAAGGTATCAGTCGGGTAAAGGAAACCATTTGGTCCGTGGACGTCATGGGATATGAATGTGGGTATGGCATAGCCAGGCCCAGAAAGGTCAAGAGCGAGGGAGTGGGCTGTGGAGTCAGACAAGCCAGGTACTTCTACTTAGGCTGTGTGACCTTGGGCAAGTTGCTTCACTTCTCTGAGTTTCCATTTCTTCATCTGTGAAATGGGCATAATAGTAGCACTTTCTCAGAGGGCCTAGAGATGATTATAGGAGATAATATGCAAATATACATAAGCACCTGGCACTTCAGAAGTATGTAATAAATTTTAGTTTTGAAAAGCCGAGTTGGCTGCAAAACCCTAAAAGGATGTTAGAACAGGGTGGAGCAGCTTTCAGCAAGGCAAGGCGGTTCATGAACAGAAAGTTTCATAGATGCCTCATAGGTTCATTCCATGACAGGTAATATTAATAGTGACTGCTAAGCAGTTCATGTGGCTAAGCTCTGAGCAAGCCTCTGGCTTCTAAAACTAAGACCACCTTAAGGAGAGTGCTGCCAGTCGGGGCTTTCTGTTTGCATGCATCACTGCCAGAGGACTATTCCACGGTTCTCTGGGATGTGTTTACTCCTCCAGCCTTTGGCAAGTTTATAAACCATTGGCTCTGAGCATTTCCACGTGTCAAGCACGTGGGATCTGTTTTGTTCCAGTTCACTTGGGTCTGCAACCAAAAAAAGCTATGACCTTCTCAGCATTCACCTGGGTTTGTGGGGATGGCTCAGGAGGTCCAGGGCCAAGATTAAATTCCTGCAGCAGAAGCCTGAAGAGACTCCCTGCAACCCAGGGCTGCTCCTTAAAATCCAGAATGCGTTCCATCTGTGTTCCCCTTGGCATCCGGCCCGATCTTGCATGTGACAGGCACTGAATCAGTGCCTTAGGGCAGGTAAGACAGAATTTAATTCCCATCTTCTTCTCCACCACCCTCATCATTCCCACCCTGTCTGTGCCTACCCTGTGTCAGCAATAAATGGGTTAAGTGATTAAAGACGAAGTCCTTCCTGAGGCCACTGCATGAGAGTCATCCTAGAAGCTTTCGGAGGTTGGTGTCATGGCGACGAGCGTATTCAGACTGCCACGGTCGAATCCTGGCCTCACCACAAGCTTGGCTGAGTGATATCAGACAAATTACCTTATTTCTCTGCACTTCAGTTGTCTTATACAGAAAATATGGATGATAATAATAGAACCCACTTTGTTGAGTAGTAAGGCACTTAGTCCAGTGCTTGGCACATTGTAAATTATTGTATATAAGACATATGTAAATACACACACGACTATATATACATATATGCCCACATATAGACACAACATACAAATACAAACACACAGAGAGCCCCCTTGAGCTAAGAAGCAGCCAGGAAGTGCACCTCCTACACTCACATGCACCCACCCACTGACTTAAAAACACAGAGGGACCTACAAATCGGTGCACATAAACATTCAAAACGACAGCTACAGTGATAAGAAGCAATCGGTGTAAAGAGTAAATCAGGGAAGACTTCCTGAAGGAAACAACTTCGAAAACTGTGTTTGGAAAAAGAAGTTGAATGAAATTATCGTTTGCTCTGGGACTTTTCCCAGATTTACAAACCATGTAAAGCCCAACCAAGAGGTTGCCCAGCCCCTAGACGGGAGAGAGAGGAAAGCCACCTCATTCTGAGCTATAGCCTGGCAAAGGAACTAGCTTTTCCTGCAAATACAGACGTTGGGAAAACCCAAGGAAGAATGGTGTGAAATCCTGTGCATGAACACAAGGTCCTTGTATGCCGGCCACAAAAATCTTTCGTCCTCAGCCCAGATGCCAAAGAGCTGTTCAAATAGCTTCCTGAAGATGTGACTTCCTCCAGCCTTATCAGCCGGCGTTCCTTAACACCCAAAATAAGTAGGAAAATGATTGACCCTCTGAGTGGGCACCGCGAGCCCCTGGCTCCGGGGACGGACTTGCGCTGGAGGCCCACTAGCCACCGGGGCAGACATTCGCTGCCATGCTCAGGGCCGACTTGGGCCTGGCAGCCTCTCCCTGTTTATCTCACCCTCACTGTTCCTTTCACTTTGACATAATGAAAGTGCAACTTGCACACTGTCTCGAGATTGCATATGATAATTGGAAACATGTGACCGAGTTGGCATCCCTTCAAAGGACTTGGGAGCTCTGACTTGGGCCGTCTTCTGATTGCAATAGCAATCCCCTGAGCTGGCTCTGCGGCCTTCACATTCCTTCCGCTGCACCTTAGCACTAATTCTTGCCAGGAGAAGGCTGTTGCAAGCGGAGCTCATTCCTGAGGTTCTGCAGAGGTTCGCACTAACGAGTTGAGAGCCCCCCCGCACCCCCCGCCCTCCCCACCCCCCCCCCCCCCGCCCCAGTACGCAGCAGGGCTCTGGATCTGGCAGCTAGGCACCAGCTCTCTTGGCCATAAAAGTAAGAACCAGCAGGTCCATTTTCTGTTGAGCACGTGGATGGGTCAACACCAGGGTGGGAGCCTGGGTCTTCTGGCCACTGCCTGGGCTTTCAAGGGCTCTGATGCTGGATCCTCTCTGATCCAGCCGGGTGGTTTCTGCTGAAGAAAATAACAGAATGTCTTTATCTTACCAGGAGACCCCTGAGGGAAATGCAAACTTGCTGACAACTCTCCACCCTGATCCCCCAAGCTGGGTGACTGGCAGGAGAGGCTGAGGGGACCGATTTAGTTGGGCAGACACCTTAGCTGCACATCTCTGCTGTGTTAAGTGCCGTGTTAGGCCCTGAGGAGACAGAGGGTAAGCTAGGTCCCTATCCTCCAGGACCTACATCCAAGGTGGAAACTGAGTAGAGCTTTTAGTCTGGATATATTCCCATACCCCACACCACAGCCCATGGGGGCAGGTTCAAAACCCCCCTTGATGTTGGTGGCAACCATCCTGCCCCTCACCTTGGCATCCCTGCCTGCTTGTCCTGACCTGCTCTCACTCCCATCCTGCCCCTACTGAGTTCCAAATTCCTGGCCTGTGCCCCTGACCTTGACCCTGCCCTAGGAAGTGCTTCTCAAGCTTTAATGTTCACCTGAATCACCTGGGGATCTGACTCAGCACAGTTGCCCTCCCCTGATGGGGAGAAGTCAGCAAGGAGCAGACTTGGCTCATACATTTAATCCTGGGAAGAAAGCAATGGGCTCCAACCAAGGCTTGAAGAGGTAGGAACTCATCCCAAAGGGAAGCCAGAGGCCAAGGGAGGGTCACATGAGTCAGGTCTCAAAAGGGTATTTAGTGGCAAGGCAGAAAAGGGGACATCTGGTACACAGCACCAGGCTGGGCCCTACTTGCAGAAAAAGAGTCAGTGACAAGCAAAGCACCACAACAGAGTGTCTCCCTCTCAAGATAAATCTGAATAAGCTCCCGTTCTTCTCTGACCCTCAGTTTCTTCATCTTGATAACAGAAGGATGAAAAGTCATCCTCGACAGTGTGAGACATTCTGGTCTGTCCTAAAACTTCCCCAAGGGGCTGTTTTTTACTATTTCACACGGGACAGTTTATATAACACTCGATATAGCTATCGGCAATGGTTGTAAAAATGAAAAATGTCGCAGTTAAGTGTGTACAACAAGTAGCTCCCATCGGTCTCAGAATTTGTCTGCCTTCAGCTTTAAATAGATTAATTCCATAGCCCAACCATGTCAGGAGGCACTCGAAGTATTTGAAAACCCCAAACCAGATCTCTTGATGGCCATATGTGGAGTTTCAACCTCTGGCTCTCACCCTTAAAGGGCAATATACAGTTTATTCATGGCTGGTCATATTTGAAGACTATTATTTAAAAATGACAACCAGTTCTAGTCTTCTCTCTTTAGGTGGCTCCTTTCTGGACCTATGATAGTTGCTGCTGTAATTTCAATCTCTCTTTTACCACTTAAGTAAAAATATCACTATTCGAAGTAAAATATTATGAACACACAAAGAAATGAGGCTTTCAATTGCCCTAAGAGAAGTTTTGCTGGAAAAAAATTGCAAAGAATTCAAGCCACCTCAAGTTTATCAGAACAGATGGCCAGTTAGTTCTCTCTGAATTAATAGTTGCTGGAAGCAATAAAATCAAAGAAAATGTTGTATGTATATACCAAAAATCATATCTTCAGATAACTTAGTGAACCTCTTCGTATTGGTACTTACAGCCTCAGGTGGTAAATATAAATTTATCTCTGGAAAGAATTTTGTTTCAGACACTGTTTGAAGGGTGGTTTGTTGGTTGTTGTTGTTTTTTTTTCCACAACATGATTCTACACAGAACAAGAGCCAGAAGATGAAAATGTGGGCAAAACTCCCTCTAAATCAGTCTTGCTCACTTATTCCAGCAGCCCCTGGATTCAGCACAGGCAGGGTTCCAGCTGGGAATGCTATCCATTTGCTGCTGATTTTCTTCTTCTAGTCTTACCTTTCATTTGGATCACCTTCCTGGTTTTTCTCCACATGTTCCAGGAAGCCTTCCCTCTGTACCTCCCATTAGACAAGACTTCTTCTCCACTGAGAAATCACACGAGCCTAAGATTCATGGCTGAAGAAAGTGATGATAGGACAGAGGTCTATGAGCAAGAGGGCCCAACATACATCAAAGGGTTTGGATGACTTGTGGTAACAGCATGCAAAACTCTGCTCATTGAGAGATTTATTCGACATAGACTTTAATCATAGCTTTATTGAGTTGTGGTTTGAGTGTATTTGGTGAGTCATAGAGGTTTTTAAGAGGAAAGAGCTTTTCAGTTGTCTTACTCATTATAAAAGACTTTGTCCCATGTAAAGCAATAAAGACACAATTAAAACAGAATGCCCAGACCCCTGTGGCACCAGGAGAGAGTGTCAGAGAAAGAAGGCAATATTTACATCAGAATCCCAGCTGTGCCACTAAATAAAGTAGTCTCAGCCTGGCGACACGTGCAGGCCACCTGGAGTAGCCATCGGAGTGGATCTAAGTACTGTTTTCTTTTAACAAAGACACTGCACAGTTCAGGTAGCCAGAAGTGACAAGTCCAGGAGAACACACTGAGCAACGCTGCCCTCAACACACTCACACAAGCTACATATTTATTTCTGCCATGTACTTCTACCCCCCGTTCACTGGGGAAAAAAAATCCTATTCCATTAGTCCACTTAGGTCTTAACTCCTAATCTACCTGGTTTGTTTTTTGTTTTTTCATGAATTTCTATTTTGGTAGAGAAAAGGCAAGTATTGCAAGGTGGCTAGAATAGGCTATTAAAGTAGAATTTCTGGTTTCAAATCCTGACTCTCCCATTTACCAACTGTATTGGTCAGCTTGGGCTGCCTTAACAAAGTACCATTCACTGGGTGGCTTAAACAACACAAATTAATTTTTCTCAGTTTTGGAGGCTGGGAACTCCAAGATCAGTGTGCTGTCTGATTTGGTTTTTGGTACGGGCTCTCCTCCTGGCTTATAGATGTTGCCTTGTCACCGTGTCCTCCCATGGAGGGAAAAGGAAGAGAGAGAGGAGGGGCATAATGAGGAGGAGCAGGAAGAGGTCTTATAAGGACACTAACCCTATTGGATCAGAGCCCTACCCTTAGGACTTCATTTAACTTTAATTTTTTCCCCGGAGGCCCCATTTCCAAATACAGTTACATTGAGAGTTAGGGCTTCAACATCTGAATTTTAGGGGCACATTATCCAGTCCACAGCACTAGGTATGTGTCTTTGAGCAAGCTATCTAAGCTTTGTTTCTTCCTCTATAAAAAAGAATGATGACTGTATTTATTTCATACTTTGTTTTAAGCCATCAGTATCACCACTATAAAGTGCTTAGCAGAGTGTCAGTTGTCAATATTACCATTTCTCTCACACAGAAGTAAATTCTAAAGCTTCATTCCATCGTGACCAAGAAGAATCAAGGATTCGAGATCGTTAGGGAGGAAAAGAGAACCTGCAAACCAGTTCTCGGAAAGAGAGGCATAAAAGGAGACAAGAAGGGGAAGTGCTAAGAAAAGAGAACACCCAGTCCACTGTTGGACAGCTGGATGCTAGGAAGTTTCTCCTCGTGTCAAACTAAGAATCTTTCCCCAACATCTCCACCAGTTCACCCAAGTGCTATCCCTGAGAAGTGTTCTCTGTAACAACACATGGTGTTGGCCCATGCCCTTTCTGTATGACAAATCTTTGAAAATAGCTATTATGTCCCCCACCTAAGTCTTTTATTTCCCAGCCTAAGCATTCCCAGGTCCTTCAATTATCTGTGTATGATAGGGTTTCCAGCCCCCTTACCATCCTGGGCAGCCCTCACTAGACACACTGTAATTTGTCCATGTTTCTCTTTAGATGTGGTGTCCAGAAGGAAACACAATACTCCAGATGTGGACTGACCAGCACTAATTACAATGGGACTATTAACTCCTTTGATCCACGTAGTATATTTCTATTAATGGAGCCTAAAATTACAAAAACCTTTCAGCTGCCACATCACTCTATATTTTCATTTTGAGTTTATGGTAAATTATAATTCCTTGGGTTTTTGTTGTGTTTTGTTTTCTTACTATTACTAAACCAGGACTCCTCCATCTTGCATTTTTGCCAGTGATTATTTAGGTTAAACATAGGAGTGTGGCTGACTAAACTGAGATAGAAAACCTCTGTGGGCAGGAACTATGTCTAACTCGTCATGGTGTTGCAGAGCCTAGCACAGCACCTGGCTCACTGACATGTTAGCTATGTCTTGTAACAGCTGCCTCCCATCATGATGACAGCTTAAGGCATAAAGGCACCAAGAATGCACCAGGCAAAAGCTTGATCTTTCCTCCTAATTATAGCATTGTCACCCCCTCCCCCCCAAATCCTTATAATGTCTCCCACCTTGGCAACCTGGACTGGAGCACCTCTGACAGTTGTAGAACTTGTGTGAACTCATCCAAACAAGCCCATCTGATGAACAAACACAGTGGGGAAGAAAAAGAAAAGAAACCAAGAACAAAAGAAAACCGTGAAACAGGGGGTGAATAAAAGAGCATTTGTTCAATCCAGCTCCACTTATAATTGCATTATCCCTCCCACTAGGAGCCCCACCCCTTCTACTTTGGTCACCTGGTGAGAGGAGGAGAGGCCTAGAGCTCCCCCTAGAGGTTAGAGTGTAGGACTGATAAGAGAGATGCTCAATGATTTGAACTATCATTGATCTTGTGTTCTTTCTGAATCCCAATCTGGTGATCCAACATACTGATCAATCCTCTCAACCTCCAGAGAACTGTGACTTGAGGAAGAATCAAGCCAACCTGGAGCTTTTAAAAGAAATACCAACATATGTGACCTTGGTCCAAGGAATTCACTGCAAACTCACTTTGTCTGAACATATTTGTTTGCTTGTTCCTGTCAGCTTTGGACCCCAGGCAGCCTCTCACATACTTTCAGGTCTTGAATTTGCTTAACTTGGACTGTAGCTTTCCTATTCATTCATTTGTTCATCCAAGCCAAGAGCTGTACAGGAACTGAGAATGCACCAGTAAGAAAAATCGGACATGGGAAAAGAAACATCTCCTTAGAGTCTAGTGAAGAAGAAAGAAAATCCACAAATAAATAAAACTGCGGCCATGAGGATTACTACAAATAGAAATATGAGGGAACACTGAGCATCACAATAAAGGGGTTTAACCTAGCTGGGGAGGAGGAAGTCATGTGTGAGGTGAGGGCTGTGTGTGACCAACCAGGTGAGGATGAAAGTAAAGAAGTTTCCAGGCAGAGGCAAAGCCTTCTGCAAAAGGTCTGGTGGTGAAGAGAGTCCAGAAAGTACTGGAAGCTGAAAAGAGGCCAGCATGGCTGGAACGGAATGCAGAACAGGGAGCCTAAAGGAAGATGAGGCTATGGGAGAGAGCCATTGGCTTGTCACCAAGACCTGCCTCCAGATTAACTTCAATCTATAACCAGTGCTCCTTAAACTCGATTGTCATAAACCTTTAATCCCATCCTGTCTGCCAGGATTTCGTGAACTACATTGTCAAATGCCTTGAGGAAGTCAAAATACTTTCTGTGTATCATGACCCTGAGAAGTTCCATCATGGATCTTAGAGGTAGAACTTCAGGCATAATCAGAGGTTACTTGTTTGCTTCTCTTGTTTAACATGGAATGTATGAAAATACTTAAAAGCGTAGGGAAGGAGTCAAAGAGGGAGAAGCTATGGATGCTAGAGAAGCTTTGATATGGTGAAAAACAAAGTCCTTCCCAAGGAAACACTAGGTGCCTGCCTGATATCTTTCTCTGAAGGGTTTCCCTACTCCTTAAGGATCACATCATTCATCAATGCTTTCCATTTGTTCAGTGTTTTTCCTTGTTGGTAAGAAATATCAGCTTGTGACCAAGCAATCTGAAGCTCATTTTCCTTCATTCCTGGACTATTGAACACCAGCTACAAATCTGTAACCAGGCAGTAACATCCTCTACTTTTATTGTTCTTTCATTTAATCATCTATTCTTTCAACAAACACGTATTAAGTTTCTACTATGTGCTAGACACTGGGTGGGGGGAATATGAATAAGACAGAGTATGTGTCCTTGGAGGGCTCACAGTCTAGTGGGAAAACCAAACACAATCCAATTAGTGAGTAATGGAATAGATGTGAATGTTAAAAGGTAACATGAGGTAAGAGAAAGCTTTTAACTCTGCTTAAGGAGGCCAGGAAGATGTTTGACAAGAGGGAGAATTTGAGCTGAGGCTCAGAGGATGAGTAGGAGCACACTATAAGGACAAAAGGAAGTCCCAGGCACAGAAAACAGCATTTACAAAGGCAAAGAGGTAAAGGGAAGCATGGGATTCTGGGTAACTGGAGGAAGGTGGCTTGGACAGAGTCCAAGATATCCTTAGGAGTCAGGAAAGAGATGATGCTGGGAAAGCAGTTAAGAGTCACTCGTGATGAGCCTTGAACACTGTTCTCTAGAATCTAGATTTTATCCCATAGGCAATGGTAAGCCTGTGAAGCCCCAGTTTGCACTTTAGAAGATCGCCCTGGCAGCCATGTAGAGACATAATTTGTAATCGTGAAAAGTCACAGAGAATTTTAACTCATCTGACACCCATGACTTATTGGCCCATATACATTTGGCAGTTCACATGTGGTATTATCTTGATTTATTTGACAAAAAATCTTAACGTTAATGACAATCACAGAATCTCTGAAAAGACAGATAGTGTCGGCTCAGCTCTTCCCAGAGTGTGTTCTACAGAATACTAGTCTATGGGGTATTACTAGGTGTTAAATAGTGAGGGCAGGGGGAATATTTGTCAATTATATTTTAGGACAGGATACTTTAGGTTACTACCCATAGGGAGTAGAGTGGCCTGCTAGGTAACCCCCAAAGGAGATCAAGCAAAGAAAGTGTCCCTGCAGTTCTTCAGAAAGCATCAAGGAAGACATAAGGCAGCTAGCTGTAGACACAGACATAGCCACTTGCTTCTCTTTCTGCCATTGCTTCCCTTGGACTGGTGATAAAATGGGCTGATATTGGTGCTTTCTGGGCACACAGCTGCTCATGATAGGAAAAGCTGTGTCCCCAGAACAGAACATGGAGAGACTTCCACATGCTCACTCCCAAGGTCCTTTCCTCAGAAACTCTATTAGTTCCATGTCAGGGAGGCTGTCCAGGGAACCCTCTGCTCAAAGACACTCCCTGTCCTGGTCAAAGACAAACAGTGATAAAAGTAACAGCTCATAATGTCTAAAGAAGAATTTACAAGAACAGACTTGCACAATTTCCAGCTTCAGATGGTGGAGACACTTATTGCCTGATGTCCTCAGTCCAACATTAGTGCTCAGGTCTGGGTGGGAAGAGGGCTTTTCAGGTTTGCTCTCTTCTCTAAAGTCAGTCTCCCTTCCAACTTAACAAATATTAATCAGACAGTGACTCCATGCCATGTGCAAGGTACCAGGACCACATAGAAAAACCAGACACTGTGGTCTTGTTGTGATCAAGGCACTGGCAGCCCTCGGACCTAATGTCTGCAGGTTTTGGCTTCTCCTCAGGGTATCTAGAGCCCAAGGAGTATGGGTGGTGGCTTCAAATCAATCCATTGGTAAGTATTCATGGCACTATGTTATTCATACCTGTTTCCCATGAGCACAGGTACCCTGCTCTCAACGCTTTGCATCCTCAGAAACTTCATCCCATTGCATTCTTTCCCTCTGGCCTTGGGTGAAGTCTGACATCTCCTGAGGATACCACCCCACCACCACCGTCTCCAGGTTTTCTCAGGCTAAGGTGGGAGCAGAGAAGTAGTGGTATTGGGATCCCCCTACTACCACTGCTTCCAGGATACCATTGCTTTGCCATGGTGCTTCACTCCCTGTGGACTGCTAAGGTAGTGAAGAGAATTTAAGCAACGAAAAGATACAGCTCAGAATCAACAATCACCCTGACAGTTTTAGCTTCTGTTTTTTTTCAAACCTGTTCTCTCTCTCCCAGCAATTACTGCCCTGTGGTAAGCGTCATTATCTCTTGCCCGGAATATTTCAATTGCTTCCTCCCTGATGTGTCCGCCTCCAGCCTCGTTGCCTCATACCTGCCCTCTCCCTCTCCCAGCTCACAGTAAGCCACAAATGTTACTGTCATACTTTCCAAGTGCTTGTGACCTCATAGATGTAGGTAACATTTAGTGAGGGCTTACACTGTGCTAGACCCTGAACCAAGGGCTTCACATGTTACTACTACTGTCGCCATTTTACAGAAGAGGAAACCACAGTTGAGAGAGACTAAATCAGTCAAGATCACATGGTGAGTATGTGTCTCAGATGGAATTCTAAGATATAACTGTCCAACTCCAGAGCCTACCCACATAACCACTTGCCACTGAAGAAGACACAGTTAATGTTCACCAGTATTTCCAGTTCCCTGCTCCCTTCAGGTACAAGGGAGGATTACACTGCCCAGCCTCTATAAAGTTAGGGGTGGACACTTTACTTTGGTCAATGAGAAATGAGCGGAAGTGATGTGAGTCATGTTCTGGCAGAAGAATCCAAACTCTAGTGTGCAACTCTCCATACTCTTCTTCCCTGCTGCAGTGACCTCCAGAGCTTTCTGTAGACATGGTGGAATCATAAGAGGGTAGGGCTCTTGTCAGCCTGGTTCCTGAGCGACCAAGCTGAGCTGAGTCTCCCGTCACCCTAAGGAGTTGAAGCACAAGTAAGAAAGACACCTCTGGGGGGACCTGGGTGGCTCAGTTGGTTAAGCATCTGACTCTTGATTTTGGTTTGGGTCATGATCTCAGAGTCATGAGATGGAGCCTTGCATCGGGCTCCATGGTGCGTGTATAGCCTGCTTAAAATTCTCTCTCTCCCTCAGCCCCTTCCCCCCAATCTCGCACTCAATCTCTGGCTCTCTCTAAAGAAACAGAAAGAAATAGACCTTTGGTTTATGGACTTTTCAACCACTGAGATTTGGAGAGGCTATAGAAATGTGCAGACACACACACAGAGCCTATCTTGATGAATACAGATATACTACCTCACCCCATTATAATAACCAGGTTCTTGTTTTCTTGCAAAACCCTCTTACTCCCCAGCTTTAGTTCATTGCATTTACTAGCTATGCAAATTCAAACATGTCATTTACGTCTCTGAATCTCGGTTTCTTTGTTTATAAGGGAGTTAAAGTACAAATTAAATTTTATTCAACAAACACCTGCAGAGAGATTGTGGTAGGTGTCTGGCACCATGCTGAGTGTTCACTGATATGAAAAGCCCCTTCTCTGATATTATTTCCTCTGCTGAGCTTTCCTAACCAGCTGCCTAAGACTGTCCTCCAGAGCTTACTGCTGAACATAAACCTGGGATCAAGCCCTGGCTCTGCCACTTACTAGATGTGAGAGGATGAGCAGGCTGTGATTTAATCTCTGCCTCCATTTCCTCATCTAGTAAAACGACAATATGATTTCCCACGTCCTAGGTCTGTTTGGAGGGTTAAATAAAGTGTGTGTCCACAACTCCACAGTTAAATCCATTGGTGATAGAAACAGACAGATCTGGTACTAGTCATGGTGTCACCTCTTACCTGCTGTGTGACCTTGAACACATTACTTAGACACTTTTTTTTTAAAAGATTTTATTTATTTATTTGACCAAGAGAGACACAGTGAGAAAGGGAACACAAGCAAGGGGAGTGGGAGAGGGAAAAGCAGGCTCTCCGCTGAGCAGGGAGCCCGATGCGGGGCTCGATCCTAGGACCCTGGGATCATGACCTGAGCCAAAGGCAGACGCTTAACGACTGAGCCACCCAGGTGCCCTACTTAGACACTTTATGCCTCAGTTTCTCCATCTATAAAGGGAGATAGCAGTGGTATGTCTACCTTCATTGGATTTATTGAGAAATATTGAACTCCTGACACATAGTGGCGCTAAACCAATGTGAATTATTCCTAAGAAAGCTGCTTTACAGCTATAAATCTATAACAAATATATTTAATATTTAGTAAGAAATACACAATATATCAATATATTATGAATAATATCTATGTATCAAAGCATAATTATTTATTGAATGGGTATTTCTCCCACCTTGAAGGCAGGGGCTGGGTCTTATTCCTTTTCATACCTCCAGTGCCTGGGAACTTGACAGGTTAGGTCATTATTTGGGGGAGGGACTGAATAAATTCCTCACATTTTCTATTCTCTTCTTTCTAGTGTCCTGAAGAAAACTCAATCTCTTGGCCTTAGAAAATCACACGCTTTTCTGGGGACTGTATGACTGTCAAAGAAGTTGCCTGTCACCAGCTTTCAGTGTGACCCTGCTGCATGCCTCCTGGACTGAAAAAGTGGAGGGAAGGACAGAAAGGAGTACCCAGGCTCCTCACGTTGCCTAAGTCTCTGGGTCGTGTTTTTCCACAGTCTGAGAGGTTTTGTTTTTGATTTAAAGAAACAAAACAGTTTCCAAGGAAAACTCATTTTGTTATGGTTCAAAACCATTTAATTTGTGATATTATTTCCTCTGCCGAGCTTTCAACTTTCTAAACTCCTCTGAGGCTGGAATAGCTCCGAGGCTGTGAGTGCTCTTAAGGGTGTATCACAGGGTTCCTCTGCTGAGTCCATCACTGGCTGCAGAGCCCGGAGATGCAGCTCAGAGAAAGAAATCACCATCCCCCGGGCTGCTATTCAGGTCCCTGTCAGCAGCATCCTTGCAAGTGAACCCTCCCGCATCTTTTTTTTTATTTTTTTATTATTATGTTAATCACCATACATTACATCATTAGTTTTTGATGTAGTGTTCCATGATTCATTGTTTGTGCATAACACCCAGTGCTCCACGCAGAATGCGCCCTCTTTAATACCCATCACCAGGCTGACACATCCCCCCACTCCCCTCCCCTCTAGAACCCTCAGTTTGTTTTTAAGAGTCCATCGTCCCTCATGGTTCGTCTCCCCCTCCGACTTACTCGCCTTCATTCTTCCCCTCCTGCTATCTTCTTCTTTTTTTTTTTAACATATATTGCATTATTTGTTTCAGAGGTACAGATCTGTGATTCAACAGTCTTGCACAATTCACAGCACTCACCATAGCACATACCCTGCCCAATGTCTATCACCCAGCCACCCCATCCCTCCCACCTCCCACCACTCCAGCAACCCTCAGTTTATTTCCTGAGATTAAGAATTCCTCATATCAGTGAGGTCATATGATACATATCTTTCTCTGATCGACTTATTTCACTCAGCATAACACCCTCCAGATCCATCCTGTCGTTGCAGATGGCAAGATCTCATTCCTTTTGATGGCTGCATAATATTCCATTGTGTATATATACCACCTCTTCTTTATCCATTCATCTGTCGATGGACATCTTGGCTCTTTCCACAGTTTGGCTATTGTGGACACTGCTGCTATAAACATCGGGGTGCACGTACCCCTTCGGATCCATACATTTGTATCTTTCTGGTAAATACCCAGTAGGGCAATTGCTGGATCGTATGGTAGCTCTAATTTCAACTGTTTGAGGAACCTCCATACTGTTTTCCAGAGTGGTTGCACCAGCTTGCATTCCCACCAACAGTGTAGGAGGGTTCCCCTTTCTCCGCATCCCTGCCAACATCTGTCATTTCCTGACTTGTTAATTTTAACCATTCTGACTGATGTGAGGTGGTATCTCATCGAGGTTTTGATTTGGATTTCCCTGATGCCGAGCGATGTTGAGGACCTTTTCATGTGTCTGTTGGCCATTTGGATGTCTTCTTTGGAAAAATGTCTGTTCATGTCTTCTGCCCATTTCTTGATTGGATTATTTGTTCTCTGGGTGTTGAGATTGATAAGTTCTTTGTAGATTTTGGATACTAGCCCTTTATCTGATATGTCATTTGCAAATATTTTCTCCCATTCTGTCGGTTGTCTTTTGGTTTTGTGGACTGTTTCTTTTGCTGTGCAAAAGCTTTTTATCTTGATGAAATCCCAATAGTTCATTTTTGCCCTGGCTTCCCTTGCCTTTGGCGATGTTTCTAGGAAGAAGTTGCTGCGGCTGAGGTCGAAGAGGTTGCTGCCTGTGTTCTCCTTTAGGATTCTGATGGACTCCTGTCTCACGTTTAGGTCTTTCAACCATTTGGAGTCTATTTTTGTGTGTGGTGTAAGGAAATGGTCCCGTTTCATTCTTCTCCATGTGGCTGTCCAATTTCCCCAACACCATTTGTTGAAGAGACTGTCTTTTTTCCATTGGACATTCTTTCCTGCTTTGTCAAAGATGAGTTGACCATAGAGTTGAGGGTCCATTTCTGGGCTCTCGATTCTGTTCCATTGATCTATGTGTCTGTTTTTCTGCCAGTACCATACTGTCTTGATGACAGCTTTGTAGAGTTGGAAGTCCGGAATTGTGATGCTGCCAGCTTTGCTTTTTTTTTTTTTTTTCAATATTCCTCTGGCTATTCGGGGTCTCTTCTGGTTCCATACAAATTTTAGGATTATTTGTTCCATTTCTTTGAAAAAAGTGGATGGTATTTTGATGGGGATTGCATTGAATGTGTAGATTGCCCTAGGTAGCATTGACATCTTCACAATGTTTGTTCTTCCAATCCATGACCATGGAACGTTTTTCCATTTCTTTGTGTCTTCTTCAATTTCTTTCATGAGTATTTTATAGTTTTCTGAGTACAGATCCTTTGCCTCTTTGGTTAGATTTATTCCTAGGTATCTTATGGTTTTGGGTGCAATTGTAATTGGGATCGACTCCTTGATTTGTCTCTCTTCTGTCTTGTTGTTGGTGTATAGGAATGTCACTGATTTCTGTGCATTGATTTTATATCCTTCTACTTTACTGAATTCCTATATGAGTTCTAGCAGTTTTGGGGTGGAGTCTTTTGGGTTTTCCACATACAGTATCATATCATCTGCAAAGACTGACAGTTTGACTTCCTCTTTGCCGGTTTGGATGCCTTTGATTTCTTTGTGTTGTCTGATTGCTGTGGCTAGGACTTCTAACACTATGTTGAATAGCAGTGGTGAGAGTGGACATCCCTGCCGCATTCCTGACCTTAGGGGAAAAGCTCTCATTTTTTCCCCATTGAGAATGATATTCACTGTAGGTTTTTCATAGATGGCTTTTATGATATTGAGGTATGTACCCTCTATCCCGATACTCTGAAGAGTTTTCATCAAGAAAGGATGCTGTACTTTGTCAAATGCTTTTTCTGCATCTATCGAGAGGATCATATGATTCTTGTTCTTTCTTTTGTTAATGTATTGTATCACGTTGATTGATTTGCGGGTGTTGAACCAACCTTGCAGCCCAGGGATAAATCCCACTTGGTCGTGGTGAGTAATCCTTTTAATGTACTGTTGGATCCTATTGGCTAGTATTTTGGTGAGAATTTTTGCATCCATGTTCATCAAGGATATTGGTCTGTAATTCTCCTTTTTGATGGGGTCTTTGGTTTGGTGATCAAGGTAATGGTGGCCTCATAAAATGACTTTGGAAGTTTTCCTTCCATTTCTATTTTTTGGAACAGTTTCAGGAGAATGGGTATTAATTCTTCTTTAAATGTTTGGTAGAATTCCCCTGGGAAGCCATCTGGCCCTGGACTTTTGTTCGTTGGGAGATTTTTGATGACTGCTTCAATTTCCTTAGTGGTTATAGGTCTGTTCAGGTTTTCTATTTCTTCCTGGTTCAATTTTGGTAGTTGATACATCTCTAGGAATGCACCCATTTCTTCCAGGTTATCTAATTTGCTGGCATAGAGGTGCTCATAATATGTTTTTTATAATTGTTTGTATTTCTTTGGTGTTGGTTGTGATCTCTCCTCTTTCATTCATGATTTTGTTGATTTGGGTCCTTTCTCTTTTCTTTTTGATCAGTCTGGCCAGGGGTTTATCAATCTTCTTAATTCTTTCAAAGAACCAGCTCCTAGTTTCGTTGATCTGTTCTACTGTTCTTTTGGTTTCTAGTTCATTGATTTCTGCTCTGATCTTTATTATTTCTCCTCTCCTGCTGGGTTTAGGCTTTATTTGCTGTTTTTTCTCTAGCTCCTTTAGGTGTAGGGCTAGGTTGTGTATTTGAGACCTTTCTTGTTTCTTGACAAAGGCTTGTATTGCTATATACTTTCCTCTCAGGACTGCCTTTGCTCCATCCCAAAGATTTTGAACAGTTGTGTTTTCATTTTCATTGGTTTCCATGAATTTTTTTTAATTCTTCTTTAATTTCCTGGTTGACCCATTCATTTTTAGTAGGATGCTCTTTAGCCTCCATGTATTTGAGTTCTTTCAGACTTTCCTCTTGTGATTGAGTTCTAGTTTCAAAGCATTGTGGTCTGAAAATATGCAGGGAATAATCCCAATCTTTTGGTACCGATTGAGACCTGATTTGTGACCTAGGATGTGATCTATTCTGGAGAATGTTCCATGGGCACTAGAGAAGAATGTGTATTCTGTTGCTTTGGGATGGAATGTTCTGAATATGTCTGTGAAGTCCATTTGGTCCAGTGTTTCATTTAAAGTCTTTATTTCCTTGTTGATATTTTGCTTAGATGATCTGTCCATTTCAGTGAGGGGGATGTTAAAGCCCCCGCTATTATTGTATTGTTGTCAATGTGTTTCTTCGCTTTTGTTATTAATTGCCTTATATAATTGGCTGCTCCCATGTTCGGGGCATAGATATTTACAATTGTTAGATCTTCTTGGTGGATAGACCTTTTAAGTAGTATATAGTGTCCTTCTTCATCTCTTATTACAGTCTTTGGTTTAAAATCTAATTTATCTGATATAAGGATTGCCACCCCAGCTTTCTTTTGGTGTCCATGAGCATGGTCAGTGGTTTTCCACCCCCTCACTTTCAATCTGGGGGTGTCTTTGGGTCTAAAATGAGTCTCTTGCAGACAGCATATCGATGGGTCTTGTTTTTTAATCCAATCTGATAGCCTGTGTCTTTTGATTGGGGCATTTAGCCCATTTACATTCAGGATAACTATTAAAAGGTATGAATTTAGTGCCATTGTATTGCCTGTAAGGTGACTGTTACTGTATATTGCCTGTGTTCCTTTCTGATCTATGCTGCTCTTAGGCTCTCTTTGCTTAGAGGACCCCTTTCATTATTTCTTGGAGGGCTGGTTTTGTGTTTGCATATTCCTTTAGTTTTTGTTTGTCCTGGAAGCATTTTATCTCTCCTTTTATTTTCAATGAGAGCCTAGCTGGATATAGTATTCTTGGCTGCATATTTTTCTCGTTTAGTGCTCTGAAGATATCATGCCAGTCCTTTCTGGCCTGCCAGGTCTCTGTGGATAGGTCTGTTGCCAATCTAATGTTTCTACCATTGTAGGTTACAGATCTCTTCTCCCGAGCTGCTTTCAGGATTTTCTCTTTGTCTCTGAGACTCATAAGCTTTACTATTAGATGTCAGGGTGTTGACTTATTTTTATTGATTTTGAGAGGGGTTCTCTGTGCCTCCTGGATTTTGATGCCTGTTGCCTTCCCCACATTAGGGAAGTTCTCTGCTATTATTTGCTCCAATATACCTTCTGCCCCTCTCTCTCTTTCTTCTTCTTCTGGGATCCCAATTATTCTAATGTTGTTTCGTCTTATTGTATCGCTTCTCTCTCGAATTCTGCCCTCGTGATCCTGTAGTTGTTTCTCTCTCTTTTTCTCAGTCTCTTTATTTTCCATCATTTGGTCTTCTATATCGCTGATTCTCTCTTCTGCCTCATTTACCCTAGCAGTTAGTGCCCCCATTTTTGATTGCACCTCATGAATAGCCTTTTTGATTTCGACTTGGTTAGATTTTAGTTCTTTTATTTCTCCAGAAAGGGTGTGTCTAATAACTTCCATGGTTTTTTCAACCCCAGCTAGTATCTTTAAAGTCATGATTCTGAACTCTAGGTCCGACATCGTACTAATGTCCGTATTGAGTAGGTCCCTGGCAGACGGTACACCTCTTGTTCTTTTTGCTGAGGTGATTTTTTGCATCTTGTCATTTTGTCCAGAGGAGAACAGATGAATGAGAGAACAAAATGCTAACAGGTTAACAACGTCCCCAGCAAATATACTCTATACAAATCAGAAAAGACCTGAAACCAGGAGAAAAGAAAGGGAAAGAAAGAAAAAAGAAAGAGAAAAAAAAAAGAAAAAGATAAAAACAAACAAAAACAGAACAAAACAAAAAAACAGAATATGATCAAATATGATCAGACTAGTGTATAGATCAGTGCCACACACTAGATTTTGGGTGTATTTCGGTCTGTTAGAAGAAAGTGCCTCCTAATATTTTAAAGGAAGAAAGACTTATATATGTACAAAATAAGGGTTGATACAATGAAGGGATGGAAGATGACTGTAAAGATGAAAATTATAAAAGATTTTATAAAAGGAATTGATAAGATAAGAAGTTGTTTGAAAGAAGAAAGAAGAAGATTAAAAAACAAAGAAGAAAAAGAAAAAAGAAAAGGGAGAGAATGTGATCAGGCAGGAGACTAGAACAAAGCCATACACTAGTGATTTAGGGTGTATTTTGATCTGTTAGAAGAAACTGTATCTCAAAATTTTAAAGAGAGAACAACTTATATATATATGCCAAAAATAAGGGTAACTACTATGAATGGATAAAATATGACTCTAAAAAATGAAAAACAATTTTTTTTAAAAAAAGGGATTGATAAGATGTTGGTTGAAAAAGGGAAAAAGAAAATTTCAAAAAAAGAAAAAAACAGTTAAAAAATCAACTTTGAAAAACTAATGAATCATGGTAAAAAAAGCCATGAATTCTATGTGCAGTATTCCCCTAGCGTTGGAGTTCTCCCATTCTCCTTGATCGGTAAACTTGGTCTTGGCTTGCAGGCTGTTCCTGCCGATCTTCTGGGGGAGGGGCCTGTTGCCGTGGTTCCCAAATGTCTCTGCCGGAGGCGGAATTGCCCCGCCCTTGTCGGTCCCAGCTAAGCAATCTGCTCAGGTTTGCTCTCCAGTGCTTTTGTTCCCTCCAAGCTCTCGGTACAGCTTTGGAGGACCAGAGTGAAAATGGTGGCCTCCCAATCTCCACCCGGAGGAGCTGAGAACTCAGGGCCCGCTCCTCAGTGCACCCCCAGAGAAAAGCAGTCACTCCCGTGTTCCCCGTCTCCGGCCGCACTCCGTGCTCACCCGGCCTGTGACCGAGCGTTTCTATCTCTGGCACCCGACCCCGTGTGGAGTCTCCAAACCCAGCAGATCCCTGCGGTGCGCTCCCGCGCCCCTCCTCCCGGGGATGGAAGGGGAGTCTCCCCGGCTCTGCCTCTTGTTGGGTCCCTGCTGGAGGAGCAGTGGCCTGACTGGGCCGCGGATCACAGTTTATGGCAACCCCGAGCTGAGAGCCCGTGCTTCGGCTCCGTCTCTGCAGCAGGCTTCCCCGCTCCGATACCTGGGAGCTCTGCCGCCCTCAGGCACCCCCGGTCTTTCTGTGACCCCAAGGGTCTTGAGACCACACTGTCCTGCAAGGGTTCCACCCCCCGCTTAGCCACTGGAGTGACGTCCCTCAGCGGAGCTGGCTTCTAAAAGTTCCGATTTTGTGCTCCGCGGCTCTAGCACTTGCCAAAAGCCGCCGACGGAGGCCCCCTCCCCCGCCATCTCTCCTCCTGAATATCACCTCGGATTCCCTTCTCCACATGTCCTACCTTCCAGAAAGTGGTTGCTTTTCTGTTCAGAGAATTGTTGCTATTATCTTCAATCTCCTGTTGAGTTTGTAGGTGTTCAGAATGATTTGATCCCTATCCAGCTGAATTCCTGAGACCAGACGAAACCCAGGTCTCCTACTCCTCCGCAATCTTGCTCCGCCCCCCTCCCGCATCTTTTTAATCATGGAACTTTCCCTCGAGAAAGCACAGGGTCTGTGGCCAGACACAGCACAGCCGAGGCCAGGGCTGATGAAGTGAGCAGCTCTGCATGGTTTTGTGGCCATCGGTTGGGAGTGCTTTATCATATCCATGGGATAAATGAGTGGAGTTCCACATAGTGACTATTTGTCCTTGCAATTCATAACCACAGAGCACTCCCACTTTGTCTCAAACCCCCACCAGTGTGTTGTGCAGTTTGGGAGTGGCCAAAGGAAAGATCTTCCTTTGCATGATGACTGTGCCACAGCAATACATTTAAAAGCTGTTCCACCAGTGACCTGGGGCCTTCTGAGGCTTTTCTCGAACAGGGAGGAATATTCAACCCAAGTCATGGAATTCACTGATATGCATTCTCTCAGGTAAGAGGGAGCCACCCCTCCCTCCGCACCAACACAGTGAGTTGCTGGGCTCATGGGCCAACGTTTTCCTTACAGCTTGAGAGGTAGTTTGGACCAAGGATGCTATACTGAAATCAGTTTTGGATCAACATAAGACTGAACTTTCTAGCATAACTTTTTTTAATGAATAGAGTCTCCTGTCACTAGAATTATTTAAATAGACTGAACACCAGGCAGAAAAGTTGTAGAAGAGAGTCAAACAAACAAATAAATGTTGATATTAGATGACCTTAATTATCCCTTCAACCCTAAGGTGTGATGGCTGAATTAAAACATGTTCCTTTAACCAACACCAAGAGCCTGGTATGTGCACCATACTCCTGTGGCACCATGCGACATACAGAAACAAGTGATGTCTCAATCCTGGTGCTTAGTCTTACTCAGGAAACAAGACATCTCATTAGGCTGATTTTTGAAACTTAATAATCAATGCTTAAATGCTCATATATGTTACACGTCTTTCACAAGTCATGGAGGGAGCAGGTCTCTGCTCCTCGTCATCCTCAGGGATCCAGGTTAACAGAGGCTCAACAATTTTGTCAAGTGTCACAGTTCACGGCAATGGCAGGAGAAGAAGAGGGAGAATCCTGTACTGACTCTTCATCTTCTGCATGAATGTGACACTTGTCAATTCTGCTTGACCTGTTTGGCTAAAGCAGGTCACATGGCATGACTGACTTCAAGAGGCAGGAAGTGGGATCCTACTGTGCCCACAAGGAGGAAAACCAGAAATACTGATGAGCAGGACTAGTGTCTATCACAAATACAAATGTATCAAATATGAATACAAATGTATCACGAATACATGCAACAATTGAACAACAATCCAAGACAATATTAACCAAGGTCTAAATAAAGAGAGTGCTAAGTGAATATTCGACGAATTAATAAATGAATGAGAAATCCATGTGAGCTGAATAGTAAATGAAGATTTTGCGACAGAGGTGGGACATGAACACACCATTAAAAGTGGGCAGGTGAGTAGGTATAGGATGCAGAGAGGAAAATAGCATCTCCACAAGAGGGGAGAAAAATGGGAATGGAATTAAAATTTATATATCACCTATTATGTTACAAGTACTTTGTAGGAAGGTTTACATTTTATGCTCCCCATTTTATAGATGAGACTGGGTCTCAGACTGACCATGAGGATTGTTCTCCCAAAAACACACCTCCAGTAATTATAGAACTGGCCTTCCGAGGCAGGTGTCCTTGGTCCCAAAGCCTGTGAAATTTTCTACTCCATGCCAAGAAAGCAATAAGAACTGTGTTTTCCCAGGACCACGAGGAGACAGGGTTGTCTAAAGCAGCCCTGGAAAATAGCAGAAGATAAAGTTGATGGAGAACTTTGGCCGTGAGCTGAGTTTGGAACTAAGATAAATAATGGGGAATCACTGAAGTTCAGGCTAAGTATATATAACATACTTTTGAAGCACCTACTCTTATAACATTATGGGAGGCATAAATACTAGTAAAAGATACCCTGGCTTCCAGGAATTCACAAAAACCTTAGGAAATAAAAGAGTTATTCTGTAGCACAGGCCGAATCTGCTATGTTTCATAGCAGAGACAGAAGCACAGAGTGTAAAGATGGGAAACATCCTATAAATGTAGGTGTTCCTGATGTTCTCAGACCCGTGATTAGGAGATTGGCCCCTCCCTTGAGTGTAACTATGCCTCCCCAAACCACATGAACTGCAATTGGACCCAACATGAGAACGAACTGGTATTTCCCACCAAATTCTTCTCAATTATGTCATGACAGCACCAGGGAGTAGCTCACTTTTCCCTCAAACACAGTCCTCATGTCTACCACAGGTGGGGCCCACCAGGTCCTTCTTTCCTGCATTAGCTCCTTACAGTGAATGAATTCCAGGAGTTGGATGACTTGATTCATTAATAATAATAATAACAACCATAATAACAAACCCAACATTTATGGAAGACCAACAATATGGGTCAATGAGGCACATTATCTCATTTATGATGAGAAACCTGAGGTTCAAAGATTATGCATCTCACCCAAGATCACACAACTGGCAAATGTCAGAGCTAAGATTTGAATCCAGATCTTTCAGACTCCACAGTACAACCTGGAGACAAAGGACTATGTCTTATAGGACTTTGACTCATCAACACAGAGTATTCTTCCTGGCACAGAAAAACAAAATCACTTATTGAAATGGTTAAAAGAATAAAAAAAAAAAAAAAAGACAGTTGAAGTCACATTTCTGTGGTGGCAAGTCTGTTTTCTTTTTAAGAGTGGGGAATGCATGTTAATGAATCAGGAGAACTAAGGCGGTGAGAAGGGGGTTTAGGAAGTGTTAATGGCGGGCGGCACTGGAGGCCAGAAAGAGGAGGTGGGATGGCTGGCATCAGTAGTGAGCAGCACAGTAACTCTCTGAGCAGCAGAGAAGGGACTGTGGATGGAGATACGGTGGCAAGATGGCAGCCTGAACTGGGGTGGCGACAATGGGAAGAAAACACCAGGCGCCACAGAGGTGAAATCAGGAGGGTTTGCTAGAAGGTTGGATGGAGGTGATAAAGAAGAAGGAGAGGCAGAAGATGACTCCAAGTTTTCCAGGTAATGGGAATTTGATAAGAGACTTCTTGCCATTGCAGTATTCTAGAGGCATATTTGACCACTAAGACTCACAGAGTCTCAGATAAGGATCATCTACCCCAAAACTCTCCGTTCACTTTGATAATCAATTCTTGTGCAGACAGACAGCTGGGAGCAAGGAAACTAAAGTAGCAGACATGGTTCTTTAACTTAAAGGAAAAAAGTTCTGAGAGAAAGAACCAGATAATTTGGGGTCCTTGTTGAAGACCCCGTGTGAGATGCTAAAGCATGCTCAGCATTCAGGTGCGTGGTCTCCTCTAGAATAAAGACAGACCTACAGGCTCTAAGAGAAGGATGCATGTCCAGCCTAAAACCAGGGACTATGGTCCCAACACTCTCTGAAGAAATGAAACTCATGAGGGAAGAATCCTGACAGAAAAGGGAGAATGGCTGCATCGTGTCGCAATCTTTAAAGAAATGGAATGAGTACGTGTGTCTGGTTAACCACATCCAACTTCCCTTCTGCAACCCCTGTCCTTCAGACAAAAGACACAGCAGGAAGCCTTCAGGGTTAAAAAGGTGAGTCTTACATCCAATTTCCCTCTCTTTACATAATTTTCACTACATGGAAAACATTGTCATTAATGAGGTTCATGAGGATTGGATAAATAATGACATAATCCCTGCAGATGGGTAATCATTACAAGAAAAAGAAGGGGCGCCTGTGTGGTTCAGTCGGTTGAGTGACTGCCTTCGGCTCAGGTCATGATCCCAGGGTCCTGGGATCGAGCCCCGCATCGGACTCCCTGCTCAGCAGGCAGCCTGCTTCTCCCTCTCCCTCTGCCGCTCTCTCTCTCTCTCTCTCAAATAAATAAATAAAATCTTTTAAAAAAGGAAAGAAAAGAAAAAGAAGATACACATTCTTCCTTCTCCCAACCCCAAATGAAATGCAATTTACCCCTTCCTATAAATGCTTTCTTTTTAATTACCACGTACTAGAAGTTAAGAAAATAAGACTCTTTCAAGGCTCCGTTTGGAAGGCTTGACAAGCAAAGCAGTTCTTGCAAAATTCCGTTTGTTCTATGGCTAGAAAACAAGGTACCCTGGTTAATTCTTTACATCTAGCGTATTGGGATTTGTGTTCACAAATCTGTCTCCTCTACAGGCATAAGCTCTCCCTTGTAGTCAGGTGCTGTACATGTAGCAGATATCAGCCCATAAAAAAGACTCAAAGCATGAATGCTGAATGACAGTCCATATCAACTCATCTGACGAGCATGAATTAACTGGGGTTACTCAATGAAGTTGTCTGAACTCTTACTACTTTCCATTCTTGCTCAAAGCCAAGTGAAAGATGCGTGTGTCCTCCTGCCAGCAAGTTCATACCGAGCTCCTCCTTGATACTTTTTAATTTGCCTCCTGAGGAGCAGAGGCAGAGGCCAAGTAGAGCAGTTGTATCAGCCATGGCACTTTGAGATTTATGTCTCTGTAACTGTGTTTCCTAAGAAGCTGCCATCATGTGAGCCGTTCTACAAAAGAAAAAAAAATTGCATTGGCGTGTGAGGTGGTGAACATGGCTTGTCTCCACCCTGGCCTTGGCCAGACCTGTTTATCTGTTAATTGCCTAACAATTAACCTCAGGTCACTTTGTGCAGGTAAAACTATTTCCTGATTTGGATTCTAAGCTTCCTGAAGCCCTGGGCCCTGTTTTTTGTGTCTAACTATATTATCACTCAGGCACAGAAGTCTTACTGAGTCCATTTAAATCCACCCTGAAATGAAAGAAGACAGGAGAAAGGTCCTCCAGGGGTGGAGACAAAGAGTTTCGGGGTGGGGGGAGTCCTCCTTTGCTGTAGAATCCATTCTCTGTGTCCCCATATTTCAATAGCCCAGAAGTTCTTCTGATCATCTTCATGAAAAATTTATGGTCAGGCCATGGAGTTAAAACTGGTCCTTATCCAAACACAGAATATTTTTTAAATATTCAGTCCAAATGGACTGCCACATTACTTGAAAACAGCCCATTTTAAAAGGCAGTTTCAGACAGCCTGTTTAGATTTCCAAAACATCTGTGCCTATAATGCTTGGAAACTCACACTCAGGAACATAGACGCCATTTCCAGTAGGTCCTGCTGCCAAGCTGTTTAGAAAATAACCAAGGGAGAAGAATAAAACAAACTCTCCAAACAAGTGCCTTCCTTCTATAGTGCATACACTTGCTTCATTTCTCTTTTATTTTTTTCCAGAAATGGCTCTGTCTCCAAGGCATTTTCCATGATGTGAAAGAGGTTACAGGCCAGTAACTGGCTAGTAGGCTGAGACCAGAAGGTGGGCAGTGGCCCCTTTCACTGCCATCTTTCCAGAAATAATAGACCAGCTCCCACAGGCCCCTTTGTATTTCCCTCCAGACAGACTCATGAATTTTTTTTCTTCAAAGGAATTTCTCCCAAACCTACCAGACCCTGTTCACAGAATGGCAAATCTCAGAGTAGGCAGGAAACTCCGTGGTCATCCAGTGGGACACTCCTCCCCATGTGGGAATTTTCCTCTGGCACAAGGAGCTTGGATCATCTCCCCTCTGTAGGGGGTCTCCCAATGACAGGTGCTTGCCACCTCAAGGGGTGGTCCAGGCCTCTTATTTATTAGCTCATCTCCATATTCCACTCTCAATGGCTCCTTGTAATTCAAACCATCAGACATGTTCTACCCTGTGAACCCTCAAAGGATACATCAAATCCCTCTTTCCCGTGGCAGACAGTCAAATATGTTGAAATGGTTGTCAGGCCTCCTCCGAGTCTTCCTTCTTTGGGCTAAATAGTTCTGGTTTCCTGAACCTGGCCCGCAAGCGATGGGATTGTCAAACTCTTCCCCATTCGGGCAGCCCCCAGACATGCTCCTGCTTGAAGAGGTCTTGCAGATGGGCCGGATGCTCCCAGATAAGAATAAAATCCTCTGGACATGGTCTGCATCCAGAAGAGACTGGAATCGCTATCTCCCTTGTCCTTTGTTCTTTAAAAAAAAAACAAAAAAAAAAACCATCATAACATTCTGTAGTTTATCTGTGTTTTTTCCTGCAGTAACGGGCTTTTAAGTCACCTTTCCCTCATCCTGAACTTTATTGAGCATAGAACTGACCTTGACCTTTACCTCTGAAAATTTTATGTTCAGTTTAAAGGCTACATTTAGTCTATTGAACTTGTTTTAAATTGTGACTTTGTCATCTAACATTTCATCTATCCCTCCTAGTTTTGTGAGGAAAGTGACTTCTCCATCTTAATCCAAGCCCAAGATTTAAAAAAAAAAAAAAAAAAGTAAATGTATACAATAGGGCCCAGGACAGAATATACAGCAGTTAACAATACTTACTGAGTATTTACCATGTGCCACACTCTGTTCTAAACACTTCTCAGGGCGCCTGGGTGGCTCAGTCAGTTAAGCATCTGCCTTCAGCTCAGGTCATGATCTTGGGGTCTTGGGATCGAGTCCCACAGCGGGCTCCCTGCTTCGTGGGGAGTCTGCTTCTCCCTCTGCCTGCCCCCCTATTCATTCTCTCTCTCTTTCTCTCAAATAAATAAAATTTTTAAAAATGAATAAACACTTCTCATGAATTAGCACATTTAATCCTCTCACCAATCCCGATATATAGGTATGATTACTATCCCCACTTTACTGATGAGGAAGCTGAGGCACAGAGAGGTTAAGTAACTTGCCAAAGTCCCTCAGCTAGGAAAAAATGGCAAAGGCAGGATTTGAGGCCAGGCAGTCTGGCTCCAGAGGCTGTGGTCTTACCCAGTGCTCTGCATTGTCCCTGCTAGAGGACATCAAGAGGCTTCCCTCCACTTTGACATCATTAAACCAACAACCAATGCTCTTTGGAACAATTGAGTCAACCAGCTAGAAGTCAAACATGTGTACTATCGTTTAACCTATTTCCATCCATCCTTTCCATAAGAATATTAGAAGGAACTCTGTCAAATGCTTTCCTCGAGTCAAAACATACTTGTCTATAGCATTCCCTTGATCTTCAAGGTCAATAAACCAATCAAAGAAAATTATGTACTTTGGAATGACTTGCTCTTAGAGGATCTATGCTGGCCCCAGTGCTGGTCTGCCCTCCTTCTGGCCCTCTAAGCCAGCCTGGCTCCCCTACACCACTTACCCAGTTGCTCACGGTCATTACACAAGGCTATTCTTGCTTATTCTAGTCCACTCCAGCCCAGTCTTGTTCCCAAACCCTCCCCTGCCTAGTCTAATTCCTTGGCATTCTAGCCCCATCCCTGATCCTTTCTTCTCACACAATGTATCTACAAGTGTGCTTCATGGAACATGCCTTCTGCCGGTAATATGTTGTTGGGTTTTTGTTGTTGTTGTTGTTGTTTTAAAGGAATGGTTCTTGGGTTAAAAAAACTAAATTAGTTCATTTACCGTGGAGCTCTTAATATGCTAATGTGCATTGTGAAGCTTTAGTTAGAGTGGTATTCTCTGTAGAATATCACATTAGTTGACCAGGGAATCTGTGCTGGACACACACACACACACGTGTGTAAGGATATTGAGGTATATTATATAATAGGGCACCAATTAACTATTTCCTTGTCTAAATGTTCACAAATCAGGGTGACTGGCTGGCTCAGTCATGAGTTCAAACCCCACATTGGGTACAGAGCGTACTTAAAATAATAAAATAAATGCTCACAAATCCTGCATTTGTTATGCATTGTAGAATTCCATCAAGGATGCAGAGAAATCTAACCAGTTAGTCAGTGCCAGAATCTACCTTTTCTGATTTTTTTCTAAAAAAAACCAGAATATTTATGTGTCTCCATTTGGGTGAAGAGATTCTATACACCTTTTCTTAAATCCCCTAGGATGAATGATCTCTGGGCTTGGAAATTGGAAGTGAAAGTAACTACTTCTTACCTAAATTGGGCCTCAATTTCCCCTTAACCATCTCTATGCTTCCCTTTGTAGTTTGATCATTTTTTTCTTGCTTTCATACCACCTTCAAGCCTTGCTCAAATTTCACATTCTCAAGGAAATACAGGTTTTTTTTGACCACCTTATTTTAAATGCTCACACCCACCCAATACTCTCTGCCTTTCTTTCCTTCGTTATGTTTTTCAATAGACCTCAGTGCCTTCAAACGCTGCAGGCAATTTACTTGCTTTGTTCATTGGCTGTGTCTCTATAAGGAGATACTGTTGTATCTCCAGCACCTAGAATAATATCTGTCATAGAGGAAGTTTCTAATACCTATTGTTGAATGAATGGAGAAGGTAGAAGGAACAATCATTCAAAAACTATATACACTGGGTGCCTTCTGTTTGGCAGGCATTCCACTGAAGTGGCTTAAACGCCACTTCCTCAGGGAAGGATTCCCATTACACTCTCACTGCCTTCTTTGTTTTGCTTTCATAGTACTTACCACATTTTATAATTACATGCATTTGTCTGATTATTTCATTATATCTCCCTTATTGATTCATAAAGATAAATATCCAGTCTATTGTCACTTTTCCCCCAGTGCCTAGCCAAGAGTAGGCACCCAATAATCCATACATTGAATTTCTAATTTCAATTTGAAGTTCCATTTGGCTCCTTTTCAGTTCTTTTCAGTCACTCTTTATAATCCCCTTCCCCTTTGTAACATTTTAAAGGCCATCTTTTTTCTTTAAGTTTATTGAACATAGTTTACATCCTATCTTTGACAACTTCAATATCTTCAAAGTTTGACTTTCTGTTTTTGTTCTGCAGTTTATTGTGTCTTCTGATTCTAGTACGTGGTGATGTCTCTCTCTCTCTATCTCTGTGTGTGTGTGTGTGTGTGTGTGTGTGTGTGTGTGTGTGAACTCATAGTCCTTGGAAATTTATCTATAGGAATTTTGGGGTCCTGAATTTTAAAAAATATTCCCCCAGACAAGTTTTCATTTAATTCTTCCAGGGACTTGGGGGACAATGAATACTGAGATCTCTTTAAAATAAGTATTCACCTTAGAGTTGGCTTTAAAATCGTAAAGTGGTTGTAAATTTTGGTCCCAGATACCCCATGGGAAGCTTGGGGTTAGGAATTCTTGTAGAAGACTTTTGTCTTATTTTCCTCCACCCAAACCCAAAGCCAAGACATGCAAGGATTCCTACTATTTATCTCTGTAGTGTGGGTTTTTCCCCTAGTTTACCACTGAAGATGTTTTTCAGTGATGCCAGCTTTAAGCAGGAGTCTCAGATGTGACTAACCTTCTACCTAACATAGGCTCTGTATTCTGCCCAGTTAAATACTAAGCTCTAGGGATCCACATAAACCCTGGGGCAAGGATTGGCCAGGACCTTCTTGTCATTTCCAGATTTTAAAGATTTCTTTTATTTTTCCATCAACTCAGCAAAGCATTTAGATAAATTATCCAGCATCTTTAGGTGTTCTTCACTTGGAGAGCTTCTGAAGCCCTCTTCCTCTGAGTGTTCATACTCTTGTTAAATTTTCTTTTACTACAGTATTTTTTTTTTTTTTTTGTAGATTGTCCCCATGGACAGTGTTCTTCTTCACTCACCCTCATATAAGACAGGGTTTACATAGTCTGAATCTCTGCAAACAACAAGGTGTATGAATTGTCCGTGGCTGCCCTCCTAGGCTAAAGGATGACTCCTCTCCTCAGTTCTACAGATAAAAGGCAGGTTGATATTCATGGTTCAAGCTGCTGTAATATCTAGTTCAGCTAGTTCAGCTTCAGTGGCATTTTCCTTTATACTTACTGTTCCAGGCTCTAATACTTTGAACAAATGGGCTAAAAAAATTCTATAGTTTCCAGCATGTGTTATCAACATTGTTTTTCTCTCTGACATGGTTATTTCACTGTTTTTCTCACCTACATTACTCAGGAAAATACCTACTTAAATGCAGTGCTCCCTCTGGTTTCTCCAACTCTTCCCTAATTCCTGCCTGTCTATTTTTGCCATTGCAACTCTTTTTTAGGTGTTCAGTAGCTTTTCCCAGTACACTCACTGATATCATTTTTATAACTGATGAGACTATATCTGTCTTTCTATGAAAGATGGCTAAGTGATAGGAGAACAGTTTTCAGGAATCTCAAAGTGCTCTACCCTGGGCCCTAAAAGCATATTTCCCCACTTTCTGGTTTGTGAAAACCCCCAATCTCTAATCAGTGAAGCAGATGTCAAGGATTATGAAGTGACTTTTCTTTCCCTCAGTGTTCCGTCTCATGAAGTTAAGCAAAACTTGAATGTGTCATGAAGAGAAATCTACACAGGATTTATTCCCCCAATTTAGTTCTTTCTCTCTTATACTTAAGAGATTCTTCTTAGATTCTAGCATCACGTTGTCCATCATTTTTAGTTTAGTTTAATTTCATTGGTTTTTGTCTTTTTTGCTGGTCCTTCAGGGCTATTTATGTCATTGGAATATTTTGAGAAGCTGTATTGGGAACCTCAAGCCACATGCCATTTCCAACAAGAAGTCCCTTCCCTTGGCCTTGACCAGTTACATGAAAATATGATACTTTCACCCAAAGTTCCTGTCTTCTACCTCCTTGATAAGTTAGTAAATACTTCCAGAGGAGGCTAGGACCCTGATAACTGTCTTTCCCAGTATGCTGAGGGATTCTACATAGTGGGACCAGATTTGAGAGTGGTGATTGCTTCGTGCTAGTCTCCTACAACAATGCATATCAGTTGATGGGGGAAAAAAATCAACTCAACTGTCCAAGCTAAGTCTATGGTCTCAGGAAAATAATTGTATAGCACAATCTCCTTCTCCCACTGACCTCAGTCCCCAGCCTACTTCTCGCAACATGGAACACAGGGTTCAAAGTTTCCTTTGTCTAGAGGTTTCCTCTCAATGACAGTCCCTCCCCCTTCCCCTATTGTCCAAGTCCTTGAATATCTTAGCAATTTCTCACAACTGCAGAGGTCTCTCATACGATTGCTGGTTTATGGAGCAAGGTGAAAACAGAGAAACACTTGAAGATTGGGCATCCTGGCCCCTGGGTGGATCAGGTTTCCTTTTGCTGTCAGAATTAAATCCAGACAGCTCTTCCTCAACCTTCTGAGACATCAAGGCAAATCAAGAATTTCTCATGTGCATTTCTCAATATTCCTGTTATTCAGTGAATGAGTATATTGCCCCTGGGTCAGAGCCACTCCACCGTGTAGGTGGCATTGCAGGCATCCAGAAACTTCATACTGATTAATACTGTCTGCCAAGCATATGCATGTTAAGAACCCTACTCGGATTATTAACGAATGAATTTTCACTTGCTAACTGAATGACGATAGAAGCATCCGGGCTTGGGAGTTCTCAAAACTGTACTCAATGACAGCACTATTAAATAATTTTGCAGTTCAGCAACCTTATTCAGGGATGGTGGATATGTGCCAGTTTTAGGAAAGACTTCAGTGTTGGGCTAAAGGGCTCTGTCACTGGACCTGCTTATTCAGACTTACAGATGATACAAAGCCAGGAAGAGCCTCTAATAGGTGGGGTAACAAATTAAGATTCAGTGCACAGACAAGAACAATGGCCTGAAACAAACAGAAGAGAGAGAGAGAGAAATTTTTACCTAATGATAAAGTTATCTGCATTCAGGGTAAAATATTAATTGCTTGATATACTAGTCTAATCCAGGTAAAGACTAACTTGATAGCAATTTCTATAGATACGTCTTGAGGTTTTAATTTATTAGACACTGAATGTTAAATAATCATGAAATCTGATTTTAAAAACAAAAACTGTAATGCTATCAGCCCACATTCAGACCAAGGGAGATTTTAACCTTCTGTCCTCCACAGTGTTAGAACCCTCCTGGGGTAGCGAACACTGGAAAATGTGGGCAACCTCAGAGAGGAGCAGCCTGAGTTGTATAGGGTCTAGAAATTGTCACAGGAGAAACGATCAGATAAAACAAGTTATAGAGGCTGGAAAAGAGAAGTTTGCTGTCTTCAAATATTTAAAGTTCTGTCAAGTGAAAGAGAAAACAGATTGCTTGCTCTATTTCACAGAACTCAGGCTGATGAAACAAAGACCTGGGGAGGTAAATTTACTTCTACATATAAAAGAATGTCTTGTCGACTTCAACTCCACCACAGAGGAATGGGCTATGTCATAAAATACTGAGCACTTTGCCATTAGAATCAAGAAGAGTCTGGATGACCCTCTGTCAGGGAGTTATCAAAACAATTTTGGGAGGTGGGGTGGAGATGGGAGTTGAATAAAATGACCTCCAACCTTGAGAAGCTATGCTTTTAAAATTATTTCCCACTAAGATTTTAATGACTAATACATATAGTATGATATCATATGATAAAAACAATGACTAATGGCACCTCACCAGGCATTATCAGTCATTATCACAGGATTTGGAAGATAACATTTTTGCCTAGGGTAGGGCAAGGAGGGTCTTCTTAATGATATTTCGCCTGGGCAACTTCAGTTTGTAAAGGACCTGCTTCAATTTTCATGCTTGACTGTGTTCAGCATCTTTGTAAGAGATTGGCAAGAGAAAGCAAAGAAAGGGAGGAAGGAGGAAACTGTATCTTATGAAGTTTAATCCCACACTTTCACAGATATTATTTCATTTAATCTTTGGGACAACCCAGGGCAGTAGGAAGTTTTATGCCTATTTTACAAATGAGGAGACAGACACTTAGGGAAGGTAAGAGCCCAAGGTCACACACAGTGACAAAGATAGAAAAGAAGACAAATGGGCTTTCTCAAACTCTGTCTTATGGACTCCCAGATTCCTGAGATGGAAAGAGCATTAGAGGTTCTCTGTTTCAAACACCCATCAGCTGCATGAAGTCCTCCTTAACCTTGGAGAATTCGGTATGTGCACTTGAACTGAAGGTCAACCTAATAAGAGAATGAAGCTGACTTTTCAAACCTAATGGCTCTAACAGCACTGTCCTCCCAATCTCCTCAGCCCAGCTTAGACCAGGCTCCTGCTGCAGACACCAGTGCAGGTTAGTGGGCCAGAGACCCCAGCAGGCCGCCCCACATTATCCTTGTTCTCACCACTGGCCTTTAGCCTGAAGGATCCCCAGGTCAAATCTAATCCTTTCCAGTGTAGTCCAGGCACCCAGAGAGCTGTCTCTGTTCCAAACCACCCCACAGGACTGCACCCTAGAGAGCAAGGCTCAGTGGGAAAGAATGTATTCCTAACATCCATATCCTTGATTCCATTTCTTTCTCTGAATTTCTTCACTGGGCTATGGATGCTTATGCTGCCTCAGAGGGGAGGCCCCATGATGCAAGTTTTTCCTGCCCCTAACTCCCTTTCATTCCCGCAGGCAGGCCTGGGTGCAGTCCAGCTTCAGAGCCAGTGCAAGCACCAGAAACTAGCAGCCTCCTGGTATGATTCATTGGCCTCTCATTTCCCAGCCAGTGACATATTTTGGCTCAAAAATGAATTTTAATCTTCATCCAATCTTTGAAGAGGAGCCTAGAAGTACTGAATGGCATGAAAAAAGAAAAAAAAAGAGAGAGGAAGAAGAAAGAGATATATCTTGGTCTCAGGTATCCTTCAGAGCAGAGATCAAGAGCAGGTTGTGCTAGGGGCACCTGGGTGGCTCGGTTGATTGAGCGTCCAATTCTTGGTTATGGCTCAGGTCATGATCTCAGGGTCATGAGATCCAGCCCCACCTCAGGCTCCACACTCAGCTTGGAGTCTGCTTGAGCTTCTCTCTCTCCCTCTCTCTATGTCCCTCCCCCATGCCTCTGTCTCTCTCTCTCTCTAAAATAAATAAATAAATCTTAAAAAAAAAAAGAGTAGATTAGGCTAGTTCTCTAAATTCTAAAACAAGAAGCTCCATGATGTCTTGGATGACAGTGGAAATGCAGTGTTCTCGGCTTCCACCACACTGTGCAATGCTCCGGGAAGAATACAGAATACTTGTGTAAAGTATTGTCCCTGCCCATAGAAAGCGCATGCCTCCTGGTAGAGCCTCCTTGGATCCTCCAGGCCACAATGGCACCTTCCACCGTGATCCCATAGCACTCTGCCTGTTCTTCTGCCCATTGAGTCTCACGCTGTGAGTGGAACACTGCTCATGTCCCTCGATACAGTAGAAGCTCAGCAAGAACCAGATTTTCATCATCTTTACATCCACAAAGCAGCTATCATAGTGCCTGCCATGCAATAAATGCTCAATAAATGTGAAATGAATGCAGCTTATTAGGTAGATAAAAGCTATATAGGCACCAATGAAAAGTGCAGTGCAAGTGTGGCATACGGGAGGAGAACCCCAGGTGGTGACTCAGCCCACTTGGCTCTGAGCCCAGCTCAGCCATTAACAGCTATGTAAACTTGGACAGGTTGTTTCCTCTCTCTGGACCTTGCCAATCCAGACACCTAAGCTTCCGTGTCTGTCAAATTAAGGCTGGTAAAGAATTTTTGGAGATTCTTCCAAAAAGAGGTTCAAGGATGGGAGGGATTCCTCAGGGTCACAAAGGGGAACACACTCACACTGCCTTCTGGTAGCTCCACTCTGAACTGTACCTTTTGGAGGTAGGGTGTCCCCTCAGGATTATGTCTCCTGGCTCCTTTGCCACCAGAAACTGAAGGGCCTCAGGTGGAGGAAATCTCTTGGCAAAGATCTGCCCCTATGGGCTTCTCTCCATACCACACCTCACACATCTTGCTTAGGAAAGAAAGCAAGTTTTCTGGTCTCTAAATCTCTAATAATTTTTTTTCCACCATTTTGAAAATTAAGACATCTGCCCATCCTGAGTTTGGAAGCACTTAAGATTCTATAATCACAACTGCAATTGTATGCATCCCCTGACATCATTCATCTGCCTCTGGGATTATGGTTCATTGGGCCACGCTGCGAGCTCTTCACCTCTCTGAGACCTTAGGCTCTGCTGTAACTGATTGTTCTACATTTTTCCTACATAGGAAAATGGGGGAAATGAACAAATGAACAAAAATGGAAAATGAGTTGTTCTGGGTTCTTTCTACTGTCCATTAACATTTCACCAACTGTCCCGAGAAGTGGGCCTGCAACCCCTTTGATCTTTCTTTTGTTCTGATCAGAGTCTTAAAAGCAGCTTTTTTGTTCTTGTTCTCAGCACTACTTAAGAGCATCATCTCCTTTAACAATTTCAGAACTCTGACACTCTTCTTACAAGTGTCTGCAGGCAACCTTAAAAATAAAAGACCCAGTTATTTTTTTAAGATTTTATTTATTTATTTGACAGAGAGAGAGAGAGAGGGAGAGAGCATGAGTCAGGGGGAGTGGGAGAGGGAGAAGCAGACTCCCCGCTGATCAGGGAGCCCGATGCAGGGCTCAATCCAGGAACTCTGTGATCATGACCTGAGCTGAAGGCAGATGTTCAACCAACTGAGCCACCCAGGTGCTCCAAAGAGCCAGCTATTTTTTTTTTAAGATTTTACTTATTTATTTGAAAGAGAGGGAATGAGAGAGAGAGAGAGCTCATGAGAGTGGGGAAGGGTCAGAGGGAGAAGCAGGCTCTCTGCTGAGCAGGGAGCCCAATGCAGGACTCAATTCCAGGACTCCAGGAGCATGACCTGAGCCAAAGGCAGACACTTAACCTACTGAGCCACCTAGGTTCCCCAAAAAGCCAGTTATTTTATCAGCAAATTGAGTTTCTTCTGGAAGAGCAGAAGATTTGCAGTTTGGGACAGCAAACTATGGTGGATCTTAGCAAGTCTGAAGAGACAAAGGGAGTCACCTTTATTAGGTTTTAGGAGGAACTTATGGAGGGTTGTTTTAAATAAAAGTTCATGGGGGAAGAACAAGAGTTCAAGGTTGAGGTGGTTTCTCATTAGCTGCAAGCGGTGGTTAGCGTGTTGTTGCTGGGCAGGGAAGGATCTCTCTTTTTTTTTTTTTTTTAAGATTTTATTTATTTCACAGAGAGAGACACAGCAAGAGAGGGAACACAAGCAGAGTGGGTGAGGGAGAAACAGGCTTCCCGCTGAGCAATAGGGCTCCATCCCAGGACCGTGGGATCATGCCCCGAGCCGAAGGCAGAGGCGTAACGACTGAGCCACCCAGGCGCTCCAGGGACGGATCTCTTAAAAGCAGGAGGTGAGATTCCTGCTTGAAAAATGTCCTCCCCTTGTCAAGATAATCCTGATCTTCCTTCTTTTCTCTGGTTCCACAGGCTGCCAAGAGTGGGACCTGCACGACAGCGCCCCCTTCAAGGCCTCACGACTCCATTTGAACAGAGGGTCCTTAGCGCTAACCTTGGATTTGTCACTTCCTCCCTTGTCTCTGGGATGTGTACTCTTGGAAAGCTGAACTCAAGGAGAACTCTGAAGGTAACTACATTATTTTAAAGGTTGTCTCCCTTTTTCTTCCTCAGCAAATTCCTTTGCAATTGAATAGTCCCAAATCTATTTCCGACACTTTCTCCGACTTTTTAAATCTGCTTCCGCTTTTTGGAGACCGGAATTTACATCTGATTTTCTATGGCATTAGTTTCACTAACTCTAGGGAAGGTACCAGGGCTGCCATTCTTGGCTACTTCTATCTAGGACTATTTCTCCCAATTTTTCTGTCATTTCCTTATCTTCAAAATCTGTTCTTATTGCTCACTTTTGAGTCTAGAGACTGCGGGGACTCTCCCAAATTCAAAACAGTTGCAGTCTTCAGAGAGAGGGAGGGACACAGAACTGAGGCTGGGGGAAAAAGGGGTTCTCACTTGATCCCAAAATGGTTTACTTCTCCAACAAAAGTCTAGAGCACCTATCTCGATCTCGAACATGTAACATTTGTTAATTCTAGAGGTTAGTTAGTACATTCATTTCTGTTAGATTGTTTTTCCACACTTTTCTTCAAAACAAAATAATATATTTTAAAAGATGAAGTCCAGAATAACAGCTCCCCTCCCTGCTTCTTCCATTTTCTAAGAGAGAAATGTATGAAGTACTACCAGAATTTATCAGGTGTTCTGCTTCTTCGGCAGACATTTCAGCTTCACCTTTTAGGGTGGCCTCTCACACCTGCTATCTATACATAGCTCCAAAGGCCCTACTTCTATCCCTGCTCTTACTTCCCCTGCTGGGATCTCTCCCTCATTCATGCCATCCTTGGCACTCATTTTCATCCCTGTCTTCTTTCTCAGAATACATTCCCTTCTGTCCTCTCTCTTGCTTTATTCCTTCCACCTTGCCTACGAGTCCAGAAGTCATTTATTCTTTCTAATATGTTGGGGCATCATGATGCCCGACTCCGGTCCTTTGCCTCTTCCTCCTGAAAGACACATGATTTTAGAGAAAGACATGTATCACATGACCTCACTGATATGAGGAATTCTTAATCTCAGGAAACAAACTGAGTGTTACTGGAGTGGTTGGGGGTGGGAGGGATGGGGTGGCTGGGTGATAGACATTGGGGAGGCTATGTGCTATGGTGAGCGCTGTGAATTGTGCAAGACTGTTGAATCACAAATCTGTACTTCTGAAACAAATAACGCAACATATTTTAAGAAAAAAGAAAAAGAAGAAGATAACAGGAAAGGAAGAAAAGGGGAGTATGTCAGAGGGGGAGACGAGCCATGAGAGATGATGGACTCTGAAAAACAAACTGAGGGTTCTAGAGGGGAGGGGGGTAGGGGGATGGGTTAGCCTGGTGATGGGTATTGAGGAGGGCACGTTCTGCATGGAGCACTGGGTGTTATGAACAAACAATGAATCATGGAACACTGCACCAAAAACTAATGATGTAATATATGGTGATTAACATAACAATAAAAAAATTTAAAAATAAAGACACATGATTTTACTTAAAGCCCACATCAGTGGTGACCACCTTCTCTCTGTGAGCTGAGAACAGATTTATAAGAAAAGTTGTCCTAAACTGCAGACTGTTGTCTGGAAAAGGTGACATGAGACCACTGGAGACCTGGAGGTGCCCTCCCCTCCAACCCAGGGAAAAGACACAAAGACCAACCCAACTGCCCTTAGAGTTTTCCCAACATCAATGCTGCGTAGGACACGCAATAAAATAGAAGTCATTAAAAATCAAAATAAGAACCACATTAACAAAATTTATGAAAGAAGTTTTAAGTGCAAGATGTACAGCAAATGTGCTGTTGTTAAATGCTCAGCCTACCTCAGCAGGTGAGGAGGGAGGTTTTGGTAGTGGGCAGAAAGTAACCATATGTGATGGGGGAAGACAAAGGTGGCATCATTCAGCCCTGAGTTGTTCTGTCACATGGAGCCTTATAAATCCTCTTTTAACTGCCACAAGCCATAGAGAGTAGGTGCTGTATAACATGCCATCAAAGCAGGAAATTTTGCAGAAAAGACAGTGAAGCAAAGTCCTTCTTTCTTTAGGTTCAGCATCACACAAATACATAGAATAAACAGCAGGACCACAGTGAAGACCACAGTAATAAAGGGGATGACAACTCTGAACCTTAACCCAATCACAGGCAGAGAATCATAGAAGCACATTTTCCATAGTGTAAACCCCTCAGAGTAGTCAAAGGAAGTGACCAATGTATATGTGTTGTCCTGAATCAATCTGACGCTCAGAAAAGAATAGAGGCAGAGGCCCAAAACTAGAATCCATCCTCCTTAGTGATTCCTGGCTCAGTATTTCATTAGTGCCCTACAAAGCAAGGTTTTTTTTGTACTAAGCACCAGAACCAGAACTGTACTACTCTGGTTTTTTTTATTGAGCATGTATGTTTTTTGGGGTACACACATGTACACTCACCATGCTCTTAAATTAACTGTTGAATAAATTCTACATAGTTCATTCCGTAGTATGGGTTCAGTTTCTATCAACTAACTTCCTGTTGCTCTTACTGAAAGGCAACATAAAAGAATCTGGGGGGATATTAAGAACTGTTTGAAATGGACCCCACTGACATTTGCAGTGAAAGCTACAGTGTCAAGAAAAGAAAGCTGCCACTCTTAAAGAATGCTAACCTAGGTAAGCCACGTGTGACCATGGACAGGATACCAGAACTTTCTAAAATTCATTTCCCCTGAGGATGGCATTTAAAATATAACTAGGAAACATGTTATTAGTATTACATAAGATGCTAAATGATAATAAGAGCTCAAAAGAATAATTGGGTTATTATGAAACAATTCATGATTTATTACTAAATGAATATTACTGATCATGGTTGCTATAAGATATCAGAAAAGGGATAAATAAATCAAAGAAGAATTAAATAAATGGAGAGATATCCCATGTTTGTGGATAAAAGACAATATTGTCAAGGTGTCTTCTTCCCAACTTGATCTACAGATTCAATGCAATGCCAGCAAAAATCCCAACAAGTTATTTTATGGATATCAACAAATTTATTAAGTTTATATGAGAAGCAAAAGACCCAGAATAGCCAACACAATATTGGAAGAGAAGAACAAAATTGAGGACTAATACTACCCAGCGTTATGCCCCGTATCTGGATCCCTGCTCAACGGGGGTCTGCTTCTCCCTCTCCCTCTGCCCCTCCTCCCTGCTTGTGTTCTCTTGCTCTCTCTCCCTCTTTCCCTCTCTCCCTCTCATAAATAAATAAATAAATCTTTAAGAAAAATACTACCCAACTTCAGGACTTGTGATAAAGCTACAGTAGTCAAGACAGTGTGGTATTGACAAAAGAATAAACAAATAGATCAATGGACCTGGAGAGCCCAGAAATAGACCCCCATAAATACAGTCAACAGATGTTTGACAAAGGAGCAAAGATGACAAAATGGAACAAAGATAGTCTCTTCAACAAATGGTACTGGAACAACTGGACATCAATATTCAAAAAGATGAATCTAAACACAGACTTTATGCCCTTCACAAAAATTAATTCAAAGTGGATAAGAGACCTATGTGTATAATGCAAAACTATAAAACTTTTAGGAGATAACATAGAAGAAAACCTACATGATGTTGAGTATGATGATTACTATAGATACAACATCAAAGACACAATCCATGAAAGAAATAATCGATAAGCAAGACTTCATAAAATTAAAAACTTCTGCCCTGCAAAAGACAATTATCATGAAAATGAGAAGACAAACCACTGACTAGGAGAACATATTTGCAAAACACACATCTGATAAAGAAGTCTTATCCAAAATATACACAGAACTCTTAAAATTAAACAATAAAAAAAATGAGCAACTCAATTAAAAAACAGGCCAGCGACTTTGGCACCTCAACAAAGAAGATGTACAAGTGGCAAATAAGTATATGAAAATATGGTCCACATCATATGTCATCAGGAAAATGCAAATTAAAACAATAAGGTGCCACTACATACACATTAGAAGGGCCAAAATCCAGAACACTGACAACACCAAATGCTGGTGAGGATAAGGAGCCACAGACATTGCTGGTGAGAAAGCAAAATGGTACCCACTTTGGAAGATATTTTGGTGGTTTCTTACAAAACTAAACATACTCTTACTGTACAATCTAACAATTGTGCTCTTTGGTATTTACCCAAAGGAATTGAAAACATATGTCCACACAAAAATGTGTACATGGATGTTTATAGCAGCTCTATTCATAATTGTCAAAACTTGGAGACAACCAAGATGTCCTTCAGTTGGTGAATGAATACATACACTGAGGCACATCCAGACAATGGAATGTTATTCAGCACTAAAAAGAATGAACTATCAAGCCATGGAAAGACATGGAGGAATCTTAAATGCACATTACTCAGTGAAAGAAGCCAATCTACCATATGATTCCAACTATATGACATTCTGGAAAATGCAAAACTATGGACACAATAAAAAGATTAGTGGTTGCCAGGGGTGCAGGAGGTGGGGGAAAGATGAATAGGCAGAAAGGATTTTTAAGACAAGGAAAATACTCTGTATGATAGTATAATGATGGATATATGTTACTATACATTTGTCCAAACCCATAAAATGTAGAACATCAATAGTGAAGCCTAAGGTAAACTGTGGACTTTGGATGATAATGATGTGTCAATGTATGTTCATTCTTGGTGACAAATGTACCATCCTAAGAGGTGATGTTGATAATGGGGGAAGTTATGCATGTGTGGGAGTGGGGGGGCATGGCAAAATCTCTGTATCTTCCTCTCAATTTTGTAGTAAACATGAAACTGCTCTAAAAAATAAAGTTTTTTTTAAAAAAAGCTTTTGCACTGAAAAATTAATAAAAGTTAATAAATTGCAATTTTTAATAAAGTATAGATAAGTTTCAGGGATAAACAATGAAATACTTGCAGGGCATGAATAAGAAGCTAAATGCATGCATTTATAATTAAATTGTAATGCATTGTAGGAGCAATAATACATTCTCTCTAATTTACCTGTCTTTAGAGCTTCCAACACTTATTTACCTGCATTTCATTAGATATTCACACTATCCATGTACAGCAGGCAAGGTCAGTATTATCCTCCTTTGACACGTGAGCAAACTAAGGCTCAGAATCTATTTCTTCTGACCCCTAATGCAGTGCTCTTTCAAGGGCAAAAGGACCAAAATAATTTGACAACTTTCTTGATTAACTCTCCAGCCTTTATTGAAACTTCAATACTTAAGGTCAAAGAGACTCACAAACCTTGGCTTAGGAAATTTGGAAAATAATCAGGAGATACAGGTACAAAGTATACAGCACAATTGCTCTCCAAATTATAAAACTCAAGGAAGTGTTAGTGGTGGTTGATATTCTCTGCTAGGCACCACTTCCCAAGTTCCTGAACCCAGAAATGGAAATGCCATTTCAGTCCCAACTACAGCACAGCCAATGAAACATCCCAGGCCCTGCTGAATAAGGAGTGGAGACCCTACCAGAGTGTCCCCTTCCTCCGTCAATGCCGTATGCAGAAGAGAGGAAATTGCAGCCTCCCATTTTATGACCTTCATACTGTGCTGGAGGATTTAAAACAGCCCCACCAGGGAGGCTGGGTGCTTTGGGAAGCCTTCTCTTCATATTTCATTTGCTTCTGTTGCAGTATCTATGGAAGTGATGAAGACAAGTCCCTCCTGGCAGCGAACCCTGCTGAGGCTGCCAACCTCCTCCATATCTGAGGTTGAGGGGGAGGGTCCACGTGGCTTGGGGGCAGGGTGGACCCAATCTAGGGGGGCAGGGTTGACCTAATCTAGGGGGGCAGGGCAGACCCAATCTAGGGGGGCAGGCTCATGAAGTTGCTTTTCCGCAGAGCCTTACATATTGAGTATGTTATACAAACCACAGTGGCTGAGAGAACTCCAGGGTCAGCCAAATCTAAATTCAAATCCATGCTCTGCCACTGGCTAGCTGTGCAATTGTGAGAAAATTATATGACTTTTCTAAGCCTTAGTTTCTCCTGTAACCTGAGGATAATAAGCCCCACCTCATACAATTTCTGTGAGGATTTAATGAGATAATGTGGGTATTTGGCATAGAGCCTCCCTCAAAACAGTAATTGCTAACTATTGCAATTATTGTAGTAAAAGTATCACCAATTATTATTAATGGCTTAGTATACCAAACAACTAGTCAGAGTTGAATGGAGTGAAAGACTAAGAGAGTCTGGGTTTAGGATCTTTGGGTCAACAGATCAGAATGCTAGTTGTCCTTTCTTCTTTGGAATGGTTAGGAAAAATGGTCTGTGGGGGGCCAGGAGAGGTAAAGTGAGTTTATTTTCTTGAATATGCATTTTAAACAAAGAAAGAAAAAGAAGAAATTCTCCTTCCTTCCAGCACCCAATGTCCACTGGGCTTGGAGGGGCTCGAGCCAGGGCTAGCCACCTTGGAGAAGGTGTCGCAGTAGAAGGCAATGGCATTGACCTTGTACTCCATGGGGAGGAAGTGCCCTAGACTGACACCACCAGAATGTCACAGCCTCATCAGGGTGAAGCTAGACAATGAATTCTGAGCCTGGATCACTTGGCCCTGGGTCAGTGCCAAAGGAAACCATCCTTCAGCAGCCAGCTCTTCCACACTGAGCCCTGACAGGACAGGGAGGCCAATCTGTGTGGGGAGGAAGACAGTTCATTAAACACCTCCAGTAGGTAGATTTGTTTATCCTGTCTATGCAACCTTCATCACTGCCATAGTACTACTACCTTCATTTTATAGATGATAAAAGTGGAGTTCAGACAAAGACCAAGGTCACAGTGCCAGTAAGTGACTGATCAATCACTGGTGTGCATGACTTTAAAAGCCAGCTCTAAAATTCCTTAGGGACTCATCCAAGTCCAAGAAAGAGCTCACAAATCTGGAAATCTGGAGAGTCAGGTCCTAGCTGCTCTCTTGCCCCTAACTAGCTGGATGAACTTGCGCAAGACATCTTGCTTCTGGGGACCAGGGATTCCTCATGCGTAAAATGAGACAGTGAACTCGATGACTCATAAGGACTTACCATGCCTGCCTGCATTATAGGAGTGTGAGGCAGGGTGGTCATTCCAGGCCTAGTACGCTGGGAGAGAAGTATCCTCGCAATGGAGCATGAGTAGGCAGAGGTGGAATCCACAAGGTACTGCTGGCTCCATCTCATCAGCACTTCGCAGCTCCATCTGCACACCATTTCCCAGACCCTATACTTCATCTTCCCCTTCCTTTCCCATTCCTACACACACAGTCCCCCAAGCTGGGACAAAAGTCCCCGTGGGTCCCTGTGCTCTAAGCCATACATTCAACAATATTCAAATGGACAATGTTGAATTGAATAGTGTCCCCAGGTAACATTAAGTCAGGTTAATTTCTATTTATTTCCATTGAGATTTAGTTATTAATAATTCATGTCCTGAAATCATGGGGAAGCCCAAATCCTTACATATTCTGGGGCTAAGAAAGGCCTAATCTGGTGTTTGGCCTAGAGCTGTGGCCCTTCCCTTTGCCCCTTCCCTATGCCCAACCCCATCTGCTCAGCCACACAAGGAACTAAGGGATTCTAGGCTACCCACTGGGGAGGGATTCCTTCAAAGCCACACTCACCCTAATGACCTCACAGATGGGCAACTACAGCCTCTCATTTTCTTTGTGAAGCTCTGAACTAATTTGAACCTGGGGGTCCCAGCTTTACTAGGAGGAACAAAGGGCCAGAAGTCTGGGGAGACTCAGGATAGCTGTCAACAGTTTATCATCTGAGAACTTTCCACCATCGTCCCAGACCTGGGCCTGGGAAATAGAGCTAGGATGTATTAGCTGTTCCAATGCTAGGAGAGACCTCAGGAAAGAGGGGGAAGAAATGGGGGGATTCACCCCAAGACCACGTTTCTAGGCAGACAGATGGGAATGTTTTCGGTGTACAGGGTGTCATCCCATAGTGTGGAGGCTAAAGGCATAGTCCTGAAGGGGAATGGTTCTTATTTGCATCCTGGCACTTGCCAGCTACAGGACCTCAGGAAAGGGATTCAGTTCCTTCCTCTCTCTTTGATCTTTTCTGATGTGTAAAATGGGGCTAATCACTTAGCACATAAGGTCTTTGTAAGAAATGAAACAGTGCAAAGATCTTTTAGTGAATACTATTAAGTTATAACTATTATCAATTAGGGAACTCATGGTGAGGCTTGCTGCAAAGCCTATGCTCTTTTGCTTGACAAATTCTGCTTATTTTATATAAAGTTTTCTTAAATAAATCTTGAGACCTCCAGTCTCCCACCAGAAGAAAACTTGCTTTCTTTTTTTTAAGGATTTTATTTATTTATTTGACAGAGAGAGAGAGAGAGAGAGCAAGCAGGGGGAGCAGCAGAGGGAGAGGGAGAACAGGACCCTGAGATCATGACCTGAGCCGAAAGCAGATGCTTAACCAACTGAGCCACCCAGGCACCCCAGAAAACTTGCTTTCTTTAAAGGCATATTAGAGAGGAATTGTATAGCTATATAAAAGAAATGAATGACATAGAGTCCCACAGCCTCCCCCAAAGATTTCAAAAATGCTGTCTGGGGAGCAGGACCTGGGGGCAGGGACCCTGCGGGGAGAAGGGATGAAGTTAGGACAAAGGGTGAGCATACAGGGACCAGTGCTCCTAAACAGAGTTCATCCGCTCTAAGGCATCTTTCTGGCTAAAAAACAATCACTGTGACCACTCTCTGCCATTCTTACGCACAGTGTCCCTTGATCCGCTAGTTCCTTGGTGCTCCTCTATTCAGTATGGAAGAGCACTGGCCTAGACAGAGCCAGCCAGGCATTTGTCACGAAAGATGAGGAACAGAAGGATCTGCACAAGTTCCTCATCATCCCTGAACTGCCCTACCCCACCTTTGTGGTCCTCTAAGACCTTGAGGCATATTTAGCAGTGGAGAGGTGATGAGCACATGCAGTGTGGAAGGATGGGTGACAGTAAATGGTCATCACGGTCCTATAGCTCACCATTCAGGTTTCCTCTTAGACAGTCCCTACCTCATCCAGAAAATATAAGCTGGTGGAAAAACGTGGTGTGAGACTCTGGAGAAGATGGGAGCAAGGAATGATCAGGAGGAGGTAAAAGCTGATTCCTTCCCAAAAGGACCAGGCAGAAAGTAGCAGGTAAAACATCTTTGAAAGAAAGAGGCAATCAATGGATGGTTTGGGATTATTCTAGCCGGTAAAGGCATCAGTGGAGAAAAGAAGGGAGCCAGTGTGGAGGTTCTAGGGGTCTATATGGATTTGTCTTAGATGCACATCAGCCCCAGAACAGGAGCCATAGTGTTTGAACATTTGAAAAGTTCCACAGTGGAAAAGCCCCAAAGACCCTGTGGAGCCATTTGGCTCCAGGGCAACAGGCACCAGAATTACTTCCTGCCCTGCCCTGTGTCCAACAAACACAGAAATGTGTTTGTTCTGTGAGACTGGCTCCTATAAATGACGTGAGCTAATCTCACCACATTCAGAAATGTTTGAAACAAAATAAAAACCATAATTGGCCCTAGACCAACTCTGAACACTCAGAATGTTTAATCCCACGGTTTTCACCCACTCGGGTAACAAGGGCATTTACCAGCCAAAACCCCCCTCCCTGTGCTTGAATTCATCATCCTTTCTTATTTCCCCTCCCCCCTTGGCCCTCCCTCCAGCCTCACAGACTGAAAGCTTCACAAGCATTCTTGACTCTTTTCATCATTCCTGACTCCAACATCATTATATCCTGCTAATTCTTCTTCTGAAAAGCATTCACATTTGCTCTTGGTTCTCCACCTATAAGGCTACAACCCCAGCCCAGGCCATCTTCCCTTCACACTGTTTTATGACCCTTTTGCCACCCATGTTTTCCCTCCAATACTGTCTGCAGAAGGGTTCTTTTTTCATGCTATGCTCCATGTCATGTCAGTGACCCCCATCCCCACCAAGTTTTATCTCCCTTTAATCACACTCAGCTCCTCAGCAGTGAGATCTGTTTGAATTCTGAAGCCTTCCCTACATGGCAGAGCCTGCCTGTGGTCTTTATGCTTAGCCTGGGGGATACTGCTACTGTGAAGCCTTCCCTCACCCCCCAAGGGGCAAAAGTTCTGTGTTGCTTTGCTCATCCCTTTTGCATAACACTCATCACATTTTATCCTTTAAGGGGTAATTACAAAACTAAACCATTAGCTACTTATTCATCCCATTGAAACTCCCTTCCTGCCAGCTCCCTGCATAGAGCCTCATGATAGAAAACTCTAGATAAATGTGTGTTGAATTTACTCTCACTGTTGCGTGTCTACCCATACCTATAGTCCATTACCCATATCTATCCCAACCCTCCACCATCTCCTTTCTGATCCCCTCTGTTTATTTAAACCCTACCCACCATTCAAGGATCACCTGCTCCTAAACTTGTGCATGGAACTCCAAAGGGCAGAGTCCTGCCACCTCAATTTCATCTCCTTCTAGGACAGGATGATTCTAGACTGGATACCTAGAATATGGGTATATTAGGGAATCTGACTGGGTCGTGAATATGGTTGCAGTAAAGCATTTGACAAGCATTTCAAGATAGCCTCCAAGCATGGAAACAGGGCTAGACACTAAGATATACTAGCTGGATAATATAATTAGAACAATTAATAACTAATTGAATTGCCATGTCAGAAGGATGTAGCCCTCAGCCCTATACTTAAATTATTGCACACATATTTGTTAAGTTCCATATTTTTATTAATGACTTAAATTAAGGCATATAAGTTATTCTTAATACCAATTGCCCAAATACAGGAAAGAGGGTGGGGGGAGTTAGTCATGATTTATCAGCAATGGATTTGAAAAATATCTAAGAGTTTTGACTGATATAAAACTCAGTAAGTCAGAATGATAGAAGAAGGAAGAAAAGAAGAAGGGGAGAAGGGAAGGAAAGAAGAGGGAAAGAGAAAGAGAGAGAAAAAGTAAATGATTTCAGGCGGTATAGGTGGAAACCAAGTAGTGCTTTGCAGGGCTTTGGACCACTAGGGAGGTTAATGTGTGATACTTTAACAAATAGCTCTGTGGTCAAATTAAGTTTAGGAAACACTAGCTTAGGGAAAGATCGACAGGACTATTCAGGTCCTTCAGGACTCTGAAGTATGCTCTGAAATCTCCAAGAGGTTATGGTAGTCCACAGGATTTCCCAAACATATTTGACTGAAACTAACTGACCACCCAGCCCTGACCTGCAAATCACATCACAGGAGCTAGGATGAGTGAAACTCACTTTGAGAAGCAAAGGACTTCAGCTCCCTGGGCCGATCAGAGCCTATCTAAAGTATAGCATGAAGCTCCAGGGAACCTCAAAAGAAGAGAAATAGAGATCTGTTGGACAAGATTAGGAAAAGCATTTAGGCTGGCAAAAATATTCAAAACCATAATATCTGAAGAATGTTGGGAAAATTGACATGTTTTGCCTAAAGAAGAGCTGACTTGGCAGGGGGTTGAGATGATCACAGAAGGTTGAAGACTTGATAATTGTAATTAAATAAGTTAAGAGCTGGCAAAGGAGGAAGGAATTAAACTTGTTCATATGTGACCTCAAAAGATAAAACTGGGAGCAATGGTTGGAATCCTAAATGAGTCATATTTTAGCTTATCTTATACAGTTTTCTTTACACGTATTATTTTTGGCTAAAATTCTGGTGAGGTGCTTACTGCCCAGCTAGGAGTATTATATTCAGGAGTTTCCAATTTCCCTGCTTCTCCTTCTTTTTTGCCTAGAAACAGGACTTGAGTCATGGGGGATCAAATGGGGCACTCAAATCCTATCTGAGGTAGTGAAAAGAGATGAGTCCATGCATGGGTCCCAGCCAAGACCTTGAGGTAAATATAAGAGTCAAGCCAAGAAGAACAAAGAAGAACCCTAGTCCAAGGGGCAGGAGAGCTAGAGCCGAGTCAGGCCCAGGCAGAAAGAACACTGGGATGGTTGCATGTCAAGAGCCTGGTTTGGGATCATTGCTGTGAACAGCAGCTCACCTGTAGGAAATCAGCACATGAAATGTCAGGCAGGCATAAAGATACAGGACAGCAAGGGGTCCCAGACAGCCAAGTTGGGCAGCAGTGAGGAGTCTTTCTTAGGCTATTTCAGGTAGATGATCTACCATAGATCATAAGCAGTTAAGTGACACTCATACAGAACACCAATATTTGCATAAATTCCACTAGTCTCCTTCAATTATCCTCCAAAGACTAATATTTTAAGAATCTTCTCATTACTTTGAACCTCTTCAGGACTTGTACTAATAGATCCAAGTTCCTTGTTTTAGAAACCAAGAGAGAGGCAATGATTGGCCACAGTAACAGAACTTGATAGATTATGGAAAGGCAGAGCTTGAACTATCATCCTCTGATTCACCCAGCCCATTTTTGTCCCTTTGTATTCACCATGACACCCAAATAAAAAGATCAAGTCCCAGTCTTGGCCCCATAAATGTTGGTTGAAGTAAATTAAGTAGGTAATGGTGTGTCAAGAAATAGTGTTGACTTTTCTATTTAAATAGCAAAAAATGGAAGACCAAGGAACAAATGCAGCTTCTGCTCTGGATGTAAGCTGATGTCCCTATTTGGCACTGGGGTGTGAAGGGCCCCTAACTTGGTTATCATCCCCATAAGTGTGCTGACCTGAGCTCTAAGCCCTGACCCAAGGAAGGTCCTGTGGGCCTGGGTACACCACATCAGATTCTGAGGTGATGCTGAAGAAGGGCTCTGGGGAGGCTTTGGTCCCTGGCTGCCTATAAATACAGTGCAATATTAAGTTGAAATATGGGCTATAGGTTTATCCTTGCCTGGCATTTGAGCTCTCCCGGGCCCCCAGAGTCATGCCGCCAGAAGAAGCCATTAACTCCCACAGCTCCGGGGTAAGTGCTGCTTCCCAGTCAAGGCTCATAAAATTTCAAACAGAAACCCTCCAAACCCAGGAAGATCAGCCTCCTTGACAAGAAACACATGGGCAGAGCCAACACATGGAATGCATTTTGGTCTGAACGGCTTCTTTTGATGATGTTTCCAAGGGCTGAGACCACAGCTCTCTGCACCTTCATGGCAAGTGCTCAAGTCTTACTTCTCTAGGCCTTGACATCTTGTTAGAGCTCCCAGTCTCTGGGACTGTTGATTCTCAATGCCTTTATTGTGCCACAGGACTAACCCCTGGCCCTTAAGGCATGGACAAATTGCACATTGTCAGTATCTCAACCAGATCATTTACTCCACCACAAACTCAGAGCTGTGAGCATGAGCTCCCAACTGTAGGCAGACGTCTGATACAGAATGTTTACCCTTGCTGTTACTGAGGACCATTTCTCTGCTTGTTCCACCTCCTTAAATAAGCCCCTAAGCCAACAATGCATGACTTCTTTATCGGTTTCCCAGCTGCACTCTGACAGTTACCACGATCTTTCTCTATTCTTCTGTCATCACTGCCCTCATTACTGAACGCTTGTTCCAAGCCCTAGGCTGTGACCACCAGCCCCTTTACACCACCCTCAAGCATTCTAGAGGTCTGCGCCTCTTCTCCCCTACCCCAAGCACTCCTCAGGGAGTGCCCTTCCCTTTCATTTCCAACCCTCCGGTCTTTTAGCCACATTACAGCAACTTATGTGCAGGTGGCTGAAAGTTTCGGGGCACATCACCATGCTTATCTTCTAAAATTGTCTCTGCAGTTAACGTGTGTGGGTGGATGGATGGATGGGTGAATGGATGGATGGTTGGGTGGATGGAAAAATGGGTGGATGGATGGATGGATGGATGGATGGATGAATTAAAGAAATAGTGACTTCCACCAGGCCCTGGACTTTGTCTAACCCTAAATGTCCTATATTTGGTACAAGGATCTTTAGCACAATACTCAGAAAAGTACTCAAGAAAGGTACTTTTCTCCGGCCATAAGTCTAGTTTTTCTGCCCCAGAAAACTTCCAAATCTCCAGGTCCAAATCATAAAGTCTTCTCCGTTCTGAGCAAAACAATCAGAGGTCCTGGTCCTGGTCCATGTTCGGGTCATCATTCTCAGTAAGGCCAAGGATTAATTCAGCTCTTCTTCCTGGCAATCACCAGCTGCACCAAGAACCCAACAATAGCCACCAAAAGCCTCCTGTCTTAGTTAGTTCAAGCTGCTATAACAAAATACCACAAACCAGGTGGTTTATAAACACCAGAAATTTATTTCTCACAGTGCTGGAGGCTGGAAGCCCAAGATCAAGGCTTTGGCAGATTCAACGTCTGATGACAGTCTCCTTCCTGATTCATAGATGGCTGCATTCTTGCTCTGTCCTCACACAGTGGAAGCGGTGAAGGAGCCCTCTCGGACCTGTTTCGTAAGGACACAAATCTCATTCATAAGGGTTCCACCCTTATGACCTAATAATCACTTCCCAAAGGCCCCACCTCCTAGTACCATCGCCTTGGGGGCAGGATTTCTGCATATAAATTTCAGGGGGATGCAGACATTCCAACCATAGCACCTCCCAGATCCTATTTTATCCTTTAAAAATTTTTTGTGTGTATCTAACTGCAATCAAATGTGTTAAAGTTTTTTCTGGTTTTTTGGGTTTTTTTGGTTTTTTTGTTTTTGTTTTTTTAAGAATGAAGGGGCTCCTGGGTGGCTCAGTCGGTTGAGCGTCTGCCTTCGGCTCAGGTTGTGGTGGTCCCGGGGTCCTGGGATTGAGCCCCGCATTGGGGTCCCTGCTGGGCAGGGAGCCTGCTTCTCCCTCTGCCACTCCCCCTGCTTGTGTTCCCTCTCTTGCTGTGTCTCTCTCTGTGTGTCAAGTAAATGAATAAGATCTTTAAAAAAAAAAAAAAAGAATGAGGTTGAGTGGGGTGTTACAGATCAACATCAGACATAAGCCATCTAACCATAAAGGAGAGCAGAGAATTAAAAAAAAAAAAAAGCCCCTGCCCAGAGGGCTTTCTGTGTAAATTAGACACACAGAGGGAGTGCAACAAGACAGGGCAGGCACCCATAGGGAGACAGGTGGTAGCCAAGGATAACTGTCTTTGTTCCTGGCCAGGGCAGTCTGTCATCTGCCACCTTCGAGGCAGCTCAGGAGAAGGCTCAAGAATGAGACTGAGAGGAGAGAGTAGTAATAAATTACTTCCAGTAATAAGTGGAAATGAAGGCAGGGCTGAGAGGCCCAGACACGTGACTCCTGGCTCCTGTCCTCCCTTATATTTCTATGTGTGAGAGAGGGAAAAAGAAAGGACAGTATTAATGAAACTGATCCCCAACCCTCACAAGACTAAGAGGACCAAATAGAGGGTGTGCAGGATTGGACACTAGCATTGCTGTGTGTGTCTGTGTAGGAGTGTGTGTGCGTGTGTGTGTGTGTGTGTGTTTACTGTTCCAGCATTAGTTTATTCTTCTAGCATATGTGATTGTGCTGAACCCTGTGTGTGGGTGACATCTTCCAGTCCCACCCATGCCATAACCCTGCAGCGTTCTCTCTTCATAAATTCCAGGGTTAGAGCCCAAAGGCATCTCAGTCCAGCACATCTTGTCACATTGAAATAAAAGCACAATTAAAGCTTAGACATTGTGAAAGCCTTGTAAAGCTCCCCCAACACACCATCCAGGCTCAGATTTCCCAACATCAAGCTGCTGCTCCTAGGACAACCCTCTTAAGATGCATGCGGAATATGTAGGTCAAGAAAGATGGATTTTAATCCTTTTATTAGAAGAAATTACATCAGTTCAAGACACAATATTGATGGAGAGTGTCTTGAGCAAAGCTGATGAAAGCTGGCGAAGTCTGTTCCGTGTGGAACTCACCCTGAGTTCACTAAAGACACACTGGGACTTTGCTGGAGACTCACAACACCCTTCTCCATGCTGTGAACGTCACACGTAAACTGCGCCCCCTTCTTCCTGGATCAGGAAAACTGGGAGGCTGTGAGCACCCAAGTCCTGGTTCTTGAGTTCACCTGATTCCTTCATTCTTGTGCAGACAGTCACCCTCCATCTACAAAACAGCCACTCTCCCAATTACATAGCAGTAAATTACAGTGTTCATTGGAATTAAGTTCCTTGTATTTTCTGCTGTCTTTAGTGATTCCAAAACTTGTTGAAGATGAGTGTCTAGGGTGAGCCAGCCAGAGGAAGGGAGAAGAGATTCCTAAGGTTTGAAAGTTCTGATGAATGAGTAATTAGAATGTCGAGGATGATTCTTCAGGAACCATGGAAATAGCCAGGAACCAGAAAGAAGCAAAAGCCTTTCTTGGAGAGGAAAGACTCTCCCCGATTTGTAAGAAGGTGATAGCTTTCAGCCCCTTCCAAGGTCCCCCATGGCATCGGGGATGGGAAGTTCTAAGACACGGGGAAAGAATATGGCCTCCCTAGAGGTTCCTGGGCCCTGAGTGCTAGCTTCCAGAGCTGAGGCAGGGCTGGACCTGACACTCACATCCTCAATTCCTGAACTGTTTGGGGGAAAAGAGGATAGAGGCACCCTGAACCTGTGGTTCATTTCTTTGCATCTCTCACTGTGAATAGGGAAGGTTTGGGGCAAGCCCTGATGTGTGCAATGAAAGCTGTCTTTCTGGATTTGCAAGTAGATTAAATGAGGTTGGAGTTTTACAGAAAACAGGTTTCCAAACACATTAGCCACAGGCCAAACATCTCCTCAGAGGAATTTTATTTTTAGAAGAGCCTTAAAAGTATTTCCTTTACAGTACCTGAGACTAAAATCAATCCCTGTGACAACTTGACACTCCATTTACTGTAAGCCTTTGGAGATAGTAGAACTATTTGCCCTATCTCACCAGAGTAGGGTTGAGCACTCACTGAGCATGAGAGAAAACCTCCGAGAGAAAACCTCCCTCCATGAAGGCTGGGAGCAGAGGGGGCGGGGAGCTCTCCTTCCATTATGCTCATGTCTCCCACTTTTCAATTTGTTTGACAGAAACGACCAGATCAGAGAACCACGTTCCTCTTTGGCTTTGTCACAATTTGGGGCATGTCACAACTTCTCCAAGTCTCAATTTTCCTATTTATGTAAGAAAGAATTGTAAAAATCATTTCCTTCCTAACCCAGGAATTACTTCCAGAACCACAAAGACACACCTGAGGCTCCTTCAGCTTTGCAAAAGGCACATATTTATCAGCACAAATTTGATTTCAATCATTCCTGGAGGTTTTACGTTTAAAGTGGAAAACATTTTGGGGTGCCTAGGTGGCTCAATCCGTTAGGTGGCCGGCTCCTGGTTTCGGCTCAGGTCGTGATCTCAGGGTCCTGGAATCGAGCCCCACGTCGGGTTCTGTGCTCAGTGTGGAGTCGGCTTGAAGATTCTCTCTCTCCCTCTCTCTCTGCCCCTCTCCCAGCTTGCTCTCTTGCACGCGCTCTCTCTCTCTAAAATAAATAAGTAAATCTTTAAAAATTTTTAAAAAATAAAGTGGAAGGGGCGCCTGGGTGGCTCAGTCGTTAAGCGTCTGCCTTCGGCTCAGGTCATGGTCCTAGGGTCCTGGGATCGAGCCCCGCATCGGGCTCCCTGCTCCGCGGGAAGTCTGCTTCTCCCTCTCCCACTCCCCCTGCTTGTGTTCCCTCTCTCGCTGTCTCTCTCTCTCTCTCTCTGTCAAATAAATAAATAAAATCTTTTAAAAAAATTTTTAAATAATATAGTGGAAAACATTTTCATGATTGCTGTTTCAATTCTTCCAACAAACCTATAATGTCTTCTAGACAAGGAGATTGGGACTTAGAGAGATTATGTATTTTCTCAGTCCCAGAGCTATGAAGTGATAACATGGTACAATTCATTTGTTTCTACTGCCGAAATTCCTCAATATTTTCCAGTTGAATTCGGCTACTGATCACAAGTTATCTGCCTGAAGAGTTTAATATCGAATCATAATTACAATAGTTGCTACCAGTTGCGATTCTACTATAAGCCATGTGTTTGGGCATTTGTGTGGGTTAATCTTCACAGCACCCCTGCAAGTAGGTGATATTGTCCTCATTTTATAAAGGAAAAATAAAAATATAAATATAAACTGAGTAAGGATTCAGGTCTGTGTTGTACTGCCTTCTACTCCACAATTAGGAGAGAAGGAATTCCATAGGGGACCCTTCGGAAGGTCTAACAACCGTCCCAATATCACTAAGTTCTTGGGGACTTCAACTCAGGGTGCTTTTATCAGGGGCAAATTTTTTAAAACTCACCAAAATCTATTTGCTATTGACTGTGGAACACCCAGAAGGTATGATAGCGCCATAGTCTTTTAATGAAGACTTCCTACCTCAGTGGGGAAACTCGCTCTTGTCCTGGGGAAATCCTTCCTTGCTAACCTTCCCCCTCTGATTAGAGCACAACAGCATTTTTCAAAAGCAATTATTTGTAGGTCTTCTAAATGGGTTGATTAAGCTGCAGGAAAATTTAGGGGAGACTCCAGCTTACCTCTCCAGAACTTTTCAAAAGGCTCTGTAAAGAAGGGGGGGTGGGGTGTGAAGTTGCATTTGAAAGGAGCCGGAGTAAGCAAGGTACAGACCATCCTAATAGGCCAGGGAATTCAATCTTATAATCACCCCAGAAAGGGTAAAGTTAACACTAGAAACAATGTAAAAACAAGAGGACTTTTCACCTTCAGGTGTCTGGCAAAATTGCAGCACTGCAAAATGTGGCTTGTTCCAGGTAACAAGTAGTAAGCATGCAGTCCCAAGGGTGTTGAAGCACTATTCTCATGTTGGGCAGAGGGACCTCTGCCAAAGTTCTCTGAAGTCTGTCTGTGCTTTTGCTCCTGGAAAGCTCCCTTCCCAGGAATATATCCACAAATGAATCACTCTAATCACCAGCCCCCTCCAGGAGAAGGCTCATCCTCAGGGGCTCGAGAACCTATTTTGCACATAGAAGAAAGCCTGTTTCACTCCTCGATCACATGGAGAATTAAGAGGAATAAAAGCTTAACCAAGAGTTCACATCATGTGCAATTTAAAAAGAATACCCACGTGCAGTAAATACCTCATTACATACGGGTAACTTCGTTATTTCATGAATTTTCCACCCCATTTGCCATTGCAGGGTGACAGTCCCCCATGCCCACAAATGCTGCAGGGCGTTCTAGCACCTGTCATTAGTCAGCAAGGTCTAGAGCATGCTTATGCATCTTAATATCAACTAAAGCAAGCATAATACAGCTAAATCTGCTCTTCTCATCCCCCCCATACACACACAAACACACAAACACACACACACACACACACACACACACACACACACACACTCCAAAGCTAATTATATGTGATTTGGGGATTTTTCCAGAGCAGGGATTATCCGCTTCACTGTTCCTTTAGAGTCAACTGCACTGTGGCATATTCTATTATCCTGCTTTAAAAAGCAGGTCTGATATCTCACCCTGGGCTCTGTTAGAAAAGGAAAAACAGCAGGAATTTCACACAACTGGACCTGACCCTCAGCAGCACAAATCTGGGATGTGTTAGGGATGTGAAAACAGCTCCACATCTGCATGGCGCCTTCCGTTCTCCAAGCTCAGGATGCATCAGGGACTTCACTGGGGCCTCACAGCAAAGCAGCATCCTCTCCGCCCATCAGCCCAGGTCTGACCACAAAGGCCTCCCTGGCCCTCCGCAGGCCCCTCAGCATTCCACTGTTCCTGGCCCAGTTCCGAGCTGATAATCCAATCCCCATTGGTTTGCCTTCTCCACAAAATTTTAAATGGGAGACGGGTTCCTCTTCATTTCCTGTTTCACTCCCTCCGCTGATTTTTTTAAACAGTTTGCCACTTCCCACCCTGTGGGGATGGATGCCATCCAGTGACCCCCGATGCCACCACATCCAGCTGCTATGCAAAAACTCTAGCCCGTGTGCTGAGCTGACAGTGCAGGTGGGGACCCCAGGTGCTATCTCCACTCAGAGTGAAGTCTAACCTGTCGAGATGGAATCTGCCGGACCCAGAGGCTGACTCATCCTGACCTCGGGCTGGGGGTTCCTCCTGCAACTGGCTCTGTTCCCCTTTCCACCCTGTACTTTCTCCCCTTCCCTTAAGACTTACATCTTGGAGTCTCTGATGATCTGTGCTAAGGAAGGGACAGGCGTAATTTCCTTAATCTCAAATCTGCTGATCACAAACAGCAGGGGAGGTAGAGATGTTGCCCTCCACATTTGTGGGAGATGAAGTACACGCACATACCTCTGTTCCCGGCTCCTGGAAGGCAGGGTTCTTTTTTGGTTTGAATTCCCAAGGGAAGTGGCTATTTTGAAACCAGCCTGGGGGATATGAAGATAGCTGACCATTCTCATTGTCCAAAAAGAGAGTGAGAATATCCAGAAGGTGAGAGGCCCTCTGTGTCTAGTTTGAATACATTCTTTAAGTTTTACGTTGAAGTTGATTCTTTTCCCATACTATTTCCATAATGTTCCTTTTCTTTATTATTTTTCCATGAAGAGCTATCCTCCTATACTCTACTATTTGTGACTCTCAAGGCTTATTCAAAAATCTTCGGGATAAAAAAACAGAGAACTCCGTCCAAGCATGTTATTAGTGCCCAATAATCTGAAACCTGAAACTAAACTATAAAATAAGTTCAGTTTTTTTTTCCAACACTCAACATCCCATCACACACACTTTGCTTGCTTCTCTCCCCACCTTGGTACCCCTTGCACTTTCCTGGCAGCCTAGGGCGTGCTACAGTGGCAGAGTCTGCCCACCCACTTCCTGAGCAGCACCCCCCACCCCACCCCAGTGCCCAAGTTCACCTCTTGCCCCATCACTTCAGTTTTTGAACTAATTCAAATGGATGTGTTAATGGACGATAATGGGAAATAACTATAACAACATTTTACATATGTATGCAATAACATACTTTTCAAAGGATTGGACAGTTTTCAAAGATTTTACATTAATTATTTCACCTGATAATGTTTTTATATTGGCCCATCAGTTATAGAGGGTTGAAATTTCCTTCTCCGTTTCATGGATGAGGACATTGAGGGTCTTGGAGTTTAATTGTTTGGCCCAAAGTTACAGAGCTAGAAAGATGGGGAGCTGGGACTTGATAAGAGTGTTCTGGAACCTGGTTCCCATACTGGCTGGACGGTTGTTCGTTCATCCCGTGTGTCTCCTCTTTGAAGAGAACAGCTGGAATAGGCAATGCCTTAATTATTTCTCAACGCAAATACATGCTAGAACCTTCTTCATAATGCAGACTCTTAAGATGCACCACCCCAGACTTACTGAATCTGAATATCTGAGACAGGGCCAGAAACCTTATTTAACATCTTAATTCCTAGGACAATTCTTGGGCACACTAATATCTCAGAACCTTTTCCTTGAGTCAAGGAATTGGATTTCTAACAGGGAAATTTCAGACTTCAGAGAAAGAAAGATCAAAGAACTATTTGGGAAATAGAAACTCTTCTGTTGAATGCCATTAATACTTTCTGAGCACACGCTTATTTTATGGTGGTCTGTACACCCCAGAATGGCCAAGCTCTGCCTAAGTATTGTTCCAAACCCTTAACCCCACCTCAAGACTTCTCTACTCCAACTGGGAGCACCCAGTATAGTTTGAAGAGAGGGGCTGTCTTTGGCTTCTCTCTTTTGTCTTTCCTCAGTCTCCATGTTCTGCTTGATGTTGTTAAACTCAAAAAGGAAAAGAAAACATAAAAGAGTATTAGGAAAACACCCTCTTCCTTCCTCTCAAGAACATTTTTCTCCACCGTTTTGCAAGAATAATATATTATTATCAAGGACCAAATCCCCACCGTGGCTACATTCATGTAAAATTCAAAAACATCTGGATAATTGATTGACTTTCTCTCTTTTTATTTGAATGTGCAGCATTGTGTACAACCAGCCTGTGTGTTCTCCCATGGGAACTACTGAGGATGTAAATCCTTCCCTCAGCTCTTTAATTAAAGTTACGAAAACATCAAGAGGGTCTCACCCTTGTAAACACAAGAAGCCTTTCCAGGAAATAGCTCTGCCTCTTGTGTTAACAGATGTCATGGGGCAGTTGGGTGGGAGAGTGTTGTTTTAAAATTCTCAATCTGCCTCACAAGAGTTTTTTCCTTAGATGGTTCCTGGATAGCATCACATGCTTTTCTCCTTTCAACTCTCACATCACTTCGTGTAGTTTTTCTACTCTGTCTCACTGCTATGGTCTGAGTGTTTGTGTTCCCCCAAAATACCTATGTTGAAACCCCCAAGGCAATGGTGTTAGGAGCTATGACCTTTGAGACGTAACTAGGTCATGAGAGCTTTGAGGATTAAGAATGGGATTCATGTCCTTGTAAAAGTGACCCCAGAGAGAGCCCTTGCACCTTCTACCATGTGAGGGCACAGCAAGAAGTTGGTGATCTCTAGGCCAGAAGAGGGCATTCACCAGAACCTGACTATGCTGGCACCTTGATCCTGGACTTGGATCCCACAGAACTGTGGAAAATAATTTCTGTTGTTTATGAATTTCCCAGTGTGTGGCGTTTTGTTATAGCAGCCAGAACAGACTGAGACACCCACCTTGAGCACTTGTCAGGTGGACCAGAAATAATACAAAGGCCAACTCCTTAGACCAGTGACAGTCATCATCTGCCATCTGATTTCCCTGGATTAGGCCACATTCTCATTATTTGCCTCCTCATACTGAGATAGTGAACAGCTTTGTAGTTATACAATATTGGATGTATCCGCCTGACTTTAAATACCTGGATGAAAAGTAGAAAATCTTCTCAGAAAATCAGGATGCTTAGCATCATGGTGACAAGGTTCCAGATACCTGATAGACTTATTCCTTTATCCAGATCTTTTCTGGGTTATTGGTTTGAATATCCCCTTGCATGCTGTTTTGTCAACAGTAAGCAGCCTTCCAGGTGAGCATTCTTCTGTTCCAAGGAAGGGCAGCAAGCTCCTGGAAGGAAATGCTGAGCATCTTCACCCTGGGGGGAAATTGAGTCGGTACAGAGGAGACCTAGGAGAACACTTCCCAGAAGCAGGCAGGTGAGAAGACCGAAGGTACAGGAGGTTGGGGTCAAATATTTTGGACTCTTGAAGATAAGCAATTCTGAGTTCAGCCATGGTGTAGCAATCAGTCCTAATATATGGCTGATGAGCAACTAAGTAGAATAGATATAAAGGTCATTGGAACTGACTCATTTAAAGAATCGAACTGGAAGGGCAGAGATACCTCCATATGGATGCCAAAGTCCCTGGGATGATCGCATAACAACCTGTGCTCAAGTCATCAACAACAGCCATAGATTGTCCAAAAAATATCAAATAGTAAAAGCAAAAGGCAGTAAATAGAGCAGTATGACAGGACTGGCCTTCCAAAGAGGTGCTATGCCCAGAAGTCCAGAAATTGGATCCTAGATCTGACCACCACTAATTTGCTGTTGACCCTAGGCAAGTCATTTAACATCTTTGAGACCTGGTTTAACTTATATGTAAGAGAAGAGGGTTAGGTTGTATGATCTCTATGGCTTCCTCTAGCTCTGACTTCCAGTCCCATCTGGTTCAGGGAGGAGGGAGTTGAGGGAAGCAGAGAGGCCCTGCATGATGGGTTATTGCTGCCAAAATCACCCTTTCCCCTCCCTCCTCCTGTTCTCTCATTGACATGCCCTTTATTATCTTGTTGTTGTTGATGTAGTGTTTTTTCCCACAGAGCTCTGTGGGATAGGACAACAGAGCACACACAGAGCAGATAGGAAAGGAGAGCAGGAGTGGGAAAGGGGAGGAAGGGCTTCTCCAGGATTCCCTAAGCCCCTGCTCTCCAGAGCCACAGGCCGAGGAGGCGTGTCTTCCAGGCTGGGAATCTGAGAAGGTGAAGATCTCTCAACATCCTCCAGCCCCTCCAAACTCTGCAACCTTTTCCTGGGTGCTCCTGGTTCCAGCACCAGATCACTGGTCATTGTTCTCCGCCATGTCCTGCTTTCTTTCCAAGCTTCTTAGGGGGCCTGGCTCATTCCTGTAAAGGCCAAGGAGCTGAACCGGTAGGATCTATAAAGCACAGTATACTTCTGGTAACAGATAGTTTTTGCTAAATAACAAAACATGATAAAATTTAGTGATTTAAAGCAACAACCATTTTATTTGCTCCAATTCTGTTGGTCAGTGGGGTGGTTATTCTGGTCTGGGATGGCTTATCTGTGGCTAAACAGTCTAGAATAGAGCTGTCTAATAGAAATATAATACAAACCATGCCTGCAATTTGAAATTTTCTAGTAGCCACATTTAAAAAACTTAAAAGAAACAAGTGAAGTTAATTTTAATAATATATTTTAAGTCAACCCAATGTCCAAAATATTATTTCAATGTGTAATTAACATAAAACTTAATGAAATATTTTACATTCTTTTCATCATACTAGTTTTCAAAATCTGTATTTCACACTTACAATATATTTCAATTCTAGCCACATTTCAAGTGCTCAACAGCCATCATATAAGAAACTGAAGGTCTAGAATGACCTCTGGCTCACATGTCTGAGGTGGCAGGTGGGATGGTTGGAATGGCTAGAATGTCTGAGGCTTCTCTTCACATAGTATCTCATCCTCCAGGAAGCAGCCCAGATTTGTCTGCATGAGAGAGGAAGAGTTGCTATCGGCAATAGAACCCCAGTGCACAAGTGATTTTCAAACTTCCATCTGTTCCGTGTTTGCTGAAGTTCCATGGCCAGAGTGAGACACATGACATGGAAGGGTCTATCTGAGGATGTGGTTACCAGGAGGTAACTAAAGAGAAGGCCATTTCCACCAGACCCCCAGGTTGGAGGGAAACATCCCAGGGCTGCCCCCAGCCTCCTCCTTCCTCCTTCTTAGAAAATTTCAACACAGAGGAAAGCACAAAAAAGGAAAATTAAAATAATCTGTAATCTTACCTCCCACAAATACAGATAATTCTATCTCCCACAAACAACCACAGATAATCTTATTTCCCACAAATAACATAGATAACCCTATCTCCCACAGATACTGCTACCTTTCCATTATTTTTTCAATGCAGACATACACAATCATTTTATAAATTGGCAAACAAGTCATAAAATATGAACCACTATCATTTAACAAAACATTTTTAACATTTTCCCACATTATTAAATATTCTTCTAAGAAGTGAATTTTAATGGTTTCATAGCATTTTATTCTATGGATATACCACAATTTATATAAACAATCCTTTATTGCTAAAAGATTATATTGTTTCCTATTTTTCATACTTACAAATAATAAGGAAATTAATCATCTTAGTTCACACATTTTCCATTCATTCAAGCCCTTTTGTGAAGAATGGATTCCTAGAAATAGAATTTCTAAGTCAAAAAATATTGCACATTTCAAAGTATCTGATTGATTTATTGACTGATTGATTCAACAAATAATTACTAAGCATGTGTAATTCCAGATACTCTTAAAGGTGCTAGGGATAAGGCAGTATGAAAAACAGACAGAAACCCCTACTGTCATGAAGGAGGTTACATTACACTGGAGTGAGCCTTCAATAAGGAAAGAAGTGTATTACCTAGTATGGAGGATAGGGAGTGCCGGGGTGAGGACAGGGCTACAAATGTAAATAAGATATTCGCTCATGCAAACTTTGCTCAAAATACATTCTTCAGTTTCTTTCTTCAGGGTATATAAGATGGAGGGAAGGCAGGACACGGGAGAAACTTACTAAACAGGTGACCCGAAAGGTCAGAATACAATTCATCTTCATCATAGGACTGGCCCAGGCTATTCTTCACCTGTAAGCAATTGTAGGATTACAACTAGACCCCAGGTAGTCAAGCTAGGGGTCCATGGGGGAGGAGTCTCTTGCTGCTAGTCCTGTGGAGATACATTCACAGTGGTACCCACATAACTCTTGGGAACAAATACAGGGAAGGAGATACCATGGGGCAGTGGGATCTTTGAGCTCCTGCCTTACCTCTTTGGTCAAGTGTTTCTTCTGATTGGCCAGAAACCTCCCAAAGGCTACAATCAGTGCCCTTTTTTTCTCAGAAAGCTCAAACCACAAATACAAACCCTCTTCCACCATGATAAAAAGGCTTGCAAATATTGAACGTTGAGGATATATGTTTGATGAATGCATGGCTATTTAAATAACTGAGTGAAGTTTTTGAGTTTAGAAAAAAGAAACAGCTTTATCTGAAGAGGATGAAGAGAACTTCACTATTTACACAGCATGCCTGTGGCATTAGGGAGGCAGAATGAGATTAGAAAGGTGATAGTAGTCTCATGAAAAGAGAACTTTGGCCGGGTTGTTATTCCACCACTGATGACTACATTCATGTCCTCGGATGCAGTACTGATCTGTAGAATTACCATATTTTTATCTGGACATAGATAACACAAAGCAGTATATACCTGTACCACTGAGGCCTGAGTCACAGAGGCATCCAGAAAGATCTCCCATAAACTATCCTTTGTCACTACTCACAAAATCATTCATTCATTCAACCAACAAACGTTTATGATGTGCATGTTATTTGCCAGGCATTTGTTCTAGGTGTGGAGAACAACTGTTCTGGGTGTCAGAGTTAAGAAACACCAGTCCAAACCTACATTCTATGGGGAGAGGTAAATATACAAGCATATGAATACAACCAGATAGCAATAAGTACTATAGAAATGAAGAAAGGATGATGTAACAGAAAATGACTCAGTGGTTTCTTCAAGTTGGGTGTTCAAGAAAGCCCTCTCTGTGGAAGTGACATTGAAGTTGAGATCTGCATGACAAGCAGGCACCAGACATATGAGAATCAGAGGCCATAGGGAGGCCCAAATGCCCTGAGGCATGTTTATGAAACAGAGAGGATATTCCAGAGTAGCTGGAGCATGGTAGGTGACAGGAAAATGGTGTGAGCTAAGGTTCAGGTAAGGAAGCCTTGTAGGAGTTTGGGTTTTAATTGAAAAGCCATTGAAGAGCTTTGAGTAAGACATTGTGCATCATGGGGTGCCTGGGTGGCTCAGTCCGTTAAGCATCCAACTCTTGATTTTGGCTCGGGTCATGATCTCAGGGTGGGATAGAGATTCTCTCTCTCTCTCTCTCTCCCTCGACCCCTACCCCCCTTGCCCTCCCCCACCACTGGCACCGGCATACACTCCTTGCCTCTAAAAAAACAAAAGATATTGTGCATCTGATTTGTGTATGAAAAATGGAGAAAGAGGTTGAAAGCAAGAGTGAAAACAGGAAGACCAGCAAACAAACTACTGCTATAACCTTGATGAGAGACAGAAATTACAGCGGTAGCAGTGGAGAAGAAAGGAGTGGACCGATTTTGTCATATTTTTCAGTAGGTTTCTGATGGACAAGATGTTGGCTTCAGCTAGTGGATGAACGCTGAGACCATTTACAGAAATTAGAAAGACATGGGAATAGCAGATTTTGAGGTAAAACTCAGAAGATCTGTTTTGTCCCGGTCAGGTTGGAGAGGCCTACTAGACGTCCAATGGCGATGTTGTGTAGACAGTTGGAAATGAGCCCAGAATTTTCAGGTAGAGATCAGGTTTGCAAGTCACAAGTGTAAATTGGCAGGACATAGATGTGGTTCAGTGTACTCTTTCATTAAACTCCTTTCATTAAGGTGTCAAACGATAAAATGAATGAGTAGTCATACGAAGAGTAAAGAACAGTAACTCAGCCTTACAAAACCAGAATCATCTGTCACTCAGCAAGTTATTTCTTTGTCTGTGAAATGGAGTTAGTGGTGATCTCTACCAGGAAAGGTTGTTTTAAGACCAAAGGAGCCAACATTTGCAAAAGCACCTAGTAGGGTCTCCAGCATAACGTAGGCCTCTTTCAGCAAGTGGCTGTCTGCTCTATTCAATCTGAAAAGCCTGCTAGAAAATATGCAAGAGAAAGTACAGGGACCACCCTCTGAAGGAGTCTGCCCCATGCCTCACAGGCCCTTTTGTTGACAGCTTTGGTGAAGGCAGAATCAACACTGTGCAGAGCCCTCACTTGAATCCTAAATCAGCTGCTTCTGGGAAAAAAAACAGTGATGAATTTCTTGACAGCCATGCTGTTTGCCAGCTGATAACGTATTTTTCACAGATTATTAGACTTGAGCCAAGGAAGCAACAGTAAAAACGCATTTTACAAATACTATTATGGCTTCTGAGTGGAGTTTTGTTTTATTTTTCTCTCTCCCTCTCCCTCTCTCTCTCTCTCTCTCTCTCTTTTTTTTTTTTTCTTTAAGAAAGTGCCTGCATAGAGCCTATTTTGGGGGCTGACTTGAGTTGTTTTCCTGGCTGCACTCCAGGGAGCTTCATAGCAAGGGTTGCTCAAGCTGCTGATAGTGGTTTTTGTGGGCTATTTGTTGCTGCTTTTAAGTGCCCAAAAGACCTCTCATTCCCACGTCTTCCTAGTTCAAAAAGGAAGTGCAGGACTCCTGACCACTAACAACGAGTGTAGACCCTCTGAAATCAAGGGGTTGGGGAGGGAACGGGGAAGGGCTACTGCTTAAGTCCATGGTCATCTGCTCCCTTCTCATGACAGGGGCAATTCTGCACTGGACCTGCTCCAGGATCCTGATGGGAAAATCTGTAGACAAACTACCACAGCAAACAGCACCCTTGGGGAATGTTCTTGTGGTGTTTCTGTCATAAAGGGGCCATTTGCGCTCAAGAGGTTTCCACAGAGGACACCATCCCATCATGGTGTGTCACGAAGAGGGCACAGGGCATGGGTATGCTGTGAACAGCCCAGGCCCTCCACGCAGGAGGTGGAGGCAGGGCTGCTGCCAGAAGGCCCAGGGCCATGGCAGGCCTGGACAGCCTGCAGAGACTGTTCATTGACCAGCTCAAGTGGGTTCTTAATTCTGGATGAATAAATTAAGCCTTTACCTGGAGGCTTCTCCTGGAAGCACTGGTACCAGCCCCCACTCTGAATTTGCTGGGAACATTATAACCTCCCCGGAGCTTCTGTCTGAATGGAGAACTCTTTCCCCGGAACTCTTTAGGAATGGGTCAGTTTAGGCCAGAAGGTGGATGTCTCCTGCTGGTGGCAAGTGGGGTAACAAGGAATAGGCAGGAATTCAGGAGCCTAACCAAAGCCAAGAGTTCTGTGAGCTTCATCCTGGTAAAGCATGCCCCTCTAAAGTTCCCCTGCTTTCACCAGCATTTCATCAAGAACACAGAATTGCTGCTCAGGTAATCCCATGAATGACAGAGGTCCTGACCCATTCACACATAGGAAGGGAAGGAATTCCTCATCTTACATTTTCACACTGTGTGTTGCCCTGGGTGAGCCTCCCTGACCACAGGGAATGTCTGTCAGGCAACAGGGTAAAATGGAAAGGGGGAGACCTCCATTCGGGGACTGGATCTGACTCCGGGTTTCTCTGAGCAAACTTCATTCAGTTATTCAACAGACATAGATTGAGCTTCTTGCAAGTGCCAGAGATTTCCTAGAGACAGCAATCCAGAGTCAATCTGCCCTCTGGGTTCATGAGTTAATGGATCACACAGGTAAGGACACCTCCCTGAGCCTCAGTTTTCCTGTTGATGAGGTGTGGGTAATAGCAACAACATGGAAACACTGTAAATGCCCAGCAGCATAGGAGTACATCACTAAAGCTTGAGAATTCTATATAGCAGTGCAAACCGAGGAACTAGAACTGCATTTATCAATATGGATAAGTAAGTTAAGTGAAATAAAAACACACTGGAGAAGGATACATTAGTATGATTATTCATATAAAGTCTTAAAATGTGGAAAACAATAATAGATTGTGGATACATCTCTTTGTAATAAAGGCAAGAATTTATACATGGGAATGACATGTCAAATTTAGAAAAACTACCTCTGGGAAGGAAAAGGCACTGAAAGTTACACTCAGGAGTTTGCCAGAAGGTACACTCAGGAGTTTTCGCCGAACCTGAAATGTCTTCTTATTTCAATGAGCTAGTAGGTTCATGGGTGTTTGTTATAGTATTTATACTTTTGGTCTGCCTAAAATATAGAAATAAAAGGATTTAATGTTACATTGAACTTGTAAAAATAATTAATTTTTAAACCCTATAATCAGTCAATTCTACAGTAGTATGGAGAACCCAAACAGCAGATAACCATAGACATATCTATTTGGGTATGGAACATGCCATTTGATTTCTGAGGAAAGGCAGATAAAAGGCTTGACTTGCTGATTTGTATTGATAGTTATCATTATCAACATTTATTGAGTGTTTACTACATGCCAGGCATATGATATATCGTCACTGAGGATTTTATATGCATTATTACCATTTTTTTTAATTCTTTTAACATTTAATGTATTATTTGTTACAGAGGTACAGGTCTGTGATTCATCAGTCTTACACAATTCACAGTAGATAACCATAGCACATACCCTCCCCAGTGTCCATCACCCAGCCACCCCATCCTTCCCACCCCCCTCCACTCCAACAAGCCTCAGTTTTTTTCCTGAGATTAAGAGTCTCTTATGTTTTGTCTCCCTCTCTGGTTTCATCTTGTTTCATTTTTCCCTCCCTTCCCCCATGATCTTCTGTCTTGTTTCTCAAATTCCTCATATCAGTGAGATACTTGTCTTTCTCTGATTGACTTATTTCGCATAGCATAATAGCATTATTACCATTTTAAGAGAGGTCACTGAAGCTCACTGAAGTTAAGGAGCTTGCCAACTTCATATGACCATAAGATGGGGATTCAGAATTCAAACCCAGGTCCCTTTGCCTGAGTATGCAGCCCCTGAGAAGTTGTACCTGGGAACTAGATCCTGGGCCACCCAGCACCCTTCCTGATTCTGTGCATGACACCGGCAGCTCCTTCACCCACCTTCTATATCTCAGCTTTCTCTCACTGCCTGGAATATGAGGATAATAACAATCAGCTTCCTCCTGAACAGACTTTCTAACTAAAAGTGGTGAACAAGTAAATGGCATTGATGCATGAACTGTGAAAGTTCGTTGGAAGGTGGATGGTGGGTACAGAATTAGGTGATGGATGGCAGATGGTGAAATGATAAATGGCTATATCATGGAAAATGGATGCATAAAAGATGAATGGTGGACGGGTAGATGGCAGAGAGATGGGAGCTGGGTGGTAGGTAGTGAGTGGAATATGGTAAATGAATGTATAGGAGGAAGACGGGTGGGTGGCAAGTAGATGGTGAAAGGATGATGAATGAAGATGGTTATCGAATGAATATGATAGTGAAGAATGGATGAAGGGGAAGAAAATATATAGATCTCTCATAGATGAAGGGGAAGAAAATATATAGGGCTTTGGCCTGAACAAGTGCCATATAGGTACATACAGTGATGAGGTTCAGTGCAGGTCTCCTGCGTTGTCTCACTTCCGTGCCTCTTCTCTCACTCCCTTTCATGGTTGCCCCTTTGCTCAGTCTGAGTCTCCCTGTTGACATTTCCACCCTCAGCTCTGCAAAAGTGAGGTGGGTTCAAAAATGGCTTTTAAATTAGGCTATTCCAGTCCAGACTTAAAATACGTTTTTGCCTTTTATAAATTTTTTAAACAATAAAATTTTATAAATAAAAAAATTTGGTTTTCATTTACACTTAACTTCACAGATAACATATGAATACTTTTTTTTTGACTGATAAACCCCTGGCCAGACTGATCAAAAAGAAAAGAGAAATGACCCAAATAAATAAAATCATGAATGAAAGAGGAGAGATCACAACCAACACCAAAGAAATACAAACAATTATAAGAACATATTATGAGCAACTATATGCCAGCAAATTAGATAACCTGGAAGAAATGGATGCATTCCTAGAGATGTATAAACTACCAAAACTGAACCAGGAAGAAATAGAAGTACTCCTGGGTGAATATATTTTTATGATCATAAAGCCAAATTCTCTATCAAACATTATATATAGCTTCAAATGCTAGGCTAACATCCCCAGGGATGATGGTTTCCAGTTTGGTGGATATCCTAGACTCTCTCCAGTCATTCACACATACCTGTATGTGCCTATAAAATATAGCATGGTAGCATTCATAATAAAAATTGTATCAGGCTATATCTATCAGTCTATAGCTTGGGTTTTTTTAACTTTTTACTTTTAACAACTTTATATGAGCACATATTTTGAGAAGTCAACTAGATCAATAAAGTTCATTAAGTCAAACAGTGGTCCCCAGCCTCCCCACCACCATTTCTTTCTTCCCATAGGCAACCACTGTTGGTTCCTCTGTCTGGTTTTTTTGGTATTGACTTCCTGCCTCTTTTTTTTTTTTTTAAGATTTTATTTATTTATTTATTTGAGAGAGAGAGAGAATGAGAGACAGAGAGCACGAGAGGGAAGAGGGTCAGAGGGAGAAGCAGACTCCCCGCTGAGCAGGGAGCCCAATGTGGGACTCAATCCCGGGACTCCAGGATCATGACCTGAGCCGAAGGCAGTCGCTTAACGAACTGAGCCACCCAGGCGCCCAACTTCCTGCCTCTTAATAACGTGCTTGCTACTTTTTTTTTTTCAGTTTTAGGAATTATCAATTACCTTCCCACAATAAACGATGAAGTTTGGCTCTCTTTCTTCCATCCCACTCCACCCTCCCACAATCATTCTTCCCAGCCCTTCATTCTCCCAATATACTTAGAGCACAATTTTGATTAGATCAATATTCAGGATATATGATAACTATTCTGCAATTCACAGCTGAGCCAATGGTATGAGAGAAGAAGTGACACATGTCACCTCCAAGCTAAGAAGGTCCAAGCCAGTGTGCTTTCTCCAACCCTATTTCCTCCTCCTACAACTACTTACCTCAGGGGACTCATGATCCAGGTGACACATTAACAAGGTGAAGTTGGACCACCTAAAGTATATCAGCTTTGCATAAGTGACAAACTTTGGTTTGTTAAACCAGTAAGATTTTTTAGGGTTGCCTGTTGCAAGAGCCAGCTCCTTTATGTTCCATGAACATAGAAGTCCAGAGACCCTCTTCCAAATTTGACATATCATTCCCATGTATAAATTCTTGCTTTTATTACAAAAAAGATATATCCACAATCTATTATTGCTTTCCACATTTTAAGACTTTATATGAATAATCATACTAATGTATCCTTCTCCAGTGTGTTTTTTCATTTAACTTATTCATCCACATTGACAAATTATCATTCTAGTTCCTCGGTTTGCACTGCTATATAGAATTCTCAAGCTTTACACCACAACCTAGTGATGTACTCATATGCTGCTGGGTATTTACAGTGTTTCCATGTTGTTGCTATTACCCACACCTCATCAACAGGAAAACTGAGGCTCAGGGAGGTGTCCTTACCTGTGTGATCCATTAACTCATGAACCCAGAGGGCAGATTGACTCTGGATTGCTGCCTCTAGGAAATCTCTGGCACTTGCAAGAAGCTCAATCTATGTCTGTTGAATAACTGAATGAAGTTTGCTCAGAGAAACCCAGAGTCAGATCCAGCCCCCGAATGGAGATCTCCCCCTTTCCATTTTATCCTGTTGCCTGACAGACATTCCCTGTGGTCAGGGAGGCTCACCCAGGGCAACACACAGTGTGGAAATGTACGGTGGGAAGTTCTGAATGAGGACTTTAAAAAACTCCATCGGTGATATATATATGGGTCTTCCTTTAGTTCTGTCAGTTTTTGCTTCATAAATATAAAAGCCTTGGTCTTAAGTGAATACTTGTTTATGATTACATTTCCTGATTAAATCATTATGAAATGCTTCACATTTATCATTTAGCCATTGTGAAATGGCTCTCTTTTTTCTATTCATATGACTTGCCTCAAAGTATTTTGTATATCTTCCTCTGTGAAGTGTCTATTAAAATCTTTATTAGGTTATATTTTATTATAGAATTTTAAGAATTCTTTATATATTCCAAAGAGAAGTCCTTTGTAGATACATGTAAGACAGGCATTTTCTCCCAGTCTGTGACCTTCCTTTTTCATTTTCTTAATGGTGACAAAGATCAAAACTCTCTATTGTTTACAAAAATTAAACAATTTTTAACAATTTCTGTAGCTCAGGATTTTTCCTTCTTTTCTTATTTTCTTTCCACAAAATTTTTGCTTACCCCAAATTTGCAAAGATTTTCTCCTTTGCTCTCTTCTAGAAGCTCTTTCATTTTAGCTTTTACTTTTAGATCTATGATTCGTTTCAAGATAATACTTATATAAGATATAAGTTAAGTGCTGAGGTTCATTTTTTCCAAATGCATAGCCAACTTTATTGAAAAAATTGTGTAATTCCAATTGAATTGTATATTTGGTGAAAATCAACTGTGCATATATGTGTAGGTCTTTCCTGAACTCTATTTTCCCCTATTGATCGACATGTCTATCCTTACATAAGTATTATACTGTCTTATTTATTGTAGCTTCATAGTTGTCTTATTTTTTAAATTTTTTTATTGTTATTTAATCACCATACATTACATCATTAGTTCTTCATGTAGTCTTCCATGATTCATTCTATGTGCATAACACCAGGTGCTCCACGCAGAATGTGCCCTCTTTAATACCCATCACCAGGCTAACCCATCCCCCCACCCCCCACCCCTCTAGAACCCTCAGTTTGTTTTTCAGAGTCCATGGTCTCTCATGGTTCGTCTCCCCCTCCAACTTACTCCCCTTCATTCTCTCCCTCCTGCTATCTTATTCTTTTTCTTTTTTTTTAACATATGTTGCATTATTTGTTTCAGAAGTACAGATCTGTGATTCAACAGTCTTGCACAATTCACAGCACTCACCATAGCACATACCCTCCCCAATGTCTATCACCCAGCCACCCCATCCCTCCCACCCCCATCACTCCAGCAACCGTCACTTTGTTTCCTGAGATTAAGAATTCCTCATATCAGTGAGGTCATATGATACATCTCTTTCTCTGATTGACTTATTTCACTCAGCATAACACCCTCCAGGACCATCCACATCGTTGCAAATGGCAAGATCTCATTCCTTTTGATGGCTGCATAATATTCCATTGTGTATAAATACCACCTCTTCTTTATCCATTCATCTGTCGATGGACATCTTGGCTCTTTCCACAGTTTGGCTATTGTGGATATTGCTGCTATAAACATCGGGGTGCGCGTAACCCTTCAGATCCCTACATTTGTATCTTTGTGGTAAATACCCAGTAGTGCAATTGCTGGATCGTATGGTAGCTCTATTTTCAACTGTTTGAGGAACCTCCATACTGTTTTCCAGAGGGGTTGCACCAGCTTGCATTCCCACCAAAAGTGTGGGAGGGTTCCCTTTTCTCCGCATCCCCGCCAACATCTGTTGTTTCCTGACTTGTTAATTTTAGCCATTCTGACTAGTGTGAGGTGGTATCTCATCGAGGTTTTGATTTGGATTTCCCTGATGCCGAGTGATGTTGAGCACTTTTTCGTGTGTCTGTTGGCCATTTGGATGTCTTCTTTGGAAAAATGTCTGTTCGTGTCTTCTGCCCATTTCTTGATTGGATTATTTGTTCTCTGGGTGTTGAGATTGATAAGTTCTTTATAGATTTTGGATACTAGCCCTTTATCTGATATGTCATTTGCAAATATTTTCTCCCATTCTGTCGGTTGTCTTTTGGTTTTGTGGACTGTTTCTTTTGCTGTGCAAAAGCTTTTTATCTTGATGAAATCCCAATAGTTCATTTTTGCCCTGGCTTCCCTTGCCTTTGGCAATGTTTCTAGGAAGAAGTTGCTGCGGCTGAGGTCGAAGAGGTTGCTGCCTGTGTTCTCCTTTAGGATTTTGATGGACTCCTGTCTCACGTTTAGGTCTTTCAACCATTTGGAGTCTATTTTTGTGTGTGGTGTAAGGAAATGGTCCGGTTTCATTCTTCTGCATGTGGCTGTCCAATTTTCCCAACACCATTTGTTGAAGAGAACGTCGTTTTTCCATTGGACATTCCTTCCTGCTTTGTCAAAGATGAGTTGACCATAGAGTTGAGGGTCCATTTCTGGGCTCTCGATTCTGTTCCATTGGTCTTTGTGTCTGTTTTTGTGCCAGTACCATACTATCTTGATGATGACAGCTTTGTAATAGAGCTGGAAGTCCGAAATTGTGATGCCGCCAGGTTTGCTTTTCTTTTTCAATATTCCTCTGGCTATTCAGGGTCTCTTCTGGTTCCATACAAATTTTAGGATTATTTATTCCATTTCTTTGAAGAAAGTGAATCGTATTTTGATGGGGATTGCATTAAATGTGTAGGTAGCATTGACATCTTCACAATGTTTGTTCTTCCAATCCATGAGCATGGAACGTATTTCCATTTCTTTGTGTCTTTTTCAATTTCTTTCGTGAGTATTTTATAGTTTTCTGAGTACAGATCCCTTGCCTCCTTGGTTAAATTTATTCCTAGGTATCTTATGGTTTTGGGTGCAATTGTAAATGGGATCGACTCCTTGATTTGTCTCTCTTCTGTCTTGTTGTTGGTGTATAGGAATGCCACTGATTTCTGTGCATTGATTTTATATCCTGCCACTTTACTGAATTCCTGTATGAGTTCTAGCAGTTTTGGGGTGGCGTCTTTTGGGTTTTCCACATACAGTATCATATCATCTGCAAAGACTGACAGTTTGACTTCCTCTTTGCCGGTTTGGATGCCTTTGATTTCTTTTTGTTGTCTGATTGCTGTGGCTAGGACTTCTAACACTATGTTGAATAGCAGTGGTGAGAGTGGACATCCCTGCCGCATTCCTGACCTTAGGGGAAAAGCTCTCAGCTTTTCCCCATTGAGAATGATATTGGCTGTAGGTTTTTCATAGATGGCTTTCATGATATTGAGGTATGTACCACCTATCCCTATACTCTGAAGAGTTTTGATCAAGTAAGGATGCTGTACTTTGTCAAATGCTTTTTCTGCATCTATTGAGAGGATCATATGATTCTTGTTCTTTCTTTTGTTAATGTATTGTATCACATTGATTGATTTGCGGATGTTGAACCAGCCTTGCAGCCCAGGGATAAATCCCACTTGGTCATGGTGAATAATCCTTTTAATGTACTGTTGGATCCTATTGGCTAGTATTTTGGTGAGAATTTTTGCATCTGTGTACATCAAGGATATTGGTCTGTAATTCTCCTTTTTGATGGGGTCTTTGTCTGGTTTTGGGATCAAGGTAATGGTGGCCTCATAAAACGAGTTTGGAAGTTTTCCTTCCATTTCTATTTTTTGGAACAGTTTCAGGAGAATAGGTATTAATTCTTCTTTAAATGTCTGATAGAATTCCCCTGGGAAGCCATCTGGCCCTGGGCTTTTTTTGGGGGGAGATTTTTGATGACTGCTTCAATTTCCTTAGTGGTTATAGGTCTGTTCAGGTTTTCTATTTCTTTCTGGTTCAATTTTGGTAGTTGATACATCTCTAGGAATACATCCATTTCTTCCAGGTTATCTAATTTGCTGGCATAGAGTTGCTCATAATATGTTCTTATAATTGTTTGTATTTCTTTGGTGTTGGTTGTGATCTCTCCTCTTTCATTCATGATTTTGTTCATTTGGGTCCTTTCTCTTTTCTTTTTGATAAATCTGGCCAGGGGTTTATCAGTCTTGTTAATTCTTTCAAAGAACCAGCTCCTAGTTTCGTTGATCTGTTCTACTGTTCTTTTGGTTTCTAGTTCATTGATTTCTGCTCTGATCTTTATTATTTCTCTCTCCTGCTGGGTTTAGGCTTTATTTGCTGTTCTTTCTCCAGCTTCTTTAGGTGTAGGGTTAGGTTGTGTATTTGAGACCTTTCTTGTTTCTTGAGAAGGGCTTGTATTGCTATATACTTTCCTCTCAGACTGCCTTTGCTGTATCCCAAAGATTTTGAACAGTTGTGTTTTCATTTTCATTGGTTTCCATGAACTTTTTTAATTCTTCTTTAATTTCCTGGTTGATTCATTCATTCTTTAGTAGGATGCTCTTTAGCCTCCATGTATTTTTCTTTCCGACTTTCCTCTAGTGATTGAGTTCTAGTTTCAAAGCATTGTGGTCTGAAAATATGCAGGGAATAATCCCAATCTTTTGGTACTGGTGAGGCCTGATTTGTGACCTAGGATGTGATCAATTCTGGAGAATGTTCCATGGGCACTAGAGAAGAATGTGTATTCCGTTGCCTTGGGATGGAATGTTCTGAATACGTCTGTGAAGTCCATTTGATCCAGTGTTTCATTTAAAGTCTTTATTTCCTTGTTGATCTTTTGCTTAGATGATCTGTCCATTTCAGTCAGGGGGGTGTTAAAGTCCCCCACTATTACTGTATTGTTGTCAATGTGTTTCTTCGCTTTTGTTATTAATTGCCTTATATAATTGGCTGCTCCCATGTTCAGGGCATAGATATTTACAATTGTTAGATATTGTTGGATAGACCCTTTAAGTAGGATATAGTGTCCTTCCTCATCTCTTATTACACTCTTTGGTTTAAAATCTAATTTGTCTGATATAAGGATTGCCACCCCCGCTTTCTTTTGGTGTCCATGAGCATGGTCAATGGTTTTCCACCCCCTCATTTTCAATCTGGGGGTGTCTTTGGGTCTAAAATGAGTCTCTTGCAGACAGCATATCGATGGGTCTTGTTTTTTATTCCAATAAAAAGCCTGTGTCTTTTGATTGGGGTATTTAGCCCCTTTACATTCAGGGTAACTATTGAAAGGTATGAATTTAGTACCATTGTATTGCCTGTAAGGTGACTGTTACTGTATATTGTCTGTGTTCCTTTCTGATCTATGCTGCTTTTAGGCTCTCTCTTTGCTTAGAGGACCCCTTTCAATATTTCTTGTAGGGCTGGTTTCGTGTTTGCAAATTCCTTTAGTTTTTGTTTGTCCTGGAAGATTTTTATCTCTCCTTCAATTTTCAATGAGAGCCTAGCTGGATATAGTATTCTTGGCTGCATATTTTTCTCGTTTAGTGCTCTGAAGATATCATGCCAGTCCTTTCTGGACTGCCAGGTCTCTGTGGATAGGTCTGTTGCCAATCTAATATTTCTACCATTGTAGGTTACAGATCTCCTCTCCCGAGCTGCTTTCAGGATTTTCTCTTTGTCTCTGAGACTCATAAATTTTACTATTAGATGTCGGGGTGTTGACCTATTTTTATTGATTTTGAGAGGGGTTCTCTGTGCCTCCTGGATTTTGATGCCTGTTTCCTTCCTCACATTAGGGAAGTTCTCTGCTATTATTTGCTCCAATATACCTTCTGCCCCTCTCTCTCTCTTTCTTCTTCTTCTGGGATCCCAATTATTCTAATGTTGTTTCGTCTTATTGTATTGCTTATTCCTCGAATTCTGCCTTGTGATCCTGTAGTTGTTTCTCTCTCTTTTTCTCAGCCTCTTTATTTTCCATCATTTGGTCTTCTATATTGCTGATTCTCTCTTCTGCCTCATTTATCCTAGCAGTTAGTGCCCCCATTTTTTATTGCACCTCATGAATAGCCTTTTTGATTTCGACTTGGTTAGATTTTAGTTCTTTTATTTCTCCAGAAAGGGTGTCTCTAATAACTTCCACGCTTTTTTCAAGCCCAGCTAGTATCTTTAAAGTCATGATTCCAAACTCTAGGTCCGAGATGGTACTAATGTCTGTATTGAGTAGGTCCCTGGCTGAGGGTACTATCTCTTGTTCTTTTTGCTGAGGTGATTTTTTTTGTCTTGTCATTTTGTCCAGAGGAGACTAGATGAATGAGAGAACAAAATGCTAACAGGTTAACAACGTCCCCAGCAAATTACTCTAAACACATCAGAAAAGACCTGAAACCAGGGGACAAGAAAGGGAAAGAAAGAAAAAAGAAAGAGAAAAGAATGAAAACAAAAAACAAAAAGATAAAAACAAAAACAGAACAATACAAAAAAAAAACAGAATATGACCAAATATGACCAGGCTAGTGCATAGATCGGTGCCACACACTAGATTTTGGGCGTATTTTGGTCTGTTAGAAAAAAGTGCCTCTTAAAATTTTAAAGGAAGAAAGACTTATATATGTACAAAATAAGGGTTGATACAGTGAAGGGATGGAAGATGACTGTAAAGATGAAAATTATAAAGGATTTTATAAAAGGAATTGATAAGATAAGAAGTTGTTTGAAAAAAGAAGGAAGATTTTAAAAAAAAAAGAAAAAAGAGGTAGAGAATATGATCAGGCAGGAGACTAGAACAAGCCATACACTAGTGATTTAGGGTATATTTTGATCTGTTAGAAGAAACTGTATCTCAAAATTTTAAAGAGAGAACAATTTATATATATATGCCAAAAATAAGGGTAACTACTATGAAGGGATAAACTATGACTCTAAAAATGAAAAATAAAAAATGTTTTTTTAAAAAAAGGGATTGATAAGATGTTGGTTGAAAAAGGGAAAAAGAAAAATTAAAAAAAAAACAGTTAAAAAAATTAACTTTGAAAAACTAATGAATCACGGTAAAAAAAAAAAGCCAGGAATTCTATGTGCAGTATTCCTGAGCCGCTGCTGGAGTTCTCCCGTTCTCCTTGATCGGTAAACTTGGTCTTCACTTGCTGGCTGTTCCTGCTGATCTTCTGGGGGAGGGGCCTGTTGCCATGGTTCCCAGATGTCTTTGCCGGAGGTGGAATTGCCCCGCCCTTGTCGGTCCAGGCTAAGCAAGCTGCTCGGGTTTGCTCTCAGGAGCTTTTGTTCCCTCCAAGCTCTGGTACAGCTTTGGAGGACCAGGGTGAAGACGGTGGCCTCCCAATCTCCACTCGGAGGAGCTGAGAACTCAGGGCCCTGCTCCTCAGTGCGCCGCCAGAGAAAAGCAGTCACTCCCGTCTCCCTGGTCTCCGGCCGCACTGCGTGCTCACCCAGCCTGTGACTGAGCGTTTCTATCTCTGGCATTCGACCCCGTGTGGAGTCTCCAAACCCAGCAGATCCCTGCGGTGCACTTCTGCACCGCTCCTCCCTGGGGAGGGAGGGGAGTCTCCCCGGATCTACCGCTTGTTGGGTCCCTGCTGGAGGAGCAGTGGCCCGACTGGGCCGCGGATCACAGTTTATGGCAACCCCGAGCTGAGAGCCCGTGCCTCGGCTCCATCTCTGCAGCCGGCTTCCCTGCTCCGATACCTGGGAGCTCTGCTGCACTCAGGCACCCCAGGTCCTTCTGTGACCCCGAGGGTCCTGAGACCACACTGTCCCGTGAGGGTTCCCCTGCTTAGCCACTGGAGTGATGTCCCTCAGCGGAGCCAACTTCTAAAATTCCGATTTTGTGCTCCACGGCTCTATCACTTGCCAGAAGCGGCCGACGGAGGCCCCCTCCCCCACCGTCTGCCCTCCTGAATATCACCTCGGATTCACTTCTCCGCACGTCCTACCTTCCAGTAAGTGGTCACTTCTCTGTTCAGAGAGTTGTTGCTACTCTCTTCTTCGGTCTCCTGTTGAGTTCGTAGGTGTTCAGAATGGTTTGATCCCTAACCAGCTGAATTCCTGAGACCAGACGAAATCCAGGTCTCCTACTCCTCCGCCATCTTGCTCCGCCCCCCTGTAGCTTCATAGTTAAGTCTTAAAGTCAAGTAGTTTAATCCTCTCAATTTCTTTCTCTTTTAAAAAGTATTCTGGTCTAAGTCCTTCGCAATTACATAAATATTAGAATTAGCCTATGTAATTTTTAATGAAAAAACATGCTGGAATTGTTGTTAGGATTCTACTGTGTCTATGGTTCATTTTAGGGGGAATTTTAGCAATATTAAGTCTTCTGATCTAAGAACATGATTTATCTTCCAATTTATTTAGGTCTTCTTTAATTTCATACAACTATATTTTGTAGTTTTCCTTGTACAAGTCTGGCACATAATTGTTAAATTTGCCCCTAAGTGTTTCAAGTTTTTTTATATTATTGTAAATTGTATTATTTTTTTACTTCATTTTCCAATTTTTATTAGTAATAGATAGAATTGAAATTAATTTTTGTATATTGACTTTTTATCTTATGACCAGGCCAGGCTCATTTATTACTGTTAGCATTTTTTGTGAATTCCTTAGGATTTTTTGTGTGCAAGATTATCACTTGTGGCCTCCAGTAAAATGTTGAAATGAAGTAGTAAGGAGTTCTGGTTCAAGATAGCAACAGAGGAGGCCCCCAAATTCACCTCCTCCCACAGACACACTATGTCTCATCTAAATATGGAACAATTTGCTCTGAAAGAAATTCTGAAACCAGCTGAGTGACTCCTACACATTGGGAAAATGAGGGGGAAAAAAGAGCAGGAGAAGCTGAGACAGAATTTCTCCATAAACCCCACCCCTGGCATGGCAACACACACTCAGGAGGGAACTTACAATTCCCAACTTCTCCTTGAGGCATGATGGGTTTGGACCCAACATCTAGCGCCCCAACTTTTTTCCAATCAGCCTGCATCTACGTGCTGACTGAGATCCTCCCCTTTGAGAAAGTGACAGGTCTTGGCACACCCTCAACTGCTGGGAGCTACTAAGAACAAAGACAGCAACTTGGACAATCACAAAGGTTTGAGAATCAACCAGGAGCTCTGGATGGGCTTATTGACAAGTTTCATCTCCTACATGAGACCAGTCTGTGAAGACTAGAAGAGGTAGCTGTTTTATCTAACACAGAGAGCCAGGGAAAGTTAAGAACTAGGGGAGTATATTACAAACAAAAGAAAAAGATAAATCTCCAGAAACCAATCTTAATGAAATGGAGATAAGTGATTTACACAATAGAATTCAAAATAACATTCATAAAGATGCTGACCAAGGTCAAGTGAGCAATTCATGAAAAAAGTAAGAATTTTAAGAAAAAGAGAAAATATTGAAAAGTACCAAACAAACAGAAATCATAGAGCTGAAAAATACAATAACTGAAATGAAAATTCAATGGAGGAGTTTAACAAGAGATTAGGTCAAGCGAAGAAAGAATCAGCAAACTCAAACACAGGGCATTGGAAGTCATCCAATTAAAGAAACAAAAGAAAAAAAGAATGAAAAGGAGTAAAGGTAGTTTAAAAGATTTCTAGGACACCATCAAGAGGACCAATATATGCATTGTAGAGGTCTCAAAAGGAGAAGAAATGAGCAGAGGCTTATTCAAAGAAATGGCTGAAAACTTCCCTAATCTGGGGAAGGAAACAGATATCCAGATCTAGAAAGAGTACCAAATAAGGAGAACTAAAGAGACTCATACCAAGACACATTATAATTAATGTGTCAAGTTAAAGACAAAGAGAGAATCTTAAAAGCAACACGAGAAAAGCAACTTGTTACATACAAGGAAACACCCATATGACTAAGCATATTTTTCAGCAGAAACCTTGCAGGACAGAAGGGAGCGGATGATATATTTAAAGTACTGGAAGAAAAAAACTGCCAACCAAGAATACTCTACCTAGCAAAGTAGTACTTCAAAAGTGAAGGAGGGATAGAGTTCCACACAAACAAAAGCTGAAAGAATTCATTACCACTAGACTGGCCTTACAAAAAATGTTAAAAGGAATTCTTCAGGCTGACATGACAGGATGCTAATTAGTAAATGAAAACATATGAAAGTATAAAACTCACTGGTAAAGTTAAATTCAGAATACTCTAATACTATGATGGTTGAAGGCAAATCATTTATAAATTTCATATAAAGGTTAAAACACAAAAGTATTAAAATAACTAAACTACAACAATTTGTTAGTGTATGTACAACATACATAGATGTAAATCGAAACACCAAAAATATAAAATGTTGGGGGGGGGGAGTGTAAAAATGCAGAGCTTTTAACGCATTTGTAGTTCTTATCAGCTTAAAATAGATAGTTATAAGTACAGGTTGTTTTAAGTAAGCTTCATGGTAACCAATAACCTGCAGCAGATACACAAAAGAAAAAAAGAAGGAAATCCAAGCATCCCACTACAGAAAGTCATCAAAACGAAAGAAAGATAGCAACAGAGGAAGAAAGGAACAAAAGAACTACCAAACAGAAAATAATTAACAAAATGGTAATAGAAAGTCCATACCTATCAATAATTACTTTAAATGTAAAAGAACTTAATTCTCAAATCAAAAGACATAGCTGAATAGATACTTAAAAAAAAAAAAAAAAGACCCAATTATATGTGTTAGGGAACCTGAACTGGATTGCCCGATGAAAGAACCAAGCGGCACCTGGAGATCTTGGAGGATAGGAGGTTTATTTAATGCCGGCAGGCTCAGAGGAGAGTGGTCTCCAAAGGTCTGAGCCCTGAGCACAAACAAAGGGGGCAATTTATACACTTCTACTTCCACATACTTGGCACTTTTGTTGGCATGTGCGTGAAGTGGGGCAGGGAGAAGGATCCGGATTGGTGCACACGGGAAGCAGAGCAGGGAGAAGAACCCGGAAGACCCCAGGGCAAGGACTGGGACTCTCTCACTGGCTCGGTCAGCCATCTTAGGACACAGATTTTCCTTATCATTCCCCCCTTTGATGCCCCTTTAAACACCTAGTTTAGAGGGCATTAATTTCACCTTCTAAGGGGCGATAGTGAGTAAGGAGTAACTGGAGTCTGATTTTAGCAATTTCAGTAGTGACAAACCTAGTAAGGGCATTAAGAATACAAAGACCAAATGCTACTATGAGGAGAAGCAATAGGAGGGTGCCGACGAGGGGGGTAAACCAAGGGAACCATTGTGAGAGGGTATCCCACCAAGTTGTCCACTGGTGTGATTCCCACGTGTGATGTACTCGTTCCTGTAATTGGGTCAGAGTTTCTTGGACCACCCCCAACTCATTAGCATAGAAACAACATTCCTCCTGTAAAAAGAAGCAGAACTCCCCCTGCATGGCCATGAGTAAGTTGAGCCCACGCCTGTCTTGGAGGAGCACTGAGGCCAGTGAATGGAGTTGGCACTGCAGGGCCAGAGCCAACTGAGTGAGGGTGGAAAAGTCCTCTGTGAGTTGTTGAGTTAACCCCTGGTACTGAACCTGAGACATCCTGATGCCAGTGGTGCCAAGGGCAACACCTGATGCGGCCAGAGGCTCACAATAAGAGGTGGCCATGGGGGGAGCATTGAGGGCGGCTAGGAGGTCTCTGTATGAATGGGGCATCCCTCCTGGGGAGGATTGAAAGATCGGGTAAGAGACTGACAAGTGTGCATGATTGATTGTGCCAGGTGATGCTGATGTATACACCTGGATCACAAGCCAGAAAAGTGTTGTTAGGCACACAGACCCGACTGTGACCTGTGATGGGAGAGGAAGAGTTGCCATACAGTGGTACCGGAGCCAGAAAGGGATAATCTGAGGTCCCTGGTGCCGAGGTGGGAGGTGACATGGTAGATTGGTTGAGGATGACACCTAGGTATTGGACAGGACCAGGCTTTATACAGATCCAGCAGTCAGATGCTAGGGGTGGATTTGAGTGGTTAAGCACTTGGTGGGAAGCATTAATCATACCTAACAGTTGCGCTATAGATGCTTGCTGCTGCATGTGGATGGGGGACCCAGGGATGCACAAGCGTGAGTTATTTTCTGTCTGACTCTGGGGGTTGACTGTAAGGCTTGGAGTGAACATAGACTTAATCATAAATTTGGCCATGGTGTCAGTTGCCATAGGGTGATATTGGCCCAACAGGAGAATGATTCCTGTAACCAATGACGTGACATTGGGTTCTAAGACTGAGACGGTGAGCAGTATACAGTGATTGTTAGAGCAAAAGGATGGGGTGGCGTTGCATGACAAGGAAATCCAGATGTCACTGCACTGTTTGAGGTGCCACCACCTGGTGGACCATCATTTCATTCCCAGCCAAGTCGCCACTCATGACTCACAACCCCAGGCTTGCAAGCAGAACTGAGGGCAGGTGTTTCGCTGTTGAGGCATAGGGCCCCCACAGATGTAGATATCTACCAGCCGGTAACCTGAGTGAGGGCCATGGTAGGAACACCATCTATCAGGTTCCCAGGAGGTATCAAGAAGCTGGCATCCATCAAAATGGAGGTCAACCTTTGGTGTGTGTCCATGCCAGGTGGAAAAAGTCAGTGGGGGCGCTGGTGCGGGATTGAGGGGGCTAAGCTGGAAAGTCCATTTGCCAGTAACAATGATACAAGAGTTTGCCCCCCTTGCCTGGCCAGGCAAGCTAGAGGCAGTGAGGAGGAACAGCACACCAGGTAGCAGAAGACCGGGACTGACTGGGGCCAGGAAAACCATGGTGAAATATGCTCAAGAATGGACAGCAGAGGGCCAGTAAAAGTGGGATCTATGACCTTAGGTAGAGGGAGCCATCATGGCTAACCCGTCAGCAGATGAAACCCATGGACAAGTAAGTGCAGTAATACACCCTAGGGACACCCAATAAGCAATGACAATAGTAAGCCTCTGGGGGAAAGTCCAGTCAGGAGGGGCAACAGTATAGAGTCTGACTCCCAAGATGAGGGAAATCACACCGATGGGAGCCAGGGACCATGGTGAGCAGGAGTCCATCAGTCAGTGGGCTCTCGTCGAAGGTGAAGCCGGAGTGGGTTTGTGAACTCTGGCTGGACTCTCCGCTGGTGCAGCTCCTCAACCGAATGATGAGCTTTCTTCACTCTGGAGTGGTGGACCCACAGGGTGACACCTGAGACCTTGGGGGCAGTAGGGGCAGTTAGAACAACAGTGTGGGGCCCTGTCCACTGAGGTTTGAGGGGGTCTTTCTTCCAATCTTTGACCCAAACTGAGTCCCCTGTCTGGAAGGAGTGTACCTGAGACCTTAAGGAGATTGGGGCCCTCTCGATGGTGTACTTTTGTAATTTACTTAGGGTGGTCCCCGGGGCCTGAAGCTGCTCCTTTATCCCTTTATCTCCAACCAGATGCAAGTTTCCTGGAAGCCTTCCCAAGCACGAGGGAGGCCATCCATATATTAATTTGAATGGGGAGAAACCTGATGTCCTGGGCATGCAGCGAGCACGCAGGAGAGCCAGGGGTAGCAGATCCGGCCATGGAAGTTAGTCTCCTGACAAAACTTTGCTAAGGTTCCCTTGAGGGTGTGATTCATTCACTCTACTTTTCCTGAACTTCGGGGCCAGTAAGCAGTGTGGAGTCTCCAGGTGATGTTGAGAGATTTGGTCAAGACCTGTACAATGTCTGCCACAAATGCGGGTCCATTGTCACTATGGATTATTAATGGCAGGCCAAGCCAGGGCACAATCTCCCACAAGAGGACTTTAGCTACTTCCCGGCTTTGTTCTGTCCTAGTCAGGAAGGCTTGAACCCACCCAGAGTATGTGCATACTATTACTAGGAGATATCTGAACCCCCTGCTCGGCTGCACATCTGTGAAGTCTACCTCTAGATCTTCGAAGGGCGTTGCTCCCATCCTCTGGACACCTGGCGGGGGCCGTGGTGCAGACCGAGCATTATTTTTAGCATATGTTATGCATCGTTCACTCATTGCTCGGCATAGTGCTGGCAGCTGACTGACGTAGTAGTGCTTCTTGAGAAGGACCTCTAATGCAGTTTTTCCCAGATGAGTGAGCTGGTGGTATTCCTTGACTAGATGCTCTCCAGTTGCTGTTGGAACAGCATCCACCATCCCTTTTCAGTCAGGGCGGCTCCCTAGCCATGGCCCATTCTTTTTCCTTTTCAGTGTAACTGGGTGGAGGGACTTGTTCTGGGGGTGTTAGGGCCATGGGGAGGGAAGGGGCTCTATCCATGTCCTCACAGTCTACAGTCTTGGCTGCCTCATCTGCCAGACAGTTTCCCTGAGCTATGGAGTCATCTCCTTTCTGGTGCCCCTTACAGTGCAGGATCGCTACTTCCTTTGGAAGCCAGATGGCTTCGAGGAGTCTCAGTATCTCCTCTTTGTTCTTGTTAGCTTTTCCTGCGGCGGTTAGGAGGCCCCTTTCCTTGTAGATGGCTCCATGTATACGTACAGTAGCAAAGGCGTACCAAGAGTCAGTATAGATATTGACTCACTTGCCTTCACCGAGGGTGAGGGCTCAGACTAAGGCATATAACTCAGCCCGTTGAGCTGACCATCCAGCTGGTAATGCCTTAGCTTCTAGGACTTCAGTGGTTGTGGTTACTGCATAACCCACTTTCCGGGCACCCTCCTGTAGGTAACTGCTGCCATCGCTGAACAGCGTGAGCTCTGGATTCTTTATGGCTTGATCACGCAGATCTGGACAGCTCGCATAGACTTCATCAGTCACCTCAGAGCAGTCATGGTCTGGTTCCCCTCTTCTGTGGGGAGAAATGTTGCTGGATTTAATGTCTTTACTGTTTCGAGGGTGACCCGCGGGTTTTCACAGAGGAGCCCTTGGTATTGTGCTAGCCAAGAGTTGGAAAGGAAGTGGTGTCCCTGTGCATTCATGAGGGACACAACGGCATGAGGGACCTTGACATTAAGTTCTTGTCCCGGAGTAAGTTTGTCCACCTCCTTGATGAGTAGGATTGTGGCTGCCAGCACCCTGAGGCACGGTGGCCATCCTGCTGCCATGGGATCCATCTTCTTTGACAGGTAAGCAACTGGCCATTGCCAGGGTCCAACAGTCTGGGTGAGTACCCCAAGTGCTATTTTTTCCTTTTCACGCACAGAGATTGAAGGGATTTCTACATCTGGTAGGCCCAGGGTTGGAGCCCACCCCAGGGCGGTCTTTATCTCTGTGAAAGTGGCTTCTGCTTCCTCAGTCCAGGCAGGGGGTTCTCGATCTGGTCCCCCTAAGAGATCATAAAGGGTTCTTGCTATTGCCAAGAAACCAGGGATCCGGATGCGGCAGAATCCTGCAGCCCCCAGGAATTCTCGTAGGCCCCTTTTTGTCTGGGACTGTGGTAGGCAGATAATGACCATTTTCCTCTCCAGCCCTAGTTCTCTTTTCCTTTGGGTGAGGAGGAAACCAAGGTATCAGACCTCTTGTTGGCAGATTTGTGCTTTCTCCCATGAGACTCGGTATCCCGAATCTGACAGGAGCTGTAGGAGGGCCTTTGTGCCTTTTGTGCAGTCTTCTTGTGTGTCACTGGCGAGGAGGAGGTCATCCACACACTAGAGGAGGGTGCATGGTGTGGCCTCTCTTGGGAAGCTGGGTGAGGTCTGCAGCCTGCACTTCCGCAAAGAGGGTTGGTGACTTTTTAAACCCCTGCGGGAGGCGCGTCCAAGCCAGTTGCATCTGGCACCCTGATCAGGTTCAGACCATTCAAAGGCAAATAGTGGCTGGCTCTGGGGAGCTAAGCAGAGGCAGAAGAAGGCATCCTTCAAATCTAGGTAAGTGAACCATCTGGCCAACCCTGGGATTTGGCCGAGGGGGTGTATGGATTCGGGACCACTGGGTGCAGAGAGACCTGCTGATGGCCCACAGGTCTTGAACTGGTCAGTATCCCCCTCCTGGCTTCTTGTCTGGCAGGAGTGGAGTATTCCAGGCCGACTGGCACTCAACTAGAATACCTGCTTCTTTGAGTTTGGCCAGATGTTCTTGGATGCCAATCTTAGCTTCTTGTGGAAGGGGGTATTCCCTTTGCCTCTGAGGTTGGGCTCCTGGGATCAGTTCAACAATGATAGGGGTCCGATTCCGGGCTAGTCCAGATGGGTTGTTTTCAGCCCACACTGAAGGGAAGATGAGTCTGAACTCTGGCGGGCTGCTCAGTTGGGCCTGGGCACAGAAGAGCCTCCATTCTTATTCCCTTGGTGTGGTAATTGCTAGTATTAGAGATCCTGTCTCCTCTTGCCTTGGGTTCAATCAGAGGCTAGTGTGTCCTGTGGGCTCAAAGGTTACTTAAGACCTAAGCTTGGAGAGTATATCTTGGCCCAGGAGAGGGATGGGGCAATCGGGCAAATAAAGGAATTTGTGTTGGACCTTGTGGCCCCCAAGTTCACAGTGGTGAGCCTGGCAAGAGGGCTATTGTATCGCCCGCATCCCGGTGGCCCGGAGGATGGTCTCAGTCCTTTTGATGAATGGTGTCGCTGTGGAGGTGACAACAGAGCGCTTGGCCCCAGTACCAACCATAAAAGTCATTGGTTGGCCCTCCACCTTCATTTTGACCATGGGCTCATGGGGGCCAAGGAGGAAAGAGCCTGGTCCCCCTCAGTCTGAGTCCATTCTCACAAGGCCTATGAGGTCCTCCTCTCTGGGTTCTTTCTTGTAGTGGCTGGGTTTTTGAGCCTTTCCCTGGTTGGGACATTCGTTTTTCCAATGCCCTTTCTCTTTACAGTAGGCACACTGATCCATTGCCAAGGGGCTTCTGGGCTTCCCCCGTCTCGGTGGTTGGGGTCTCCCCATCTTTGTGTTGTGCTTTTCTTCCAGGGCGGTGACAAGGAGGCTGACTTTCTTTCTCATCTTTTTGTCAGCTTCCCGTTTGGCTGTGACCTTCCTGTTCATGTAGACCTTATTGGCAATCTCTATTAGTTGGGTGATGTTCATTCCAGCAAAACCCTCTAGTTTCTGAAGTTTTTTTCTGATGTCTGGGGCGGCCTGAGCCATGAAGGAGGAGTTTACCATCTGTTGGCTTTCCTGAACCTCAGGATCAAATGGAGTGTATATCCTGCAGGCTTCACATAGTTTTTCATAGTAGTTCCCGGGGGACTCCTCTGGTTGTTGAGTGACTGCGGACACCTTAGTCATGTTCATGGTTTCTTAGCTCCTGCCTGGATTCCCTGGAGGAGGGCCTCCTGGTATCAGTGGATGTGGGCCTGACCCTCTGTTGTGGTGAAGTCCCATGCTGGGCGCTCTTCGGGTGCGGCCGTATTAGCCCAGGCAACAGGGTCGATGACTCTTGCTGGTGCATGCTCTTCCAGGTACTGCCATGCACCTTTCATTATTCTCCTTTCCTCTGTGTTAAACAGGGTGCAGAGTAACTGTTGGCAGTCTTCCCAGGTTGGCCGATGAGTCTGGAAGAGGGATTCTATGAGGTCTACTATGGCCTGTGGTTTCTGAGTGGGATGGGGTGTTATGTTTCCAGTTGAGGAGGGCGGTGGTGGAGAAGGGCTGACAATACATCATGGAATGGCTGGGTTGGACTGTCCTGTTTTCATCGTGCCTCTCAGGTTCCCGAGTCTCTCGTACGGGCATTTAGAGGGCGCTTATGCCCGGCCTGGGGGGCAGCCTGGCTGCTGGTCCTGGAGAAAGTGGATCTTTTGGGCCTGGGGGCACCAGTGGATCCTCTGGGTCTGGGGGTGCCGGTGAGACTGATGGCAGCAGAGTGTCTGGAGCTGAAGGGCCAGGTGTAGGCGGTGTTGGGGGTATGTACAGTGAGGGCAGGTTCAGTTCATCCTCAGGATCTCCGGCTAGAATTTGTGGAGACTGGGGCTTTTGCTGATTTTCTTCAGGTTGCTTGGATGAGGCGATTAAGACTTTGGCCTGTTCCTGCCTATTGCCAGAGAATAGCACCCAGGGGGGAAGGATCTGAGCAATTCCTAGCCAGGAATCAATGTACAGAAACTGGTTCTCCTGTTACGACTCACCATGCTTGACGAATCGTTGGGACATCCAATGTCCCTTCTGAAGGCCACCCAACATCAAAGGTGGGCCATTCCAACCACATAGGGTTCTCAACTTGCCAGGGTTCATCCTGACTCCATAGTCTCCCAAAAATTCCTTCTTGAAATTTTTGATCATTGTCTCTAGAACCATAGGTTTACTCTGTCCTGACCCCTTAGTGATGTCACCGTGTGTGGTGGCACAGAGACAAAGGTGGGGGGGTGCCTCCTGAGATTTGGAGACCAATCAGATGCCCATCTGGCTGTGTCCTGAAGGAGCTTAGGTGAGGCTTAGCCCTAGCGGCCTCAACGTTGTGACTTACAATCGGAAACTATTCTGATGCTGCCATAGACTGTATGCCGTTCACCACAGAATCTCAGACGGGCCCACTCAGACTCCATAGGCTTTTGGGGACCTTAAGGGTGCCCGTCAGTGGAGTCACAGAATCAGTCTGCTTGAGCAAGTAAGGTTGGACTGCACAGTCACTCACACATTCACACTCCAGAAGTTATTACATTCCCTCCCTGGGAATCCCTACCTGTGAGACCTCTAAGAGGTCTCTGGGAGGTGATCAGGCTCCCATTCCACCCCAGTGGGAGTGGATTTGTCTGGGTCCTGGGGGCCCAGGCCTTACCGGAATCCAACGTTGGGACCAGGTCCTCCCCTGCCAAGTCTCCTCGAGTCCGGCGGGAAACGGAGCTGGGCCGGCCCAAGGCAACCAGGGCAGGAAACTGCTGAATGTTAGACAGGGCATGCCTTCTCCCTCATGATCCCTCATTCCGTCACCGCCCCACTGTTGCCCCAAACCAGTGGCAACAATGGGCCAGTGCAGTTGGGTTTCCCGGTTAGGGAACCAAATGTTATGGAACCTGGACTGGATCGCCTGACGGAAGAACCAAGGGGCACCCGGAGATCTTGGAGGATAGGAGGTTTATTTAACACTGGTGGGCTCAGAGGAGAATGATCTCCAAAGGTCTGAGCCCCAAGCACAGAGGGGGCAATTTATACACTTCTACTTCTGCATACTTGGAACTTCTGGTGCGTGCACGAAGCAGGGCAGGGAGAAGGACCTGGATTGGTGTGCGTGGGAAGCAGAGCAGGGAGAAGAACCCAGAAGAACCCTGAGGCAAGGATTGGGACTCTCTCGCTGGCTCAGTCAGCCATCTTAGGACACAGATTTTCCTTATCATATGCTGCCTACAAGAGACTTCAGCTTTAAGGACACACATAGACTGAAAGGGAAAAACATATTCCATGAAAACAGTAATCAAAAGAAAGCAGGTTTCTGCACTATTGCCTGATGTTTTGTAGGGTCATTGTCCTTATATGTGAAGAATAATGGCAAACTGCCCCCACATTCTTGATCTGTTTCCTTAAGGATAAAACCAACCCATCCTAGCAGCTTCTACCCCCAGGCAAAGGACTTCACTAACTAGAATGAGTTCTCGCAAACTACCTGAACATTAAACATTCCTCATCTTTCATTTTAATACCAAAGCCCACTTTAAGGGCATGGCTGAGCATGGTGCTGTACCCAGCAAGTTGAACACATGCAGCCTCTGTTGTCAAAGTAGAGAACATCATGAAGAGGGAATACAGACAATTTGACATAATGAGTTCCTTTAAGTCTGTGGTCTACTGTGCCTACAGGATGCCAAACATCTGGATGGAAGATGCAACATTCAATCAAGAATTTCACTATTCTTCCAGATAATTGACTAGACTTTTATTGTGAATTGTATAAACCTAGCAATTATAATAGTTATGCTAAATTATATTTCCATGATTTGCAACTGCAGGATACATATATGTGTAAGTATGTGTGTGTGTTTATGTAACTTCACTTAATTACCATATACTTATGGAATAGGCTTAATTACCCAATTTTACAGATGAGGAAATTGAGAGCCTTTGTTAAGCATGTAATGACCTCATACTCTGTGCCAGACACAAGGCCTACAGAAGAGAAATGAAACAGTTCCTGTCCTAAAGGTGCCCACAGACCAAAGGAGGAGGTCAGAATTTGAATGAACTTGACTTGCCCAAGGTCACACGGCTATTTACCATGAGATCTGGGACTCCATTCAACTTCTCTGGCACCAAGTTCAGCACTCTCTTCACGGGTGCCACCAGTAAAGTCCAGATGCACTTATACAGCAGGAAATAGAAAGGGGAAGGGATAAAGGTATGCTGAGGTTGGAAGAGTCTTATTATTAACACCAAGCTGAGAAATGAAATACAACCCATTAAAGTTACCATTTTGAAGATTATGACTAGACATTAGAAAATGCTTTTGTTATAATGTTGGGTTAAAAAACAAACATGAATGGTATGTCTACCCATATTCACTTGGTACACATATGGACAGGTACAGGACAAGAGCATGGGCAAATTTAAACAGCTGGATTTTCTTCATGTAGCAGGGTAGTTAGTGGCTGAAATTTCCTTTCTTTCTTTCTTCCTTCCTTCCTTCCTTTCTTTCTTTCTCCCTTCCTTTCTTTCTTTCTCTCTTTCTTTTTCCTATTACTTTATAATTTTGTTGATGTTGCTAAAATATAAACTGTAGGTGGGAAAAAAGAGATAACATGGAAAGATTAAAGGTTTTGCAGCTGCGCAGACCTGGATTCAAAATCACAGTTTTGCCAATGACTAACTGGCAAATAACTGTAGAGAAAGTTATTTAACTTCTCTGTGCCTCAGTTTCTTTGGCAAAGAATAATATTAATTTTGCAGGGTTACCCTGAGGATTAGTGATTATGTGTCAGAACACCTAATAAACAAAGACCAGCCACTCAACCTGTAATTATTTTTATCATTATAACTACGTAATATAAGCCAAGAAGTGTGTCAGAAAACAGGCAGGACTTGCAGGGCCTGCTCTGAGGCACAGATTTGGCCAAAAGTCTGCAATGGCATCTATAACCCAAAGAAGAGCAATGTGGAATCATCCTTATCAGTAGCAAAAACATGTGTTGAGTCAGGTCCTTAGGATATAAACCTATAAAACACCGCCTGTTCTAAAGGGATTTACAACCTATCTTTTTACCTATTCAATAAGCATTTATGAACCTCTTGTAAGTCAGAGACCAAAAGAAAGGCCAGTGATATAAAGATAAATAAGACTTAGTCCTTACCACAGTTTACTGGAGAGAAACAATCATGGAAACAGATAAATACAATATAATGTAGAGAACATAATCACAAAGTTAGACATTTGGGAGCATAGATAAACACTTAATCCAACCTGGGTGAGGGAAGATGAGGAAAGTCTAAGAAGCATTGGCCCTGGAACTGAGCCCTTAAGTATAAGCAGGAGTTGATTAGAAAAAAAGGGGACTGGGTGAGGTGGCAGAAAAGCATCCCAGGCAGAGAGGAAGATGTAAGGAATGGTGCATTACATAACAATCAGTTGGGTTTTGCCAGAACATAGAATTTGAAGCAGGGGATGAGATTGGAGAAGGAGGTGGGAACCAGCTCAAATGAGGCTTTGTATACTTCCAGAGGGCAGTAATGGATTTGAAGCCAGGAAGGCGGTGTCAAGGTGGCCAGCTCTACAGCTCAGAAAAATACTCTAGAGCCCTGTAGAGGGAGGATGTGAATGGGACAGCTGGGTTGCAGTTAAGGGTCACCTCTAGGGGTTCAGAAGAAAGATGAGTCTGCACTAGGACAGAGATCATCGGCAGGGAGATGATGGTGATAGAAACCAGATGGCAAGACAGTCCCTAACAATCCCAAGAGCCCAATGAGAAGTAGAAAGGAAGTACTTTCATAAGCCTGGAGAAAAATTTTGTAACAGACAGTCTGGGAAATCTTAGTAGATAGAGGAGAGATGAGATGAGCAGCCCTTTAAAGAAGGAGAAGACGCAGGTGGAGAAAGGGGGCAGATCCCAGGGGAAGGAATGGAATTAACAAAGGCAAAGAAGCCATAATATGTAGGTTGGGTTCACAGAAGAAGGTCAGTCAGCAGTAAGAATGTGTCAGGCCTTTGACAGGCCCTCTACATTGTAAATTCTCATCCCCATACAGGGAAGCATTTGTGCCAGATAGATTATAGTTTCCTCCCCCAAAACCCCTGCTTTCCTGAAGCATAAAGAGAGGCTGCCATGAGCTCAAAGTAGAGAAAGATTCAGAAGTTCTTCTAGACTATAATCCAGAAAAGAAAAGACAGAGCCCTCCTGATACCATGAAAGTTCTGGTGGTCTTGTGACTCCAGGCTGCGGCCAGACAAGGGCAGAGCTACTTCCCCTGCTCTGGCTTTCCCATTCCCCACCTCCAGCCCCACTCTCTGCCATCAAGGGGCAGACAGAAGTGACTGGCTGAGCAGCTGCGCCAAGGAAAAGAGAAGCATGAGATGTGAAGAGGTGGGGAAGAAAGTGCTAAAGCGACTGAGGGGTCAAGGGCGAAGGGGAGAAAGACAGTGTCCAAGGGGAGAAGTTCCTTTGCCAACCTGAATGTCACAGGAGTGCACAGGGTCAGACAGGAAACATTAGACTTTGTGGGACATTCACGCTCTGTCTCAACTACTCATCTCTGCCACTTAGCATCTTGTGACACTTAGCACAATAGGTAAATAAAGAAGCGTAGCAATGTTTCAGTAAAACTTTGTTTGTGGACACTGAAATTTGGATTTCATAAAATGTTCACATATCACAAAATATTCACCTTTGATTTTCTTCAATCAGTTAAAGATGTAAAAACCATTCTTAGCTCACATACCAGTACAGCCAGTGGGCTGGGTTTGGTGTGTAGAATGTGGTTCGCCATCCCTGGTTTAGAATAAGGGTCTCATATAGATGAAGAGCTGGGATGGGTCAAGTAGCATAGAGAAGCCATTCCCAAACCTACACTCCTGTGGGTTCTGGATGGGATGGAATATAGGGCAGAAAGTGAAGAACAGAACTGTTTCTCTACTTTCACAGTTGCTTCCCTGGATAATGATAAGTTGTTTAGTAATGTACTATACCACTCCTTTACCCACAATCAAGGATGTAGTGATGGGGTTTTATATTGCTTTCTATTAATTAAATTTTGAAATACTGCTTCCTATATTTCTATAAACCATATTATGGTATTCAAAAAACCCATAATAAAACAACAGCCATAAGTATTTTGGCTATGATATGCTCCTCTGGCTACTAAGGAAGGTGTGCCTCACGGTGGCCTCAGCTGCTACCAAGGGTTGTGCCTCACGGTAGCCTCAGCTGCCCATCTGGGAAATGGCAAAACCTCTTATGCAGCTACGAGACCTGCTCTTGCTCAACTGGATGCTCCCACTTGTAAGGTTCTCATATGCTCTGCAGACACACAGTGTTTTATTGACCCTCCCAAGTCTCAGTCTCTTCCCCTGCTAGACACTAAATGATCTTTCCTAGTTTGCAAAGATTTATGTGGTCTTGCTTGGAAAACACTTAAGAATCCTTGGGCTTTGCCTTTTCTCCCAGCAGCATAGCTAAGGGGTAGCTGTGCATCAAAATAAGGTGATGAGGAAGATTGACATACAAGATTCTTGACAAAGAGCCCAACCATTTTCCTTGGCCTGGACACAAGTCTCCAGATTTCTAAATCATCAATATCATATCAAATTCAGACTCTAAAACCACTCAATCTCTCCTCCCCCTGACCCTCTGCACCCAGAATAAAAGGATTCATGTTGTTACACTTCTTTCTTTTCTGCTCTGTGGAAGCAGTTACTCCTCCTTATTAGAGAGGATGTTGGAGATGCTCCTGCTGACCTGTTGCCTTATCTATGCTCCAAGAGTTCTAATTTTCCAGCCACCTCTGACACTCATAAATTTTTAGAGGTGAAGACAAAAGTAGGGAGTCAAGGGGAAAAAGAGCAGAGCAGGGGAAAAAAAAAGAAGGGTGCATAGTGAGGGTTCTTGCTCCTGACACACGTGCCCTCAGCCAACCAGGATGGGCAGGAAAGGAGCCAGCCACACACACTAGTGTGTGATCCACAGAACTCAAACCCGAAAGGACCCCACCAAAGGGATGTCATAGAACCAACGATGGAACACTTGGTTGCGTACATGTCTAACAAGTCCAAGCTCACAGGACTTGCTTGGTTGGTAGTGGGGAGCCCTCCCCTCATTGCTAGGGTGTGGGGAAGATGGATGCACTTCTCCCAACTCCCCGGATACAGTCAAAAACCCACCTTCTGCCACAAGGCACAAGGTTGGTTCGGCTGGCTTCCCATGAATCTGGTTCTGAAGGAAGCACACAGCTCCTCTGGAAACACATTCATTCTCCTCTCCCATTTGATCTTTCTTCCACATGCTTTTTGGATTAATGCTGGCATTTTGCTTCCATCTGTTTTCAGCTCTTGGTTAGAAACGTCCAAGGCTGGCTCTAGCCTTCCTCATGGCTGGGGGTCCTCTGCAGGGCACTGCTCCAGAGCAGGGTCCGTGGAAGATCACCTGCACATCTTCCTTCCAGCCCACAAACACTGAGTGGGCACCTCCTATGTGCCAGGCATCGCGCCATCTATCAGGCACTCAGAGGTGCCATGTCATGCCGCTGTGCAAAATTCAGCACAGGCTCCCATCTCGCTTGAGTAAAAGCTCAAGCCATTACAGTGGCCAGCAAGACGAAAGATGACCCCGCCCTCCCCATCCCCCAGCCCTCTGACCTCACCTCCTGCAACTCTCCCTCAGACACTCCAAAGCCACCCTGGCCTCATTCCTGTGCCGTGACCACACCTGCCACCTTCGGTCTCGGTGCCTTGGCACCAGCTGTTCCCTCCACTACCCACCCCACACCACCCACCCCCGGAATGCCCCTTCCCCAGGATCGCTAGGTTCCTCACCTTCAAATCTGTGCTTAAATATCACCTTTCAACAAGGCTGGTACTGACAATACCGCTGACAACTTCAGGCCTCCACCAACACACCTGACCCCCCCCCCTTTACCCACTCTAAATGTTCTCTTTCTGCAGCACTTATCACCTACCGCCTTGGCCCAGTTCCCTAGAAAACGTAGCTTAAAGGAATGCAACCCCAGGGAAGCGGACATGAGGGAAAAGGGGGTAAAGCATAGAAGCAGGGAGAGCAGACCTCACAGAATATGTTTTCCAAATGGCCATAGTGTTGTAAAAAGTGATGGAGGGTCCCATGGGGCATCTTCAGAGAGGCTGAATGAAGCAATTCCTCTCCAAACAATCTTGCCCAGGGGAGGAGAGAAGAATGTATCCGGTCTCCGTCTCTCCTTGGTCAAAGTCTGCCCTATGGGTGTTAATGCCCTCGTACTTCCAAGTGATGTGAAAGCAGATGAGCCCAGAGGAGGTTCCTCACCTTCGTGTGAACAGGAAGCCCCAGCATGAAAGGCGGGAGTTGAAAGATGCAGGACAGGTGCCAGGCGGGGGCCTCTGGGGCATGCTTGGGAGCAACCGGACGGACAGCCCTTACAGCCGGCTCCTTAGCTGTAAGAGTGGCAGTGGCCGGTAGCTCCGGACTGGCAGGCCCAGACCCAGCCGTTGCCAGGCCTACTCCCCATCAGGCCAGGTCCGTGGAGCGGGACTGTGCATAAACTGAATCCCATATAACCTGATACATGATAGGTGCTCAGCACGCTGCTGAAAGAATAAGAGGGCAGGGATAATGAATGAGATACAGACCCTGCCCTCAATGAGCTTACAGGGCCCTGGGGACACAGAAAAGCAGACAGCTCAGCGCGATCCAGAACAGGAACGCCGTGCATGCAGCCAGCCAGGCGGCTGCAAGAGGACTTAGCGGAGCTGCTTAGCACAGCTGTGTGATCTCTGAGTCCTGATGATTTGACTAGACGTGACAGGTCATGCCCCGCCTGGCGTATCCCATAAAACAAGGACACTGGAGTAGGAAGTCAATATCTGGGCTCTAAACCCAACTTCAGCTGCAAATTGGCTGTAGGATCTTATGAGAGTAATTACTATTTATCAAGTACTTACTTTCTGCCAGATCACAGTATGAGTAATTTACTGTTTCAGTCCATTTGGGCTGCTACAACAAAGTACCATAGACTGGCAGGCTTACAAACAACAGAAACTGATTTCTCACAGTTCTGGAGGCTGGGAAGCCCAAGATCAAGGCGCCAGGCAGATTCGGTATCTAGTTCATAGACAGCAGTCTTTGTACTGTGTCCATCTTCACAAGACCAAAGGGATGAGGGAGCTCCCTGGGTTCTTTTTCATAAGAGCATTAATCTGGTACAGAGGGTGGAGCCCTAAGGTCTCCCAAAGGCCCCACCTCCTAACACCAACACCTCGGGGGTAGAATTTAATATATGAATTTGGGCGGGGGGGGGGGGGACATGAATATTTAGTCCATAGCATTTACATACATTTCTTATTTCATTCTTACAGCAATTCCTTGAGGGAGGTATGATGATCCTCATTTAATAGAAATTGAAACCGAACCCAGAAATGTTGAATGACCCTACCCAAGTTCTCCTGACTCAGAAATGGCAGAGCTAGGATGTGAATGTGCAACCTTCTCTGCCAAAGTCTAAGCTCATAATCACTGCTCTCTAGCACCGCACAGCTGGGTCTTAGTGTCCTCTTTTGTAAAATGAAAAAATTAGACTACCTAATCTTTTTCTTTTTAAGATTTATTTCTTTATTTCGGGGGGAGGGGCAAAGGGAGGGAATCTTTAAGCATACTCTCGGTAGAGTGCGGAGTCCGACACAGGGCTCAATCCCACAACCAGTGAGATCATGACCTGAGCCGAAACCAAGAGCCAGACGTTGAACCGACTGAGCCAGCCAGGAGCCCCTAGACGACCCAATCTTTAAAGTCCTTTCTCCCATCAGGCTGCATCCTAAACATGTCAAGATCAAAGAGAAGCGATCCAACCCAGACTTGGTGGCAAGTGATTGGACATTGTCCAGGACAAATACACCTATGGTGTACTGGGGGCCACCAGCCCGGTCTGAGTCACCAAGAGCCTCCTTCCAGCCCCGCACCAGTAAGCACAATTCTCTCTATGCTGCACACGACAATATGCACAGGACATCAGCCTAGCCAGGGTAGAGGTGCCACCCGACCAAACTTGGTGTGGGATCCTGAAGGTACCCATGAAGACAGAGTGTTCCCGTAGCTCTAAGTTCTGGAATGTGATTGCCGAAAGCCCACCTACTCACTCACTGCATCGCCTGAAGGCACCAGGACAAGTGCAGGCAAAGCCAGTACCAGCCTTGTTGAAAGGTGATATTTAAGCACAGATTTGAAGGTGAGGAACCTAGCGATCCTGGGGAAGGGGCATTCCGGGGGTGGGTGGTGTGGGGTGGGTAGTGGAGGGAACAGCCGGTGCCGAGGCACCGAGACCGACGCCAGGGCGTCAGAGTGTCTGTCATTGCTCCAGATCACCACTGTCCCACAGAAATGTAATATGAGCCGCATATGTAATTTTATATTTTCTAGTAGCCACACTTTAAAAAATAAAAAGAGGTAAAATTAATATTGATAACGTATTTAGTTTAACCCAATCTATCCAAAATATTACCAATTCTACGTGTTATCCATATAAAAATTATGGGGATATTTTACATTTTCATTTTCATACTAAAATCTCTTACTGAGAGCACATCTCAATTCAGAAGCCACATTTCAAGCACTCAGTCTGAATCAGCACAAACCCCGTGAATTGTGGCCGCTAAGTTGGAGAGTGCCGGCCCCAGGGTCTGCTGGTGCCAATGGAGAGCACACACATGCACGCACACACTCAGACCCGAGCAGCACAGAGAACGAGGAACTTTGTCCAATCCCTGCAGCATCAGGCCCAGCAAATAATCCAAGTTACAGCCTTGTACCCAGCAGCACTGGGAGTAGGCTGAGGCCTGGGGGAAACGGACACCAACCTGAATTCGTGCACACAGAATGCAGACAAATGGGAGGAAACCAGCCCTTTGTGGGGGAAAAAAGACATCTGGCCTGCTGCCTTTGAAGTTCAATTCACCTTCTGATACCAAGAGTAGCAGGCCAAGGAAAAAAATACTAGAGGCCTTTAAGCAATTGAGGCAAGAGTTCAGAGTTCCTTGGTCAGTTCCTTGGGAAACGAGATTCATATTAGATCGGGGAGAAGGGAGAAAATTGTCGAAAAATCATAAAGTTAACAATTTGTATATTTAGGTGGTGTCAAACCACAGGAGCTTGGTGTCCTCGCCCATTCATGAAAGTCTCAGCCCCACACTCCTTTCAACTAAAAGCAATTGCTGCTTGAAATAGATCCGCAGAAGCGAGGGGCAGCAGAGAAAATGTGTGTTTTCCAAAACTGAAGGACTTGGAGACTGCTGGGGGGATTGTGGTTTTCTAGGAATGGGCTGGATTGAAATGGACTTTTTAAAAAGAAAGGAAGAAGAGAAAACATTTTCAACCCTCCTTTATAGCTCCCTGCACCCCCACGCCACCCCAACATGCAAAGCACCGCAGGAAGGGTGACTTCTCTGCCCCCGGGAGAAGGGAGGAGGCTGGTACCTCCCAGGGCAGACATCCGCAGGGTCCATCCGCCTGGCCTCTCCCCCTTCAAGAGAGAACCACACGGGCGAGGCCTCAGAACTGAGTGTTTACCCACTGCGTTTGTGAGGCTGACGCTGGAACCACATGGAAAGCACATGCAGGAAGCATGCTGTAATCATCTTATGTTTATAATCCCGAGAGAAGGACGGCAGAGTCGAGGATGGAATTGATCCTGCTCCAAATCTATTTCCTGGAGTCAGATTTAAAAGAGAGATGCTAAGGGCAAAATCTCTAAGGATGTGGGTACATCGCAACAAGTTACACGTCTATTTCTACTGGTGTTTGTACAGAGTTTCTAATCTGTTTCTTCCTTCTCACACACACAAAGCTGGCCCTGCCAGAGCTCACAGAACTCTGAAAACTGCCTCTTCTAATACATTCTTATCAAATTCAGAAAATCTGATTTTCGAAGAGTTCATTTACAGGACAACAGTCCCCTTTTGCTGTAATGCCTTTATCATTTTTTTATTGTTATTGTTCAGATTTTAAGTGTTACCATCTGACAATCTGGTCCATTCTTGGTGATGTTAAACATCCATCTGATCATAGTCTGGTTTCCAAATTCCTCCCCAAACAACCAAAGCGTCCAGTGGGTCTGCTCGCATTCCCTGGCACACCCATGCAAGAAGACGTCTTAAGGCCCAAGGAGCCTCTGCAAAGCCTCTTGTCTGAGCTGGCCATTCCCCCGGAGCTGCCTCTGAGTCATGGTTCCCCTTTGTCTCTGTCAATTAGGACGGGATGTTTTACAGCTCTTGCTGGGAAGTAGTTTCTGGGCTCCCTAGCACTTCAATCCTAGTCACATGCCCCAGGTAGGAAAACTGCCAGGCAATGAAGAAAACAGGTGAGCTGGGACACCAACTCTAGGGATGACTAAGAGAGATTACTACCAACGGCACGGCACTTTACAGTTTTCAAAGTGATTCTGCACCCGGCGTCTCACTTAACCTCGCAATCATCCAACAATATAGGCTCTTAACCATCTTTTTATAGTGAGGAAACAGAGGCTGGGTTTGCTGACACATCTCCCTGAGGTCACACACGTAGCTCACAGGGGAGCTGGGAATGGGAGCAGCTCTTCAGACGAGAAACCCAGCCCAGCTCTGTCCTTGTATCTTCTTCCCCCTGGAGACATCAGCAAATAATCCAGGCAGCTGAGCTGTTTTCATCACTTGGTCAAACCTGGAGCCTATAAGATGTGTTTCATCGCAACGAATATGCATCTTTTACTTCACATAGTGCTATGTCTCTTCCGTCATTGCCTTTTGGGGGTGCTTGGATAAAACCATTCCAGGGCTCATCCAACGTGCATACAATGAAAGGAAAAAAGTAAACCTTCAACCGACTACGTATTGAGGGTCCAGTATGTGAGAGAAAACTTGATGCCTACTGTCCAAAAATTTCTATTGCTTGAGCAGAAAAGCTATAGATAGTTGAGGGTTAGATACCAGCACAGGGTCCCAGAACGAGAGCCGTCACCTGGTCAAGGCAGGAGAGGCAGCCTGGGCTGGGGGAGATGGGAAGCCATGGGCGGGACCCCCCCCAGCTCCCCTAAAGACAGGTCACTAGAAGCCCTTGCTACAGATACGGGTTCCTGGATGCTGTAGTCTTAGCCCTCTCTTACACGTTTTCTTAGCCCTTTTTTCACTGTATTTTAATTATGTATATTTTCTCATTTCTCATGTGAGACATGCAGTTTTAAAACTGAAAGCTCTAGTCTTAAAAGAAAAAAGACATGGATTCCTGGACTTCCATCCAGAAGGCAGGAGAAAGGCCTGGTAAACCTGCGCCCCAGATGGTCCCTAACTTAGGGAAGCCTGCAGCCCTGGGAAGCATGAGTCAGCTCCAGAGGCTCCACCGTGGGAGGGCAGGGGGAGGGCAGAAAATGTGGGGAGGGAGATGGAAAGAGGTGAGACTTCCAAATTAAGACAAGTACGGGAAGAAGACTTACTTCCAAAATGAAGGCAGGGACAGCAAGAAGTCGACAGCAGCAGGCCAGATGGAGGGAAGGAAGGCTCGGGGGAGGAAGGACTCCTCACACTTGCCCCTGAGAGCAGCTGAGAGGGGCCCTCACTTCAGGTGCATCACTTCCGGGCCAGTCCCCAGTCCTGCCTGAGAGCCCGTCCTGGGAACCTCCACAGCCCCTGCCCTCTCCTTTCCAGCTGAGGATCCAGCAGGGAGCAGAGAGGTATAAGTTGCCGAATGGACATAGGAGTTTGCACAATACCTGATTTTCTTTTTCTTTTTCACTGGTATGTATCCATGATAGAGCCCTCGGACACCCCAGGGATTTTATCCCAAAGGGAGTCTCTAGTAGCCATGGTGAAGATGGAAATGTTCTTGGCCTAGGGGAAATCTGGGTTCAAAGTCCAGTTCCAAGAGACCTTTACAGGGCAAAATCATGTTTTGGTCCTTGGTTTCTTCCTCAATTAAATAATAATCACACCTAACATTTTTATAGTACTTACTACATGCCCAGCATTCTTCTGTATATTTTTTCCAAGTTGAATATAAGTTCTTTTTTAATTAATTAATTTTTTGATGTAGTGTTCCATGATTCATTGTTTGCGTGTAACACCAGTGCTTCATGCAGTATGTGCCCTCCTTAATACCCATCACCAGGCTAACACATCCCTCCACCCCCCTCCCCTCTAGAACCCTCAGTTTGTTTCTCAGAGTCCATCGTCTCTCACGGTTCGTCTCCCCCTCCGATCCCTCCCCTTCATTTTTCCCTTCCTATTATCTTCTTTTTTAAAAAAAATATAATGTATTATTTGTTTCAGAGGTACAGGTCTGTGATTCAACAGTCTTGCACAATTCACAGCGCTCACCATAGCATATACCCTTCCCAATGTCCATCACCCAGCCACCCCATCCCTCCCACCCCCCACCACTCCAGCAACCCTCAGTTTGTTTCCTGAGATTAAGAATCCCTCATATCAGTGAGATCATATGATACATGTCTTTCTCTGAGTGACTTATTTCGCTTAGCATAATACCTTCTAGTTCCAACCACGTCATTGCAAATGGCAAGATTTCGGGGTTTTTTGATGGCTGCATAATATTCCATTGTATATATATACCACCTCTTCTTTATCCATTCATCTGTCGATGGACATCTTGGCTCTTTCCACAGTTTGGCTATTGTGGACATTGCTGCTATAAACATTGGGGTGCACGTACCCCTTCGGGTCCCTACATTTGTATCTTTGGGGTAAATACCCAGTAGTGCAATTGATGGGTGGTAGGGTAGCTCTGTATACTTTTATAAGTTATAGGTCTTTTAATTCTCACAACAACCATGTAAGGAAGATTCTGCCATTGTCCCTGCTATACGGATGGGAAAACTGAGGCAGAAAGAGTTTGTCACTCACCTGACAAGTAACTGACAGAGGCAAGATTCAAACCCAGGTGGTCTGGCTCCAGAGCCCACACTTAACCACTGTCCCCACCTCCTCTCTCAGAAGAACAACATCTGGCCAACACAGACAGAATAGGTGTGTGTATATGTGAGTGTGTTGGTGTGTGTGTAGGGGAGACATATGAGAGAGGAGAGATTTGGTGGGGAAGGGTACCACAGTAGATTCTAAGAAGATGAATCTGGACTGGGGGATGGGGTGGGAAGGCTTCGGGAAGCAAGTCTACCCACCTGATGGAGAAAGCCCAGAAGAGTGAAGAAGATGCCTCTGGATGGAGACTGGCAGAACGGGGATTTGGGGTGAAAACGCTCAGCACCCAGTGGTCTCATTCATTCCATTTGGCAGCTGTTTCTCCTGAGTGTCTGGGATATGTCAGGCCCCGGTACAGACACAAGAGATACAGACACCTTCCCTGCCTCTGTGGGGCTTACAGTCCAGCGGAGGAGATGGACAAAAAAGAAAGCCAATGCATGAATAAAACCACTGGAAAAGTGAGGAGCAGCATGGAGAGTAAGAATCGGGTAGATGGGAGAGGGTCCGGCAGGTGCAGGAAGTGGAAGACAAGCGGGATTAAGGAGCACTGGATGAGGAAGAGGTGACAGAAGAGAGGGCGGGAGACAGGCAGCAGCCCCCCCACAGGCCACCAGAAGGAGGCTGGAGTGCAGTACTGCGGGGGGACATTGAAGGCCTTGAAGCAGGCAACGATCCAATTTATGTCTTAAGAAAAACACCTGTGGCTGACTGTGAGGCGAGCAGCCTGCGAGGACCCGGTTAGGAGGGGGCTGCTGTTGTCCAGGCAGGGGAGAGTGGTGGCCCAACAGGTGGTGGCCATGGAGGTGGAGAGAAGGAACGTGACCAGAAGTGGATTTTAGACGTAGACCGACAGGCACTTTGTCCCCACCACCACGGAAGACAGGCTGAGTAGACAGCAGCAGGATTTAGACCCCGACTGGATGCCTTATTGACCAAGCAGAAGTCCACAGGAGGAGGGCGAGAAAGACCACACACTCGCACAGCTTGTACCAGTGGGAAGGACAGACAGACGCAAAGGGACGCCCCGTCTTGGAAGAAGTGGTCCTCTGCCGCTCTCCAGGTACACACCACAACTCTGAAATGCGGATGCAGGAGCCAGATCCTCTCAAGCACTTTCAAATGAATCAAATCGAGGGCAGTGATCCAAGCAGGAACAATGGGGTTCTGTGCAGGGCTGAACAAGGTCCCCACGCTTGGCGCTCAGGCAGACAGACGGCCATGGTGACTGACGGTGTCCTGGGGCATGACACCAAGCCAGGACATTCCCCCGAGTAGCAAGCAGACTCACAGAGCCTGGGACAGGAGGTGGCCACCAGGGACAGCACAGCCTCCCGAGAGCTCAGGCACAAGGGATGGGTCCTCGGTGCTCTGAGGGGAAAAGGAAGCCTGGGGGCAACTCAGTGTCTGTGGCCATGGACTAACCCCCAGCGACAGGGTCTGCTGGAAGTGGACGGAAGCTGCCATTGGACTTAGAACTCTTAGTATTAGCTTTCATTTTTAATAGAGTTTTCCTTTTAAATAAAACCAGTAGTGTCCTAGCAAGTTATTTCGCTAGCCTCCTAATCTTACTCCTTCATTTATTTATTTAGTACACAATGTATTAACACAATATTCTGGACCAGGGGCTTCTCACACTTTTACACGCACATGAGTCTCCTGGGCAAATGGTTAACCTACAGACTGGGGTTCAGTAGGACTGGGGCGTGGCTGAGACTCTGCATGTTTATGAGCTCTCTGGTGACCCTGACCCTTACACTACACTTTGAGGAGGGAGACTCTGGTCCAGGCAGATGTCCCTTTCATCTTCCTTGAGTCCATTCCTCACTCCACTTTGACTTCAAAATAAAATTAGTTCACTCACTGTTTATCGGAGTGCCACCCTCTAAAGGCAACAGGTTGAGTATTGAGAGATATAGAAACAGACATAATACAATGTCACCTTTAAGGAAATTGCAAACTGGCTAGGTGGAGAGACGAGTGCTAACACAGAGTCCAAGTGCTACCCTGCCCCACACCTCCTACTACGTCGGAACTATAATGCATTGTCCCATATAAGCCTCACTGCACCCCGAAATGGGAATTGTCTCTATCTCACAGAGAAGGAGAACCAGGCTAGGAAAAGTTAAGTCAATTTTTCAAGCTCACACAACCATTGAAAAGTTGGGTTTTGATTTAAATTTGGATCTGCCTGGCCCCAAATTTCAAATTCTTTCCATTAAGCTATACTGAGGACATAGATCTAAGCATAAATACCCAAAACACTGGGCATTATGTGATGCGTGCAAAACGAGAAGTAGACGCACCTTGCTGGAGGGATTTCAGCAAGTGGGGTGGTAGGTGATAGAAATTTGGAGCTATAGTAAATTTACCAATTTTGACCGTGTTGCCAGAAAAAAAGCAGCAATGAAGACTTCATGTTGAAAACATTTTTTTAATGTTGCAGAAGAGAGATCAGTTTCCTTGTTTGTTCATAAATTCTCCTTTTATGGACTGCAATTCCGAAGTCTGGGAAGCCACTTGCCCAGCCAAGAGAAGCTGGCATCTCCAGCTCAGGGTTCCAGATGCTACCAGACATTTCGTCTGCAAGCACCCAGAATGAGGGCTGCCCATCCCAGGAGCAATCTTCTATCACACGTCTGCCTCGGTCGGAACAGAGAGCAGAGCTCAGCCCGGAAACCCAGGATGAGAACGTGCTTCTTACCCGCATTGTTTGGCTAAATCTATACCCTCGTCCCAGTGAGGTTTTCTTCCATTGTCACTATCCCTTCTCAGGGCCCCTGGCTCCAAGTTTGGCCGTCCTGCGTCCACCCAGATGGCTCTTTCTCAGCTCCCGCCAGCCATGGCCGGACTGACCACTAATGAGGAGCCCCCGCGGCAGCATGTCTGGGATTCAGGAATGACTCCACTTTCTCTGCCGCTTAGTCATTGTTATTGGGGCCGGGACAGGAAGACCAAAACCCATGAGAGCGTGAGTCTCAGTCACGAGCTCCTGTCCTTACACCACCACCCTCGAGGCTCCACCTGAGCCCAGGGTTCCTGGATAGTGGCAGAATGTTCTGTGTCATATTTGGAACAGGAAGGACAGAGAGAAACATAGATGGTTTGTCATTAAACACTGAAATACCTGGAAGTCAGCGCCAGAGTTATGAGAAGGCTGTAGTCACATTTTCTATTTCCTGGACACTAATGCAGGCTTTCTATTTCCTGCAGAGGATGCAGTGAACAGAACCACGTTAATTAAGGAAAACATCCTTGTAAACACTCCTGGACAGGCATCGCTTCCCAAAAGTACTAGCAGCTTGCTCTCTGGACCTGTCACTGTCTCCGATCCCCTTTTTGGGGACCAAAACCACAGCGGGTCACCGAGGCAGAGGACAGCTTGTGTGGGAGTGTTCCCACATACTGGAGCACCTTCAGCCCCAAGGACCGGGCCTCCCAGAGCTATTTCTGCATAGTCACACGCCCCCCCACCCAGGTGCCAACAGTAGGTTTTGTCATTAAGTAGATGTAAATGAGCCATCTGGGTGGACACAAGACGGCCAAACTTGGAGCCAGGGGCCCTGAGAAGGGATAGTGACAATGGAAGAAAACCTCACTGGGACAGGGGTACAGATTTAGCCAAACAATGAGGGTAAGAAGCACATTCTCGTCCTGGGTTTCTAGGCTGAGCTCCGCTCTCTGTTCCGATGGAGGAAACCCCAGCATCTCTTTTGTCAAGCATAGTGGAGACACTTTCTGGAATCACTGAAATCCCATTTCTTTCCACCAGGTGCTGACTACAGGGGCAAGGATGACACTTTAATACAAATTGAGCCCCTTCCATAATGAAACGAGCTGGGCTTTAGGGGTGATTTGTTTAAAAGCCACGTCATAAATCAGCTGTCCATTCTTCTTTATTCCAGGCCTGGCAGGCTCACCTTTACACTGAATTAATCGCATCTGAAACTTGACCTCCCAGCCCCAGAGCCTGCTGGAAACATGTGCTCAACGACTTCCAGTCAAAGCATCAAGAGCTTAAATTGTTCCACATTTGTAATAAATGGGCCAGGAACCCATGGGGCTATTCCCATTGACCTGGGTGCTCAGCATATTGATCTGATGAAGACGATAGGGAGATAGGCTTGCAACAGCTTGATCTGGGAGAACATTTACTAACAATGGACAATGCCAATTCATGTTCTTAAGTACAACCAGAGTGAGTCTAAGCCTGAAGAAAGGCCCAGAAACATGACATGAATTGCCAATAACAGCGCGGCTGGGGGGTGAAGCAGGGAGTGAGAGGGAGGGAAAGCATTGCAGGACCACCTGCCAGGGAGACGAGAGGGAGCTGGAGCTTTCTGTGAGGAGATGGGCCTCGGGGACTCCTTCCAGCTTCTCGGTTCTCCGATGCTAAAAGAGAAATCTGATTACGCAGGAAGAAGGAGCTTTGGAGCTCACTGGGACAGGGCCAAGGAGCTGATGCTCTAAGTCAACCTTGAGGAGGAGCTTTTGTGAGCCAGGCCTGTGCTAACCACTGCAGACGAGAAATCACGAAGATACTAAGTTCCCTCCTCAAACATGAAAATAGATGTGATGGTTTCCTATGATGATCATCTCCTACAGCCCTGTGCTAGCTCAGGGACACAGTAAGGAACAAGATTGACAGCCCCTTCCCCTGAGATGCACACAGTCCAGCAGGGACAAAGAGATGAAAGCAGAAAGCGACCTCTCAGTGTGTGTGCTAGGGACTATGAGAAGGTGCCCCTGGAGCCCGCGGGAGGGCCACCCAGACATGGGTGCTCAGGGACATCTTTTCAGAGTGGGGGGTGTTCAACAGAGGCCCCAGGATGGGCAGGGGCTCACTACACAGGGTGGAGGCCCAGAGGAGGGGCAGACAATATTGCCACATGGCTGAGAGGAGGCACAGCACCTTTTCAAACTACAGGGTAGGGGCGCCTAGGTGGCTCAGTCGTTAAGCGTCTGCCTTCGGTTCAGGTCATGATCACAGGGTCCTGGGATCGAGCCCTGCATCGGGCTCCCTGCTCTGCGGGAGGCCTGCTTCTCCCTCTCCCACCCCCCCTGCTTGTGTTCCCTCTCTCGCTGTGTCTCTCTCTGTCAAATAAAGAAATAAAATCTTCAAAAAAAAAAAAAAAACATAAAAAAACAAAATAAAAAAAAACTACAGGGGACACAGTGAGGCTGGAGGACAAAATGCAGGGACAGGTGAGAGACGGGGACAGGGACAAATGCAGGCCGGGCCTCCGTGCACAGTGCACAACAGGAGCTTCAGGGCAGCATGGGAGGAGCGCTCTGGGTACACAGAGAAGGGAGCTGTGGAATCCACTGAGGATGGCCTGGGGAAGCTTTGCAAACAAACAATAACGCCTCCTAAATGATGACTGGTCATTTACCACAAGAAATGAGAAAACAAAAAAATTCTGGGCAGAGGAGCCAAGGTGTGCAAGAGCATGGAGCACTTTGAAAACGAAACCATCCTCTCCCCCAATCCCTGGTGGGGTCCAGAATGACCAACACACCATGTAACCAATTCCGTTCTGCAGGGTCATATCAAGTTCAAGATTAGGAAGTCTCAAGCTCCAGACCAAGTGGAGGGGCCTGACAACAAGGAATACTTGCTTACGTAGGCCAGGGTCCTTATGCACAAGGATCCTCCTGCTGGGAAGAGCCTCCATTTCCGAAATCAGAAACATGGCCCAGCCAACTGGAAAAATTTCCGGGGGAACTTCAGGGAATACCTTGAGAGGGAATCACCTCTTGGGGGAGGTTCCTATAAAAAGATATTGCCTCATTAACAACATAAAAATACCCTCAAAACAGCGACCCTCCGAAATTATGCCAATTTAATTAGCAGCACTCACTCTGCCTCACGCACTGTGTTAAATGCTCCAAAGACCACGTCATTTAATTTCTCATCGGCCCAATGAAGGTTTAAGTCTTCCTATCACTTCACAGATGAGAAAATTGAAGTTCGTGGCCTGCCCAAAGTCTCAGGACGGTTGGTAAACGGCATCTGGGGAAGGACGAGGACCCCCCCAGCCACATTTCCCCCCACTCCGGCTTATTGCTCCCCATAGACCGGAAACAGCACCTCCAAACCATCTCCCTGCCGTGCCACTGGAGAAAAACACATGGAGACCAGCAAGAGAACAGTTATCTCATAAACGTGTGTACCAAAGAGATTACTGTGGGATTTACCTGAAGTTAAAGACTTTTTACCTCCCTAAGCAATGAATGGCAGCCAACTGTCCTCAATTTACTGAAGATAAAGATGCCTCTTCCATTAAGCATCTGGACCATCTTGCCTGTGAGACCCCTTCATTCTCCTTTCCTCGTGTGTTCCTCAACATGCCCATTTTACAGGTGGGGAAATCAATATTCAAAACTGTTACAGAGTATCTTTTCCAAAGTCTCAGTGCTCAAGGCAGGACTCAAACTAGGTTCTATTTGACTTCAGGAACTAAGCTTTCCCATAGCACCTGCCACCTCAAGGCAGAATGGAAGGGAACTGTGAATCTTCCCAAGAGGAGATTCCTAGTAGCCAGTGAAAGAAAGCTAAGGACCCACTATGCAAGGCCTTTCACGAAGAGAAATTGTACTTTACAAGGATGCTGACATGTCTATTCTGCCAAACACGGGTTCTTCCACAAAAGAAAAAAAAGACAAAAACAAAAACAGTTATCAGTGCCAAAAGAGAAAGAAAGGGAACATCTGCAGATGAATAGAATGCTTGCCCTCCCAGCCAAACTTATGGTTAAACTTTCCACTCAAATGCCATTGTTGCAAAGTAACTCTTACACTGAGGATCTTTATAATATAAGACAACATAAATAAAGGATGGGGAAGGATGGGCTCCCAGGGACCTGGGGTGAAATAGCAAGATAGGTCGCTTGGGGAGAGGAGGTCTGCAGAAGGAGGAGCCCATCTGTGTAGACTCGCATAGATGAAAGCTTCATTGTAGTTCATGCCCAACTGCATTGACTCTTGGGCTTTCTATAATCTTGGTCAGAGTGCTGAAAGGTGATGTCAGAGAAAGGAGACCTGGGTTCAAGTCCCAGGCCCACCACTATTCCAGGAGTTGGGGAATCTCCTCGGTATCTCATTTTCTTTGTCTGAAACATGAAAAAATCAGACTCAACGATTTCTGGGACCTCTTCTAGCTCAAAAGCACATGATCAGGACCCTAACACCTTTCTCTTCACATTCTTGATGGGGCCACAGAGGTGGGGCCCACCTGAGGGAGTAGCCCACATAACCAGCACCATGAGAAGGCATTATTAAAGAGGTTGGAGCCTCAAGATAAGTTCTATCCATAACCAAGACCAATCCCGCCATCCTGCTATAAGCCTGGGTCGCCAGACCTACACAACACTGAAATCTCCTCTCTCATTTCTGTACCCATCTGCTCTGATGCCCTGTCCCTTCCTGTGCCTGCTGGGCCAATGAGGGTTAGGCACTTGGAGGAGCCAGAAGAGGAATGCCCCCCCCCCCAGGGTCAAGATGAAGATGGCCCCAAGAAGGCAGAGAATTTGCCCCTGGGATTGAGACAATGTCTCATGTGGCCATCGAGAGCAGTGGGTTCTGGGTGGACCAGGACTATCTCTTACGGGCTTGTGATCTATGGGATTTCACCTCTCTGAACCTCAGTTTCCTGACATGTGAGACAATGATGATGGTAATATGGACTGATGACAAACAGCCTTTCTCATAGAGTCGTTGTGATGACCAAATTACAGGCAAAACCCTACAACTTGGCAAATGAAGCAAGTGGTGCTCCTAGGGCAAGATCCTGGCAATGATCAGGGGTCTAGGAGCAGGGCTAGGGCTATTGTATATGTGAAGCTCAGTACATACTCAACTGGCCCTTTGCCTACAAAATAGTCCCCAATGCTACCCATGTGATGGAAGGAAAAGGAATCACTCTCTTCAGGTGGCAGGAAATATGAAGTAGGTACATGGGAAAGGATCCAGCAACACTCAGGACAGACTAGAGATCCCACTCGTCACCGCCCAGAAGCAAGATCCTCGTGGGACTCTGGAGAGAGGGGAGTTTGAAGAGGTGTCTCTTTCCTGACTGAACCAACTTCCACAGAAAGTGTGTCAGAACAGTCCCATAAATGAGGTCGTAGCTCTCTGAGGCAGGGGTCATTACCTATGCAATGCTGGATCCCCAGCACCCAGCATGGAGCTGGCACATTGTGGACACTAATTAAATATTTGTTGACTGCATGAATGATTAGAATTGGAAAGGCTGATTTAACAGAAAGCCCAGTGAGCAAATGAAATAGGGGGCTGAGGACCTAAAGTGGCAGGATGGGCCTCCACACCGGGGATGTCCCAGAGGATGGGGCGACCTGGAGAACTAAGGATAGCACTTGGAAAAACCAGACCAGAGAGAGGGTCAGTCTGTGAGTCACCTGTCCTTCAAACCCAGGCCCTGTCTGAGCAGGGAGCCAGGGAATATACAACCATGAGTCAGCAGGTTATCTGTGTCACTACCTTCTGAGTCACTGCCTGACCCCCCGTGGCCTTGCCCTCGTGTGTGAGAGGATGTGGGGGAATGTATGTGGCCGTGTGTTTATATCTATACCCACACATTCAGCAGACACCACCAGCCAGGATGAGTAAAGAGTTTCTCTCACGTTTTATTTAAGCTATGTCACTGGGCTGTCCTGTCAGTGACTCACTGCTTACCTGCCCTCCCCCACGAGAAATGCCTTCCAACAGAGGTGAAGCTTCACATGCCTCATGGTGTGTCAGGGGGCATGAGATCTGCTTACCAGCCAGGTTCTGTCTGTCTTCCTATGATGATCATCTCCTACAGCACAGCCCTGTGCTAGCTGGGACACAGTAAGGAACAAGACTGACAGCCAGGTTCTGTCGTGGGTGCCCCAATGAACACGTGTTTCCACGTGTTTCCAGGTTCTCTGTGGGTGCCCCAATGAAAATGAGGCCCAGGGCTAAGGTTGAGCATGGTGCCTACCCTAAGCCCTACCAGGAACTCTCTCTCCCTCCTCAAAAAGCCCTCCCTACTCTGCCCTTCTCTTCCCCTTACTGCTACCTGCTTCTGTATCACCTCCTAGGGAATAATTGTAGGAAAAGCAGCTCTTCCATGACTATTACAATCTATTACTAAAAAATTCTTGAAGGCCACAGTGCCTTCCAATTCCCTTCCCCCATCTTGCTAAAAGAATTTCTAGTAGGGGTGCCCGGTGGCTCAGTCAGTTGCGCCACTGACTCTTGGTTTCGTCTCAGATCATGTTCTCATGGGTCCTGAGATCAAGGCCCGAATCAGTCTCCCTGCTCAGCAGAGAGTCAGCTTGAGATTCTCTCCCTCTGCCCCTCCCCCCACTCACACACACACACACACACACGCACGCGTGCTCTCTCTCTCTCTCCAATAAATAAATAAATCTTTAAAAGAAAAATAAAGAATCTCTAGTAAATCATTTCTCTCACCACTAAAATCATTCCTGACATTACTACCAGATTAACTTTCCTCAGATGTAGCTCATTGCTTAAAAACTCTCATCTCATACCAAATTCAGTAAAAATGTCTCTTCGTAACACTGTAGAGTTGATTGCCAGCCATGTGTAGTGTGAGAAGGAACTGTGGCAACTATGTCTGTACCACGTGGCTCTGTGCACAGCCAAGCATTCAGGGTGAGCCCCTGACCTAACCTGGGCCAGTCGGAATCTCTTGCTGTGAAATTCTGAATAGAGGCTCAGAAATTCCAGTCTCAGTCTGGACTAAAGGCTTTAACAGGGAAGATGTAAAGAAGTAGGAGTGGGGGGGCAGGGAGCAATTTTCCCATGACATGACCAGGATAGCTTAGGAAGTGGGTCTGTGGTGAGAGCTTGGTAAAGCTGACATGCACAGAGAAGCCAAGGTGAGAGGAAAATATATCGATCGCCCTGTCCCCTACAGTCCCCAGTTCCCTGGCCCGGTGCTACCCAGTTTTAATATATAAACGTGGAGGAGGGCTGTAAATGGAATAGTTAAATGCCCACAGGCAGTAGAAAATTTAATTTGAAAAATATTTTAAATTACATGGTATATAAAATAATATTTTAGAAATTTTTTTCCACAGAAGGAAAGAAGGGAGGGAAGGGGGAGGAGAAAGGGGGGAAGGAAGGAAGGAAGAAAGAAACTCATTCAACCTAATTTTACAGAGCACCTACTACATACAGGCCAAGCACTCTGCTTCATTTTTTCATTAGAATTTCCAAAATCAGGTTCTCGAAAGAAAAAAAAAAAGAAGGAAGGGAGGGAGGGAGGAAGGAAAAAGAAAAGAAAATTCATAGTGTCCAAAATGTTGTTTTTCATTCTGATGGGTGACTATTCATGATCTAAAAATGATCTTCAAAGGCCTTGTTTACAATTACATATATAGCTTGCAGCTTCCTGCCCTGACTTCTTGTAGGAAAGGCAGAATGTCGCAGGCATATTAACCTACTAACTGGATTTAACTCTACCTGGGAACCTTAATAGTGGTTCATAATTTTTCCTTTAATTGAAATTTACATATTTTTTCAGTTATTAATTGCCTCAGAGCATAACAAAACTGGTTTACCATGGACAAATGAGCTCCCAGCCAAGATGAGAGGATCTCTGGAAGCATCCATCGTCTGTCTGTCTCTGTCTCTCTCTTTCTCTCTTTCATGTTTTTGGCCCCCAGATGTAGAATCCTAGAAGGAAAGGGAAGTGGGTGGGGGAGGGGGTGAAGACCAGAGAAGGAAAAAGAAAATGTATGTTCTCTGAGAAGTGCTTTTATAACAGCAATAAAAATAGCTAGCATTTATTGAGCACTTACTTTAGGTCATTCACTGAGCTAGTGCTTTCTGAGTTTGTCTCATGCAAGCCTCACAAATAGCCTAAAAGGTGGGCATTATCCTCACACTCCCACAGAGAAAGAAGCTGAGGTCTGAGTCTACTCAGCTAGTAAGTGGCAGAGTCACTAAATTCAGAGTCCGGGCCCTGAATCCCCAACTAAACAGACTCCTATGGCCCATCCAGATGGTGGGCCTCAGCTGAGCTATGACCAAATCACACGGCCCACATCCATTAGCCAATCTAAAATCCAGGCCAGGCAGTGGAGAAGTAACAAGAGTCACTGTGATTTGAGACAAAGAGAAAGCACTCACCACCCCAGACTAAAGGCTTAGGAGCTCAGATGTGAGCAACTTTTCCTGCCATCCTTTTGTCAGGCACACTGTGGTCAGGCACTGAGCTGAGCAGCTTCCTCTCACCAGGGTCCTGGAGTCTTGAGCTCTCAGGAAGGTCCCAAAGGGAAGAGGATCTGTCAACCAGGTGACAGTTCCAAAAGACTTGGCCTAAATGTAAATGGGTTAGATTGCTCTTGAAAAGCCAGAAACCCAAGTGACAGGGTCCCCTCATTCTCCTATTCCCAGAGGCTCCTAAACGTCCCCAGGGAAGCAAAAAAGGAGCCACTGCACTGAAGCATCTTGTTCTGATTGCACTTTAAATAGCCCCGTCACAGCCTAGACCCTGCGAAGACTAAAGGAGCATTCTCCACTCTACAGGCAGAACAACACACAGTGCCGTGCAGAAACCCCGCTCACTGCACTCGAGGGTATGACAGTCAAGAATGCTTTCATAGTTGCGCTCTGCTGCCTGATTCCTTCTGGAATGCATGGACTTTGTCCCTTTGATCTTTAATATGGCTGCTTGGAGGGGCCAGGATGTGGGCATTTGCAGCTACTTCTGTCTTCACTCTCCCATTGTGCCTCCACCCCCAATTTTTGGACACAGTTCTGCAGCTCTGCATGCAGAAGTCAGTCTCTCCTCCTTCTTTCTCATCTCCCCCCACCCGTAAGAGTGTGCCCTCAAATCCAGACCCCCGACATCCTGCCTCCCTGCCAGCAGGCCCCTGTGACCTTCCCTCTCTTCTCAAGGCTGCTTCCCCTGTGTTGCCTGCACCCCCAAATATAAGGACCCAACCTCCAGATGCTCAGAAACAAGCAACTGGTTAATTGGCTGGGGTTTTTCTCATTTGTTTTTTGCTTTTCATCCAGATGTTGGTGTCATGTAGAACCAGCTTGGAAGTCCTGTGTTTTTTTTTTTTTATTACAATTCAGAGTAAGTTATAATAACTAGAAGAAATAAGATGCCATTTGTCCCTTCCAGCACCATACTCAAGAACAAGACCTGGGGGCTTAATCTGCCCAAAGAAATTCCTTTGCAGACATACCAGTCTCTTTTTAAAAGGAGAAAGAAGGGGGGTAAAAAGAGATAAAAGCAAGATTCTGGAGTCTGCTTAGAGTGGGATGAATGGTGGCCCCAAAGACACCAGTTCCTCGTCTCCAGAACTTATAGTGTTACCTGGTTTGGAAAAACTGTCCTTGTAGATGTGCCTAAGTTAAGGACCTTGAGATGGAGATGTCATCGTGGATTATTCGGATGGGCCCCAAGTGCCACCACATATATCCTTGTAAGAGGGAGGCGGAGGCAGACCTGACACACACAAGAGGAACGTGCCATATGAAGACAGAAGCAGAGGTTGGAGCACTGCAGACACCAGCCAAGGAATGCAGCAACCACCCAAAGCTGGAGCAGGCAAGGAGGGAGCCTCGGATGGAGGACACCCTGCTGGCTTGGTTTTTGATGTTTGGCTACCAGAACTATGAGAGAAAACACTTCTGCTGTTTTAATCCACCAACCTGGTGGCAATCTGTTACAATAATCACAGGAAACTCATGCGATGCTTATTTCCCAGGAGCCACTGCAGACAAGCCTGGAGACGGAGGCGAAAGAAGGAACAAGTAGAAGAGACAGTAAAATCTACAGGTGGGCCTGGGAGGGGTAGGGGGTCTTAGTTAAGTCCTGCCAATGGATCCAGCAGTTCTCAAGACCTGCTTTGGCTCAGCCAGCCCTCCTCACTGTGTATTCCTTTGAGAAATGGGAGTCTAAGGGAAAATAGCAAATATAAGATCAACACACCTCTATCTAAACATCTCACTAGGTTTGGGCCTGAGCTTCCACTGCGCAACTCCTGAGAAGCAGGGCTGACACATTGTCCCAGTTTAGTGGTTGAAGGGTCTTACCACCTTCTGGCCTGCTTTAGAAGAACCCCCAAGATGAGCTCCCACAAACCTGTGTGGGTTGGTAAGCACACCAGCCCATTGTCCTTAAAATCCTACCCACTAGTAAATATGGTGTCTCTGTCCTGAATGGTGACTAACCTAATTAACAACTCATCCTCCCTGTCAGACACAAGAAGGGAAGTGGGAATAGAGCTAAGCTCATCCCTCACTTACAAATAGGAACAATTTGGGAACCACAACCTCTCCAAGACTGTTGATTGAAATCTCTATTTTGGGGTACAGGTGATGGGAGTGAATCATCCTACTGCCCATTTCAGCTTCCTTCTCTTGTCTCCCCCCAAGAGAAAGAGATATCGAGCCAACTTTCCCTGGGTGCCTATCTTAGGCCATGTACTATTCTAGGCACGGGGCTAAGAGCATTAACGGGACAGACACCGTCCCTGCCTCCACAAAGGACCGTAAATTCCCTCCTGGGATTACTAAGCCTTCACCACTCTGAAACAAAGTCCAGGGGAATTCACCCCAAGCTTAGTCCCTTCCACCTGCCTGTCTCCTCCAGATACACGTCCCACCCCGTGCCAAGCTGGTCTGAAAACCTGAGAACTAGGGCTCTTGAAAGAACTATGTCTTAAGAGTATGAGAACAGATAAAATAAACTTCCATGAAGAGCACGAAACACTAAAATTACAAGGCATTTTTGATTGCACTCTATAACAAGTCAGGTCAGAGGATCAGAAAATTGTGCTGCTGAGGCCAAAACTTTGTGGTCTCATTAACTGCATTATTCTCATGTCACATCCCAGGCTTAAACCCTGAACAGCTGATTAAAACCAATAGAAATCAGCTGACTCCCATCTATCCTTTTTGAGGACCAGCCAATAGTATTGGCTTCCTTCACAGAGGATGGCGTGTTATTTTTGAAACATGAAGAAAGAACAAAAAGAGGACACTTTGCAAGACCTGGGGAAATCCAAGTCTGGGAATAAGCAAGCCATATACCTAGAAGTGAAGGAGGAGAAGGAGGAAAGAGGAGGCAAATATTCCTAAGTATACAAATGTCTGTTACCATGTAGAGCTGAGAGCTCTGTGAGTGACCGTTAAAGGAAAATTTGCTCTGCATTTGATCACCCGACCCAAGAGCAAACACTAAAACTGAAGGTAATGGAAACCAAAACATTTGTCCCCAAATGTCCCCAAATGACAAAATTTGAAAATTAAGTCTAATTGTTTAATGCTAGTCAAAACAACTCAGCTTTGACGAATTCTGTGGGAAGTGGCACCAAGCTCTCCCGTCCAGGTTCTGTGGTTACCTGGGCGGCACACAGCCAGAACCAAACGTCTTTGTTCTCCTAGTCCTTCAGCCCTAGCTCATCACTGACACTCAAGAAACTTCCCGCTAGACCACAACACATTAGGAAGAACAACCATCGTTTGGGTCAACGTGAGTGGAAAGGGCACCACAGTAGAAGAACCAACAATAGAGAAAAAGAGAAGAAAGACGAGGAAGTGACAGAGATAAAAACAGAGCAGGAACATGTAATTTGAAAAAGAAAGTAGGGACATGCCACTTCAGAGGTTTGGTTGAACTGAATGAACTGAAGACAAAGGCCAGTGAAACATTCCCGTTCCCCGCCGGGGCTTCGACTGGGTTAATCGTGTCCTCCCAGAACAGCCTGCCCGAGAGTTCACTGAGGTCTTTCACAATCCCTCACTCTCACTCATTCGGTCAACAATTACATAGCATGTGCAGAGCCCTGGGCTTAGTTCTAAGGAGGTAGAAAAGGTGAGCGCAAACCTGAGGGTAGAGTCTTGTAGAGACATGAGACATAAATGTAAATGGACATACTAGTGTGACCTTTAAGTGGGAAGAGTAGAGCTTGATGGGGTGCCTTTTTAAAAATAAACATTTGGGGCACCTGGGTGGTTCAGTCAGTTGAGCGGCTGGCTCTTGACTTCGGCTCAGGTCATAATCTCGGGGTCCTGGGATGGAGCCCCATATGGGCTCCCCACTCAGCGGGGAGTCTGTTTCTCCCTCTGCCCCCTCCCCCTGCTCATGCACTCTCTCTCTCTAAAATAAATAAGTAAAATATTTTTTAAATCAAAAAGTAAACATTTTATTTTATAATATTTTTAGGTTTATGGAAAAATTGTGAAGAGAGCACAGACTTTGCATCTATCCCATATGCAGCACCCTCATTTTTTAAATATTTTTTAAATCAAAAAATAAACATTTTATTTTATAATATTTTTAGGTTTATGGAAAAATTGTGAAGAGAGCACAGACTTTGCATCTATCCCATATGCAACACCCTCATTTTAGAATCTTACATTAGTGTGGTACATTTGTCACAATTAATGAAGCAACATCAATCAATTATTGTTAACAAAAGTCCATACTTTATTCGGATTTGCTTAGTTTTTACTGAACGTCTTTTCTCCATTCCAGGATCCCAGCTAGGATACCAGTGCATTTAGTCATTGTGTCTCCTTAGGGTCCTCATGACTGTGACAGGTGATAGCATGTGTTTTTTTTTTTTCTTAGATTTTTATTTATTTATTTATTTAATTTTAGAGAGAGACAGTTGGCGGGGAGGGGTAGGGGGAGAGGGAGAATCTCAAGCCGACTCTGCACTGAGTGCAGAGCACAACACAGGGCTCAATCTCACGACCCTGAGATCGTGACCTGAGCTGAAACCAAAAGCCAGATGCTTAGCCACCTGAGCCACCCAAACTAAAGCAACTTTAGTTTTTCTTATGCTGTTTTTCCAGATGGGCTTGGTGAACTGGTCATTTCTCTGTCCCTAGATAAATCTTAAGCTGGACCCAAAACTTTTTCAGTCTCTCTCAAATAATATGTGCTATCAAATATGAAATATTATGTCCAGTACATTGTAATAATTGATCAGACTTGGGGACGGGGGACAGTAGAGGAATAAACAGAGAAGAAGCATGCAAAGAAGCTCAAGGACCCAAGGAAGCAGAGTGTCATGGAAGCCAGGAAAGTGGGCATCTTAAGAAAGAAGGGGTAATCAGATGCTGAAGAGAGGCCCTGACAGAAGAGGTGGAGAAAAGGACTTGGCTACAGCGTGTGGAGTGGCAAGAACGGAAACCACCATGGAATAGGTTAAGGAGTGAATATGTGGCCAGAAAATGGGGCCACTGATTTGGATCCCTCTCTTGAGAAACTGAGTGGGCAATACAAGGTGAAAAATAGATTGACATCCTGAATGGGTAGCCGCAGGTTTGAGGGAATGATATGGGGTTGGGGTGTATGGTAAGCAGCTTCTAAAAGTTCCTCCCAAACCCCTCCTCCTGATACTCACACCCCTGTGTAATCCCATCCCCGTGTATACAGGCTGGACTAGTGATTGGCTTCTAACAAACAGAATGCAGGAATAGTGTTGGGAGGTTATGTCTGAGATTAGGATATAAAAACCAGTGATTTTGTCTTATTTCTGCTCTGTCTTCCCTTGGCTTTTCTCAGTTTGCTCACTGATGAAGCAAGTTGCCACGTTATGAGCCACCTGTGGAAAGGCCCACATGGCAAGGAACTGAGAATGACTTCCAGCCAACAGCCGGCGAGGAACTAAGGCCCTGAGGCCGACAGCCCATGAGGAACTAACTTTGTTAGTGTTGCTAACAAAGACACGAATGCCCTTGGAAACAGATCCTTCCCTGACTGAGCCTCGGTGTGGACAGCAGCCCCAGCCAATGCTCTGTAGCTTGTGAGAGACCCGGAAGCAGAGGGCTCAGCCAAGCCGCATCTCGAGTGCTGAATCATGAGATAGGAAATGTTGGTTTAAGCCACTAAATTTAGGATAATTTTCTACACAGCGATAGGGACCTAACACGGGATGGGTATCTTTGATAAGGGATGGCTGCACATGATTCTGGTTTCAAAATTTCTTGTCCTTAAGCATGACCTTGGAGACTGTCAAAATGCAGATTCTGGGCACCAGACCCAAAGATTTTCATTTAGTCCCTGGGATGCAGCATTAACTGGACAGCACTCACTGGGAAAGGACCCAAGTAATCGCCCTTGTGAAATACCTGAGCTGATGGTGATGTGGGTGGGGGAGGAAGGGCTGTGTCGCAGGACACAGAAACACCATGCAATTCAGAGATGCCCTAGAACAGGCAGAGCAAGAACCCAGGAACCCTGGGGAGGTTGGCCTTCAAGTCTTGTCTTCTTGCCCCGAAATAGGAAGGAAGAACAACACTATAGGGAAAGACACATAGACATTTTGAGAGAGGAAGGAGGAAGAGCTTCAGTCAACTCTGAAGGAGGGTGGGGAGGTTAGTTAAAGAAGTTGGGAGGTTAGGAAAGTAGTTGGGAACCATCTACAAAGCCTGAGGAAGTGGGACAGTTGTTCAAGGCTTAAAGAGAGAAGAAAGAATTTAGCAGAAATAGACTCCTTGAGGGAGCTTTGGTAAAGCAGTAAGAATGTTTTAAATGATAGTAAAAGGATGGTGAGGGCCAAAGGATGACTAACGAGCTTAATTTGGAGGAAAGTGAGGGAGCATGCTCTCCTCACTCCGTGAGCCATTGCGAGTGGGAGGAGGAAGTTCTATGTTAGAGAAAGTTGTGGGAACAGTATCCAGGGAAAAGGCCAGCTTCTGCTGTGATAGAGGAGGCAAAAAGAAGGCTTTAAGGAAAGGTGAAGTAGGAGTTTGTCCTCAATAGGACAAGGGTTCTCCTGGGCTCAATGGAAGAGTCCCAGAAAGGGGAAGCAAAGGTGTCCTGGGTGGGAGTGGGGCTGAACTGGATGGAAAGAGAGGAGGACAGGAGACACTGCCTGAGGCGGTAAAGACTGAAGGTGGGCTAGAGATTTCCAGTCATAATGGAAAGACAGAGCAGATACCAGATAAGTTCACTGAATTAACTTGTCCTCATAACCTAAGTTAAATACTGATCTGTCATCAATATCTATGGCTCCCCTAAGAGCAGGTCCAGGATGAGGGCTGCCAGTGCCAGCCTCTTGCAGGGAGGCCTGCCTCGGAGAGTTGGCTTAGAGCAAGGTTTGGGTCTCAGGAGAGCAACGTGACATGTCCATACTCAAAATGTTTAAAGTCCTCTATCTCTATTATCTATTCTTTACAACTTCCCCATGCATCTCACAAAGGAATTTGCCTGTGGTTAAGTTGATACGGAGGAAAGATCCCTAGGCTAGGTGCTCAGAGACTTGGGTCCTTGTCCCAGCTCCACCCCAACAAGCTATGTGACCTTAAAAAGCCATTCACCTCCCTGATGCCATTTGTACAGTGAGGGGGCTGAACCAGCTATTCCCTTAAAGGCCCTTCCAGCTCCAACATTCTAAGAGCCTGAAAACATTCAACCCTAAACCAGGTCTAGGAATCATGTGGTTTTGGTTTTGGAACTTTAGCTTCAGAAAAAGAAAGAATTTCTGCCCTTATCTGTCACCTTCTGGAGACTTCCAATCCACTGGTAGGATTCCCTGTGGGAAATGTTTTGAAATAGTGGGCATTCATGAAATGAAATTCTGGGGATTAATCTGCAATAAGGGCTGAAAATTTTCTGAGTGACTTTTCCCAAATGTATGAGAAATCTTTATCCAATTGATTGTGGGGCAGATTCTCTTCTGAAGCATCCTGTTTGCACTCTCAAGGCAGGGTTTGGTAGGAAAAAAGCTCTTAGGCCCAGATATCTTGCCACTTACTCATAAAGCTGTTGGGGAAGATGCACTGACAATGACTGGTGAATCACGTCTGGGTCATTTCATGTCTAAGGTTTTAAACTATCTCCAAGTATTGCCACACACACATCTACATACACCTCACCACCAGAACCATGAGGCGGATTGCGAAAGAACTTCCGTCACATGGATGAAGCGAAAGTGGGACTTTCTCCTGACCTCCAGCATCCCTAAGGAATGCTCTCTCACCACCACTCACTTCTCTGATGGAAACCCTGAGGTCATTTAGTCCCATCTTACATCTTGGAAACTCAGGATAACCCAATAGATGTCCCAACTCATATCCCCAAACTTTACATGAAAGAGAAAGGATGAAAAACAGACATGGAAACTTCTTTTTATTTCCAAATGCAGGAATTTTGATTACCCTGGCCAGGCACTTGGGGACTTTGCTTACTTTTTCACAACATATTACCAGTAAAAATCAAAACACCCTTTACAATAGCACACTGTATAGTTTAAATATTTTATCCTTTTTTCAATCATTCAACAAATGCATATTTAACACCGTGCTAGGTGCTGGGAGGGAACTCAGTACCTAAGCTATGAATTAATTACCATGCAATGAAATAAATTCTGTAATAGTGGCATGTGAAAAGCGTTCATAATTAATTCTGCCTCAGGGTAGGGAAGCTGAGGAAGGTGAGTCTTAAACATTGTGAGTAAGAGCTTGAAGATGAGTCAGAGCTAGCCAGGTGATGAATGGGACTTGAAGGGCATTCAAGGCAAGAGAAATGGGGGTGGGGGAGACACAGAAATGTGAGACTACCTGAGCAGTATTTGGAGACCCACTAGTAGTCTAACGTGGCTATAGCATGGGGTTCAAAGCTAGAAAACAAAGGGATAGAGAGGAAGATAAGCAGGTTTCGGCCAGCCTGTGAAGAAACAACAGACTAAGGACTATGGTCTTCATTTTTTAGGCAACAAAGAGACCAAGATAATAATGATCATGATCAAATTGTTATGTTAAGAAGGTCTTTCTGATAGCAATGAAGACAATGGATCAGGAGGAAAAGAAGAAAGATAGAGAAAGGTCAAGATCTATTGTAAGAGCTAGGAGAGAAAGGATATATGTAGAACATATCACATTTTACTGTCACTCTTTCTTTTTGCCCCCTCCAATTCCCACATATAGATAAACTCCTGTGGACCAGTACCATGTCTTGTTCACCTTCGTATCCCAGCCCAGAACACAATGCCTGGCATAGTGTAGGCATGCAATAAATGCCAGCCATTGGTGAATGAATGAATGGGGACTTAAAGTAGGCAGTAACAGTGGGGATATAAAGAAAAGGGCATATTTAAGAAATATTTTTGGTTTTCCAGACCTTTTTACCAGCTTGCATTCCCACCAACAGTGTAAGAGGGTTCCCCTTTCTCCACATCCTCGCCAACATTTGTTGTTTCCTGTCTTGTTAATTTTTGCCATTCTAACTGGTGTAAGGTGGTATCTCATTGTGGTTTTGATTTGTATTTCCCTGATGGCTCGTGATGTTGAATGACACTGAATATTATGCAGCTGTTCAAGAACCTGAAGAGCTTTATTATTTGCTTTTTTAAATGTCCATGATATGGTTAAGGGGGATAAACACTTGCAGAAATATATAGCATTATATAATACCACTTTTTAAAAATAAAATACACACACATAAAAAAATAAATATTTTCTGAGGAAGATTCTAAAGAATGTGGTCTGAGGAAAATGGAAAAATCCCAAGTTTCCATGTTGTGTGATTAATAAAGTCATTAAGATTTTTTCAAATATAGGAGGCTGAGCAGGTTGAGAGAAAAAGGCAATGTGTTGAGTTAAGAACACATAGAGTTGGAGGTGTCTGTGGGCCAGGGTTCTAAAGTCCAGTAGACCATTGGAAATATGCATCAGGACCTCAGAAGAATTCACTGGCTAATTTTTACTCATGACCATTCATAGAAACAGGTGTACTAAATTATTCAAAATCTAGGTTTTTGAACATGTGCTGAAAACTTCGTTTCCAAAGAAAAGAGTAACTAAGAAAATGAAAACTATGTTCAAAGATCCCTGCTTCATTACTCATGAAATAAAAGCAAAGATGAGAGGAGGAGTCAGAGATAATCTTCCACTCTTTGATCTTTGAATCTGTCACAATGAAGTCCTCATATCTTCAGAATCCCAAGGGAAAGTTCCCATCAGCAGCAGTAGTTCTCCAAACATTAGTTAGCTGGATTACTGCAGAGCATAAAAAACCATGAATTTTTCAACAGAAAATCCTAAGATTCTTCCCTTTATTTTCTTCTCACACACTATTCCTAAGAATTCTCAGGTAGAAGATGCTTTCTTGGAGCCATGGAACATAATGGAAACCTAAAGCCATATGGTACCTAGAATGTGCACTGGATGAAGAGTTAGAAGAACTGGATTTAGTTCCTTCTCCACCACTAATTGGCCATGTGACCTTAGGAAATTCTCTTTACCCTCCTGAATCATGGCTTCCTCATCTGTAAAATGAGGCCAGTCTCGATTTTCTCCGTGTGTGTGTGTGTGTGTGTGTGTGTGTGTGTGTGTGTGTGTATTTTCTTAAACATTTACCACTGATCTAGATCCTTCCATATGTGTTAATCGTTAACTCATCCCTAAGTCCCTAGAGTTTTGCAGGTCCAACTCCAACTAATTCAGGGACTCAAGATGAAGCCAGATGACCATTCCACTGAAAGAATCAGTATATGCCAAGGCACTTCTTTATTACCATCCTTTAGTGTATTAGACTGTCCCCCAAGAACTAAAATTATACACCTTCTAGTATTTTAACTGGTGCAAATTTTGGTACCTGGAAATTAAGTGCTACCACAATAAAAACATAAAATGTAGGGGTGGTATGGGAACCAGTCAATGGGCAGAGCTGGAATGGTTGTAAGGACTTTAAGGAGAGTACTAATGAAAACCTGAATTACCTTGAACAGACTGTCAGAATCAGCCTTTGAGGAGGTAGCTGGTGAGGTCTTAAAGGAAAGTGAGGAAAATCTTGTTGGAAACTTGAAAAGGGGGGATCCTTGTTATACATGGCAGAAAGTTTAGTAACACTCTCTCCTGCAATAATGTGAAAGGTAAAAAAAAATGCACCTGGTATACTAGCTTATTTAGCTAAGAAGTTTTCCAGCCCTAGTGTTGAAGGTGCCACCGGCTTCTTGTGACTGCTTATATTAAAATGTGAGAAGAGACAGATTAGCTAAAAGAAGGACTGTTAAACTGAAAGAAGATGGGATTTGCTGATTCTGAAGATTCTGAGGCTCCCCAAATGGCAAACAATACTAAACTTAAGAAATTGCTCCCACACAAAGATCAAATCCAGGACATTCTCAGAAAACAATGTTCTAGAGGTGAAGCCAAGAGTGTATCTGTAAAATCCTTTGTTAAGACCTCAGAAAGTTAAAAGATGGATCTTCAGGGTACTTTCAAACACACAAAAGGCCCTCTAAAGATTTTAAACATTTGCCTCTTGGCACCTATAAGTAAAATGATATGGGTCCTAAGAAGCTTAAGGGCTTTGTCCTTCATCCATCTTAGCAGAAGCCCAAAGTAGAGAGGATTTACCTCAAAGAGATTTGTAGGTGTGGGTTTGTCAAATGGATCAAACCTCAGTGAGATTCACAGAAGGACCACAAAGTTTGAGAGAATTTTATGGCCAGAAATACTGCCATCTTGAACTGAAAGTGACAGAAACATAAAAAGAGGCCTTTGAACCCCCAAACTTCTACAAGCAAAAAACAGGCTGAGAAAACCACTCAGCAGTAAACACATGATAACTCTCATGAACAGAGAAGGATGAGTCCAAAGGAGGACTAAGAGCCCAGAGAACGGAATCAAGAACTATGGAAAGTCATTTCCAGGCAGGAGTAGTGCTGAGTCCTAGTCAAGGAACTTACACAATTGTCTGGCTGGATTTCAGAGTTGCTGGGAACCAGTGAGTCCTTTGTGCCTCAGTTTCCCCCTTTTCAAACAAAAGTGCCTATATTGACTATTCTGCTGTGCCAACATTGTATGTTGTATGGGTGGGGACAGATTACTTGTTTCCTTAGTTCATAGGTCTACAAATTGAGGGGCATTATACTCATGAAGCGGTATGTAAGGGAACAACACCTGAGAACCTGGATTTGCTTTAGAAGATGAGATTCTGAACTTGGGGCTGATACTATAACGGGATGAAGGAGGGGATGAGTATATTTTGCACGTGTAGGGCATATGAATTATCAGGGGCCAAAAGACAGACTGTGGCGGCCAGATCCCAAGATGGTCGTGTATGACTTTGCACTTCCTGGTATTCACATCCCATGTGGTCTCCTTGCACATTGCACAAATGTTTGTCCGTGTGACCAATAGCATATGAGGTTATACAGCAACTTCTGTCTTGGGTGCTCTCTTTTGCTCTTTCAGATCATTCATTCAGGGGAAATCCAGCTGCCATGTCATACACAATTTTATAGAGAGGCCTATGTGGTAAGAAACTGAAGCTTCCAGCCAACAACCACATGAGTGATCTTGGAAAATCATCTAGCCCCAGTTGAACCTTTGGATGACTGTAACCTTGGCAGAGAGTTGGACTCTGAGCCATAATTTACCAACTAAATCATTCCTAGATTTCTGACCCTCAGAAGCAGTGCTTTTTTTTTTAACATGCTAAGTTTGGGAGCAATTTGTTTTGTAACAACTGATAACTAATAAGGTCAAGACAGATTTTTTTTTCTTCTCACACACCATCCCTGAAAATTCTCAGGTAGGAGATGCTTTCTTGAAGCCATGGAACGTAATGGAAACCTGGGCAGCTGTCCTAACTTGGGCTTGAATAAAACTCTCTTCCTTTTTTTTTTAGAAATTCTAAAAGGTTTTTTTATTTTGCATCAACAAGTAGGCTTTTTTTTTTTTTTGGTGGAACTTAATGAGCTAATTCTAAAATATGTATGGTAACTCAAAGGCCAAGGAAAGTCAAGACACTCTTGACAAAGACAAAGAGGGAGGAAACTTATTCTAAACTTATCACACTTATTCTAAAACCACAAAAATTAAGAGAGTGCAGGTTTTTGTGGAGAGATAAACAAACAGACCAATGGAATAAAATAGCAATTTCAGGAATTCACACATAAAAAAACACTTGATTTGTGACAAAGGTGATACTGCAGATAATTGGGAAAAGTATGATATTTTTCATAAATGGCACTGAAGTAACTGGATATCCATATGGAAAAAATAAACTGAAGTCACTTCGCACTCTACAAAAAAATCAATTCCAAGAAGAATGTAGCTTTAAATGTGAAAGACAAAATAAAGATTCTAAACATTAGTATACAGAATATTTTCATGACTGTGAGGAAGGATATATTTCTTAAGCAGGAGTTTAAAAATGCATCAATCATAAAGAAAATGATTGATAAAATGGGAACTAAAATTAAGAACACTAAAATTAAGAACATCTGCTCACCAAAAGACAGTAAAGGAGACTACAAAGGCAAGTCACAAAATAAAACAAGGTGTCAGCAATTTATGTAACTGACAATGGGTTCTCATTCGGGAAAAAATATAAAGAATTCCTGTGTGTTAATAAAAGAAAAAAAGATACACAGCCCAATAGAAAAATGTGAAAGAGATCTGAACAGGCACTCTACAAAGGATAATACCCAAATGGCCAGTAATTTTTAGTCATCCAGAAAATGCAAAATAAAACCACAGTGAGATTGCTAGCTCTACATTTCCACCAGCATGGCCAAAATTTAAGGAAGTAAAAATAATTAGTGTTGGTAAGAATTTGGGAGCAACATAATTTCTCATACACTGCTGACGGTTGCCTAAATTGGTATAACCACTCTGGAAAATAGTTTGACATTAAGTAGTAAGATAAAGACACTGATACCCTGTAACCTAGACATATACCCAAGAGACACAGTCAAGAATGTTCATAGTACAGGCGCCTGGGTGGCTCAGTTGGTTAAACGACTGCCTTCGGCTCAGGTCATGATCCTGGAGTCCCGGGATCGAGTCCCACATCGGGCTCCCTGCTTGGCGGGGAGTCTGCTTCCCCCTCCGGCCCTCCCCCCTCTCATGTGCTCTCTCTCTCTCATTCTCTCTCAAATAAATAAATAAAATCTTAAAAAAAAAAGAATGTTCATAGTAACTTTCTTTGTAATAGCCCAAACCGAAAGCAATCCAAGTGCCCATCAACAGAAAATAGGTTTAAGTAAATTACAGTATGCGTGTACAGTGTAACATTATACAGCAATGAAACTTACTAACTCCAGGTACATTTAACAACATGAAGGAGCCAAAGAAACCAAGCATAAAAGAAAAATTAGGGTACAGTTCTAGCTAGATAACCTTCAAAACAGGCAGAACTAAACTTATAGCATTAGAAGTCAATGGTTAACTTTGAGGAAGTTTCTAGTGCGCGGACAGATGAGTGGGCACAAAAGACATGCTAACAGTGTTCTTTTTCTTACGGGGTGGAGGTTACACAGGTATTTGCTTTGTTATAATTTCCTGAGCACATTTATTTTGTATTAAAATGTGTGTGTGTGTGTGTATGTATGTGTTGTATTTCTTAACAAAAAAGTTAAAATTGATTAAGTGCCTGTCACGTAGCAAGCACTCAGAGAATAGTTTCTACTATTCTCTCAGCAACCCCCTCACCCCTGAGCATATACACGGTCTTTGTTCTCCCAAAGGGCCCTGCAAGGAAAATTACAAGCTGTCACAGGCAAATATTGACCTTCATCTCTCTCCCTATTTGGAACCAGGTTCCAGATGATGGGAGTGACCCAGAAGCAGATTCCTTCATCGTTCCACCAGGCCCAGACTAAGGAAGGACTCACAAGCATCCTCATACGCCACTGCCGTCTATTCCACAACTCTGTAAACTGGTGCAACCAGTCTGGAGGATAACTTAGCACTGCCAGTAAAGTCGAAGATGCACATTTCCAGTGACCCACCAATTCCACTTCTAAATATACATCTCAGAGGTGCTCTTGCACAACACACAGGTTCAAAGGTATTTAACGTAGCATTATGTGTAGTAACAAAAAAAGAGAAGAAAAACCCTGGAAGAACCTAAATACCCATCGATCTAGGCACAGGTAAATAAATTACAGAGTGGTCACGCAATGAGCAGTTGTTACAGTGAATGAACTAGATCTAATTTATTAACACGGATAAATCTCAAATATATATATATATACTGGAGTACAAAAAAACAAATTGTAGTAGGATACAGTTTATATACATCGAAGCATTCAAGACAATACATGTTGCTTACGAAGGTGTAACAAAATTAAGGAGAAAGGACAAGAAAGGAGTTATTTATGAGATGGGAGGGTAAAGGGATTTGGGGAAGATGGCTATAGCTGAATCTCTAATATTTTATTCCTTTATCTAAGAATCTGAAACAAATATGGGAAAATATTAACAATCGCTTAAATCTGGTGGTGGGTATATTGGGTGTCTCTTACATTACTGTGTGGTTTTATGTTTGAAATATTGTCTAACTTTTCAAAAAATCATGGGTGTAAATCACCACTCTGAAAACATTCTCCAGGCTTCTTCCTCCTTCACAAAGGATAAATTGTCTGATTCTGCCAGATTCTCCTCCTTCTTCAAGAAGCAAGTGGAAATTGATGATGAACGAAAGTTGGCAGTAGGGTCATCAGCTCTCCTCCAGGCTGTTCCTGACACAGAAGCATCTCGGACCTTGGCAGACCCCCCCTCCACCCTGCTCTACACCCTGGAAAGCTGATCTGTAAAGACAACACTTTCCTTGCCTTCTGGCTTCAGATGGGGTTTGGTAAATGGGAGGCAGAAGCAGAGATGGCTCCACAGAAAGAAAAACCAGGCCAGGGATTTATTCCCTGGCTTCCTCCTGTAGGCCTACATGTTGGAAGTGGCTGTGTGTTTCTACTGAAGACCACATCTCCTAAACGTGGGCCTCTCCTAGGCTCTGCTGTGGCTCTCACTGGGTTAGAGCCATCCCCCAGCCTCCCCTTTCTTCTTCAGGCTTGGGGGTACACAAGGGCTCCTTGCTGTCACTAGCCCCAGTGGCTTCACCATTCCTTCTGGTTTCCCTTCATTCTGACCATATCTTAAAAACAGTCCCCTCCTTAAGCTCTCCTTAATTTCCCCACTTGAATGTGCCTTCTCTTTCCTACTTGACACCCTGACCTCACAGAGCAGAGAGACATTCACGAAGCACAAGAGCCTGAGCCCTCAGGTAAAGTGCAGAGATAAGGCTCATACCTGAGCAAAGGCTTGAAAGAAGAGCAGAAATTTGTCAGTTGGTCAGAGAATTATGATGGGGGTGAGAAGAGAGGACCAGAGTGGAAAAAGTGAGGGAAGAGCTTCAGGAAAGGCTCTTGTATTAGGAAGACCACACGAAATTGCCAATATTGGACCATTTTTTTTATCGTCCTGTATGACCTTTAATTAAGTATATATAATGTCTTCCAATCATGTCACCTAGGGACCATTTTACCCACTGCTCTGTTTGGCAGTCAGTCTCTTGTCTCTCTCTTCAGCGATGGTGAGGCTGATACCCTTTCCACGGGGAAGAGAAATCCACGGTTTGTTGCCTTTGCCAATAACAAAAATGTTGGAGAGTCGGGTGGCAAAGCTGTTGCCATTGGCATCTTTCACGTGAACCACATCAAACGAACCAGGATGTCTCTCTCTGTTGGTGATCACACCAATTCTTCCCAGGTTGCCACCCCCCAGTCACCATACACAGATTACCAGTATCAAACTTGATGAAATCAGTAATCTTTCCAGTCTCCAAATCGACCTGAATGGTATCATTCACCTTGATGAGGGGATCAGGGTAGCGGACGGCGCGTGCATCATGAGTCACCAGGTGAGGGATTCCTTTTGTCCCCACAAAGATCTTTCGCACTTTGCACAACTTATACCTGGCCTCCTCAGGTGTTATCCGATGAACAGCAAAGCGACCCTTGGTGTCATAGATCAGACGGAAATTCTCCCCAGTCTTGTCAATGCTGATGACATCCATAAAACCAGCAGGGTAGGTTATATCAGTTCAGACCTTGCCATCAATCTTAATAAAACGCTGCATACAGATCTTCTTTACTTCATCTCCTGTGAGGGCATACCTAAGTCTGTTCCTTAGGAAAATGATGAGAGGGAGACATTCTCTCAACTTATGGGGACCAGTAGATGGGTGAGGAGCAAACACACCAGTCAGTTTATCCAGCATCCAATGCTTTGGAGCTGCTACACACCTCAGATGCTTCTTGGGACCACGAACCATGGCTGCGCAGGGAACGAAAAGAGCTAGACCATTTTTTGACATAGCAAAAAAAAGCCAATTTCATATGGTTCAACCTAATAATAGGATTCAAGTTACGACAACCTTAACGATGATCAGATTATGATGACTATGATTGACCCCTTGGGGAGGGGGCCTACAGGAGCAAGAAGAATCAAAAATGACCCTGTCGCCAGAAGAATAAATGTCAAAGAAGGATGGGAATAACATTAATCTGAAGAGGATGAAAATCATCTTTGCAAAGAGGGATAAAATGTTTTCTCTCTGTTTTATTTCTATTCAAATAGAACCTCGGGTCTCTTTCTCTTCTCCCTATATCTGCATCGGCAATCAAGTGCTTACAAAGAAGGTAAATGCATGCAGTTTCCCACATCTTGAGCCATAGCCTTGTGACTAGATAGGTCGTTAATATTCTACCCTCTCATTTTAAAGATTAAAAAAAATAATGAGGCATAGGAGTTAAGAGTCTTGCTCACTATTACCCAACTACGTGATCCTCCAATTGGATATCTTGATAATGGAAAACTTCTAGAAGGAATGATTTTGGGAGGATTCCAATGACACAATTCTATGGAGAGAGGGTGAAGGTCATTACAAAGAAGAGTCAAGCCTTGATAGAGATGAAGGAATACAAAGTTGCCTGGGGAGAGAGGCTGCTGAGAGCAAATTAGCTTGGCTGGAAGAGCAAAGAATGCATATGGCAGACTATTTCCTTTTATTAATCTTATCCTTGGACCCAGATTAATTTTTTCTTAGACTTGTCAGTCTGACCAAATTTATTATAAGCCTTCCCAGCTTTGGGAAGAATTAAAAGATGTATGATGTATTTTTCCTGAGCTCATTCCCAGGCCCATAGTGCTATTCTTCAGAGCTAATATTTTGACATTTAATAAGCCAGGGAAATTAGGCCATAGGCCCTGTAATTGACATTAGACAATTAAAAAAAAATAAATGCTGGTAATATTTAAAGTTGGAGCTGTTTTCACCTCATAATTTCTCTCTTGACATTTGAGTTAATATATACTCTGGAAACAGATTCAGAAGCCCGTGTTGAGGGTGAGAGCAGCCCCTCTGGACTCCACACAGTTTGGAGAACTTAACTATCCAAAGTCCCAGGCTTTATCTGAAGGTAGTGCCTGGGCCCTTTGAAGAACCACTCAGACCATTACAGGCAAGGACTGTAGTGGAACTTTGTGCTTTGAGAGTAAAGAGTCAGGTGAACTCTTACAGAAGCAGGGGGTGGTGGCTAAGACCTACACCAGGTTGAGGAACTTGCAGACACACCTCTTTTGGTAGACAGCTATGAACATCAGTAGTATTCCCAACCAAGAATAATGTAGATTAAAGTCCTCCAGGAGGACGTCACTCATGAGACTGTCTGTTGGCTCAACATAAATTGGCAGGCCTGTTATGGTCTCTAGGATGTATATTTACAAATAAAGTACCAAGTTACTTATTTCAGAATTAAATCACCAGTCATGACCCATTAATAAGCCTTTGGGCAGAGCTGGAAAATGACCACAAGTCAACAAAATAATCGAAGAATTGTCCCCTAGAAGGGACTTGGTGATGATCTTGTTTTTAACTATCACCCTGAAAATGAGAAAACACAAGCCCAGAGATAGCTAATGACTTGCTCAAGATCCTATAACTAGGAAGTATGGTATTGTACTAGATTGCAAGTCTCTCACTGACTAGGAGCAGCTCCTGGATCTTCCTTCAGTATATAGTCTACCATCTCACAGTGCCCAGAAACTTCTTCATCCTCTTCTTTTATACTGATATTTTCCTCTCCTTTGCTCAATTATTTCTGTCCTATGACTTTGTACTAGTCTTCTTGAAAGAGATTGTATGCATCTCAAAATTAGTATTTCAATTTGGTGTAATTCGGGTCACGCTTATTTGGGGTCTATAAGTCCCAGGCCTTGTGCACATATTAAGCATTTAGTCAACATTTATTAAACTGGACTATATATGGGAAGCCATTCTAGCATCAGCACATGGAAGAAGAGAAAATGTGGGGACAGGGATGAGAAATATAACCATGCTAATGCACTTGGTCATGATGTAATTTGGTCCTAAAAAAAAGATTGTGGTGGTCATAATAGGAATAAAAATCATAAAAATGTAGAATTCATTTCAGAGTAAAATTGGATTCAGGAGAGAAGAAAAAGAGAAGAATGATAAGAAATTATATTTTACACATTTTGAATGTGAGGTACCGACTGAGCACGCATTTGGAGAAGTCCCACAAGCAGGACGAAATGCATAAGTGGGACTCAGGCAGGAATCAAGGTCAGAGTCTAGAGAGAAGATGGTTTAAATGGTGGAAGCAGAGCTTGCCTTTCTAGAAGTTAGCCCAACTCTCTGCTAAAATTCTCCTACTGCTTTGAAATATTTGAACTAGATCAAGGACTGACAAAGATAGCAAAAATAGACAAAGTGAATAGGAAAGACCTGCAGCCCATGCAGGCTACCCCAAAAGCAAGGCCAGCCCTTGCCAGTTGGTCCAGCCATCATTCTTTTTACCCATCATTCCAAAAGCCCCATCTCCTCCAGGAAGGCTTCCTGGTTTTGATGAGAACCACTAGCTTACCTGCCTCTTTTCCTAGATTTGGGCATGTCAGTCCCAATGTTTCCATTAGTGGTATACACAGGCACTTCATGGTAAGTATATTCTGATGATGTTGATGGTTGCCACACCGCCCATGTGTACCATCTCCCCTCCTTTAGTTGCCCACCCTCCCACTGTTGTCCCCTTACTTGGCCCCTGCTCCCAACACCCTTCCCCTCCAGGCTCCTTGAAGGGCTCATATCTACCCGTATCCCTAATAAGTTCCAGCAAAGAACGAGTTTTATAAAACAAAATTTAAAAAACGGATTTATGTCACAAAGGAGAAACCTGCTTAAAATAGACTTTGGCTTTGTAAATACTCTGCATATGTTAGAGCTACTCCCTAAACGTGGCAAAGATCTCTGTTTGATAAACCTCTAACTCAATCTCATTTTAAATATTTGTAAAATTTCCGCTAGAACATGCAACCATGACTGGTGGCACTGATGATCAAAATAGAAGCAAGGAAATTGGATGAAAACAGCAGACCATTAAGGCCACCCAAGTGGGGAAGCCAAACCACAGAGGAGCAGGAAGCTTCAGGGACACAGCCCTCTGGGAAAACCTTCAGCTTCCTCTTTTCCAGAACCATATGACTATATGGTGGTTTATCTTATCATGAAAAGGGTGCCCGGCCCAAATACTGGAAGGTCAGTGGCTTTGTACACAGAACCCCAACAGCACCACAGTGTACCACCAACAACCATCAGTATGTTGGAATTTATACCCAAACCTGTAAAACCTTCACCAACATTGTCCTATTACTGGGTCTCATGAGAAAGAACATGAAATCTGAAACTCTCAAAGAAAACGATTTGAGGAGGTGTCCTCCTGTGTGCTTAGCATTTTTCTGGTTGATCTACCACACCTGCTGTGTACCAGGGTGAAATGAGCAATCTAAGCCGTCTCAATCGTTCCTTGGCTTGGCACTTACGTGAAGATAAGGAGGGTTCTCTGCAGAACGTTTCCCACCACCGCAGCTAACAATAGCATCTTGTCTCCTAAGGCAGCCCCTCCAGTAAGAGCCCAGTCCAGACCCCACCACACTCAGGAATGGGAACTCTGCTGACAAATGCTTCTCATCTGAACCCAATCAGTTTATGGGGCATTGTACAGAGCTATGAATGTATTCCATATGCGCTCCATCTCTGAAACTCTGAGGCCTCAGCCCCAAATCAAAATCATATTACTACCATTGTTGTTGTTATTTAACATTTGTTCTTTTTACAAGTGCAAAGTGCAGCCCAATCATTTCATTAGTGTCTTATCATCTGGAGCCCAGTCCCTGTGCAGAGACTGGCAACAGAGGTGAGCTGGAGAAGTGCATTGGCCTTGGTGTAGCCCTGGTATTCTTTACTCACCCAACCCACCCACGCCTCCCCCCACCCTGACCTTCCAAAGGAAGGGCTTGGCCTGAGGTCCATGTGAAGCTTGGTTCACAGAGCTGCCCTCATGCATAAATAACAGTGCAGCAAAAGCAGCGAGGGCTCCAAACACCGTGGGGACTGGTGGTGCTCACAACCTTCAGGCCCACAGCAAGGAATGAGGACAAGAAGATGAACCAGAGTGTTCTCTGTCTCCCTTGGGGAGGATGTTCGCCCGCTGGGGAAAATGATGGTCTGTGCGTCTGTGCCTGTTGGAGAACCTTCCAAGAAGAAGATAATCAACTAGGTAATTTCTGGAGGACAGTGGCCCACTTACAGCATTATCCCCAACTGTTTCCTAAAATTCCAGGCAAATAGCACCTTCCCATCCCCCACCCCTACTCTAGCACACTCGGGCCAAGTTCATGGGCCCATCAGTGCGCTTGAGCATTTCAAATCATTTTGATAGTAACCTAAACAAAAGGGATCTGGAAGGTGAATTGTCTGTGTGTAAAATTGTAGGCTATTTCAGAGTCCAAAAGAACAGATCTATCCTTCGGGTAGATGTTCCCCACACACACCCATGTCCATCATCCATGCTCAGTGTTGCTCAGAATCCATGCTTCTGTGGAGGCTGGTGCTCTGGAAGCATGTCTGCACTGTTCATATCAAACATCAGCAGCTTTCCCGATGCGCTAAAAAAAAAAAAATGTGAACATAGAGAGACTTTTCTCAATTGTAGGCATTTCTCCCATAAATTTCTGTTCCGCCCTTGGTGCCTGTTACCACTTGCCTATTAGCCAGAGCTAGTATAAGACAAAATAAATGAATGAGTAGACACTATTAATGAGAAACTCAGAAACAAACACTCTTGCATCCTTCAGCAGTTTGCTTTCTTGTGGCCTGGGCCGCTGGTGTTTGTGGCTTAATACGATCATGTTTGCTGGGGGAAATCGCTCCTTGATCATTTGAAGGAATTCAAGAGATCATATTTTATGGCATTTGGAAAAAAAAGATAGACCCCATGACAAGACTTTGCGGAAGGGGATTTTGAGCCTGGTCTCATTCCCACCCTGGGCAAGTTCTTCCACTGACCTGATCTCTCCAGCCTCAGTTTCCATATCAGCAAAATGGAAATAAATAGTAAGCAATTGATGGGGGAACATTCTGAGGACTAAATGTGACCATGTATTAATGTGCCCTGTGCGAGGCAGGCATCAGTAAATATCAGTGACTGTTATTACCAGGATAAATGAATGTGCATTTTAAATATCCCTAGCCTAATTCCTCACACTTGCAAGGTGATCCACAAATGTCACTCCTTTGCCCTCCCTGCAGCCAAAGGACTGTTATTCCGCGGCTGCTCTGGCCTCAGACCTCCCTGAGCTCTGGGAAGGGCTTTACACCATGTGGCTTCAAGGCGGGTTTGTGAGCTCCTGCCCAGAGCCACCAGCTCCTGACAGCCACAAACAGCCCCCAGAGGGCCCCAGGGAGCTGAGGCTCAAGGACAAGTGAAGCCAGAGTGAGAGAAAGTGTCTGCACACCTACCACCAAAGGCATCCTGCCCAGGCCAAATCCTGCTGTTTCCTCAAAAGAGAGCCCTCCCCCCTCAAAAAAAGAAAAAAAAGAGAGCCCAGAGCTCTCTCACATGGGGTCCACCCAGGCCCCAGGGTCACCCCCTCACAGCATTGCCTGGACCAGACCCAGGAGTCTGCCACTCCTGGAGCTTTAATCACATGTAAAAAAAAAAAAAAAAATGTAAATAGTTCTCCCTGAAACAAAGAACAAGTGTTGCCACACAGAAAGAGCTAACCCCTTGGAGATGCACAGCCTGGTGCTCATCACAGGGTGTTAATCAGTTGGCAGAAAAGCACAGATGGGAAAGGCTCTTCTCGAAGAGAGAAAAGCTGGCTGGGCAGGAGTGCTGGCCCCTGGCCCCCTCCCCAAAGTGGTTCCATTTTTGGCTTCCTTAAGATGAATCTGTTTAAACAAGATTAAACAAGCATGGAATTTGGGAGGGAAAAAGGAAGAAATTTAATAAAAAAAAAAAAGGCAAGAGAATTTTTCTTACCAAAAGACCCAAAAGAAATCTAAACTGTAAAAAGAGCTTCAGCTCTTGGCAGCTAAAAACAAAACACCAATTTTCAGGCTGCAAGTGTCAGTGTCCAAGGGAAATTAATTTCCTGGGGTCAACATATGACAGAAGAATTACAAAGGAACAATGAACCCAGAGTCACCACCTTCAATTTGCTTTAGAAAAAAAAAAAAAAAAGAAACACATAGAAAGCTTTCTAGCTCTAATGCATTTCTACTTAGAAACACCAGCATCCAGGGGCGCCTGGGTGGCTCAGTCGTTAAGCGTCTGCCTTCGGCTCAGGTCATGATCCCAGGGTCCTGGGATCGAGCCCCGCATCAGGCTCCCTGCTCCGCGGGAAGCCTGCTTCTCCCTCTCCCTCTGCTGCTCCCCCTGCTTGTGCTTGCTCTCTCTCTCTGACAAATAAATAAATAAAAATCTTTAAAGAAAGAAAGACCAGCATCGGCCACTATAAAATTAGAAAACCATGTACTTTGTTAGGGCCCTGAAAACCTCATAATAGATCCACACAAAAGGATTCAGGGTCAGACTCTTGACTCATACATTCATCAATTTAGTCATTTAACAGACATTTTCCCAATACCTACTCGGTGCCAGGTACCATGCTAGGCACGGGGGCTACAACTGGGAACCTGAAGGAAATGATGCCTTCCTTCAAGAAACTTCAAGACTCATGGGGCAGGAGGCTTATAAACCTGCCACACTGGTCCTGCCCAGAGGGGTTATTGAGGCAACATATTGCTTCAGATGAGAGGTGACATTTACCGTGGACCTTAAAGAAGGAGTAGGGGCTCTTTAGGAAGAAGAGAAACAGGAGCTTTTTAAATGGTGCACAGAGGTGTCCCTGGGCATGCCATGAGCTGAGTCCTCCCTGGTGAGGAAAGATGGCTGTGTCCAGGCTGCCAAAGCTTTACCTACCATTTTCCAGAGCTCCAACTTTGCCCTGTGCATATTGGAGCTTCTCTGAAGGCAGAATGATATCATGAAGAGAGCACTGGATTAAGGGCCAAGAAACCAAAGGATCTGCCATTTCCTAGCTATGTGACCTTGAGTAAGGGATTGTCCCACTCTGATCCTGTTTCCTTCTCTGTCAAATGAGAGAACTGAGCAAAAAAAAAAAATTTTTTTATGAGAGGTGAAACAAGTTGAGCATGGACGCATGGTGTAGAAGCAGGTGTGAGGCTGTCCACTGGGAAGGTCCCCATTCCCCTAAGCTTTTCGACTAATGTCCTCTGGACCATGTACATCCATATATGTGCAATCACACCCTTCCAATCCGTCTTCCATTTGCTCACCAAACAGTGATAGGATTAAAGTACTTCTGGGATCCAAAGCCCCGGTAGGATAAAGCTAAAATTCCTCATCATGGAAGAGAAAGACCTTTATATCTCACAAACGTTATAATTGGACGTTCCAGCTCTGACCGGGCCTCTGCCTCCCTGGCCTCAATGCTTCTAGTACGTGATATGGCCTCACATACCTGCTCCTTGCCCATGCGGCTTCATCTGTCTGGAATGCCCTTTCCTAACCCTTGCTCACTTGGTAAACCCCTGTTCACTCTTTAAAACTTGCTCAAGAAGGACCACAGCATGGGCGTCTGGGTGGCTCAGTTAAGCCACCAACTCTTGAATTCAGCTCAGGTCATGATCTCAGGGTCGTGGATCAAGCCCCAGGTCAGGCTTTGCGTTCTGGTGGGAGTCTGCTTGAGGATTCTCCCTCCCTCTCCCTCTAAAAAATAAATATATAAATCTTAAAAAAAAAAAAAGAATGATCTCTTCCGCAAAGCTCCTCCCCGCCTCCACTCGTCATCCCTCCTTGTACATACTTCTATCCGTGCCTGGGACACGGGATGTAGCCACTGGCTTACAGGACTCTCCCTACAGAAGATGAACTTCTCAAGAACAAGGGCTCTGAGAAAATGCAAATCAAAACCACAGTGAGATACCACCTCTTGCCAACCACAATGGCTGGCATCAAAAAGGTAAGAAATAACTAGCGTCAATGAGGATATGGAGAGAAACTTTGTGCATGTTGGTGGGAATATAAATGGGTGCAGCCACTGTGGAAGACAGTATGAGGTTCCTCAAAAATTTGAATATATAATTACCATATGATCCAGAAATTCTACTACTGAATGTTTACCCAAAGAAAGCAAAAACATTAATTTGAAAAAATATATGCACCCCTATGTTCATAGTAGCATTATTTACAATAGCCAAGATATGGAAGCAACCAAGTGTCCATCGATAGATGAATGGATAAAGAAGATATTACATATACATACATACACACACAATGGAATACTACTCATCCATAAAAAAGAGTGAGATCTTGCCATGTGCAACAACATGGATGAACCTAGAGTATAGTATACTAAGTGAAATAAGTCTGAGGAAGACAAATACCATATGTTTTCACTTATAGGAGGAATACAAAACAAACAAAAAACAGAAATAGACTTACAAAGAACAAACTAGTGGTGGCCAGAGGGGAGGGGGGATGGATGAAATAGGTGAAAGGAATTAAGAAGTTCAAACTTCCAATTGTAAAAGAAAGAAGTCGTAGAGATGGAAAAGCACAGCGTAGAGAATGTAGTCAATAATACTGTAATAACATTGTATGGTGACAGATGGTAATTACACTTACCGTGGTGAGCATTACATAATGTACAGAATTATCAAATCACTGTTTTGTGCACCTGAAACTAATGTTCCATTGCATAGCAACTATACCTCAATAATGAAACTTTTTTAAAGAACTAAAAGATTTTAAAAAGAGAGAACAAGGACTGAGTCTCAGTGACACTCGTACCCCTAGCTCCTAGGATTGTCCCCATACATAGAATGCCTGCAGCAGACATCAGGAGAGCTGATCATTTGCAATTTTATTTAACTGTTCTGATTGTATGCACAATAACACAGGATGATTCTTTGATGGTCTTTTGGGAACCAGCGTCCCTCAGAGCTAAGTTAGATGCCAGAAGAGAACTGCCCAGCATAGTTTGGAGGCCCATCATCTTGTATATTCCCAACTTCTCATAACCGCACATCAGACCATGGGAGGACAGGTGAGAAGGTGGGCCCCTCACCCTTGCCCAGCAGTCTGTCATTTTCATATCATTTTCATTTCCTAGAAGCTATTGCAACCCTCCTCCCGGAGCAGAACACCTCTCCCCAGCACCCTGGAGTGCTGCTCATCCAGATTCGGCGGTCGCACCACGTCCTGGGGGAGCCTAGCCTATTCTGGACTGGTTATCAGAATATGCTTCCTCGCCTCGCGCATACAATCCCGGAGTTTCCTGTGCTCCCGTTGCGGTAACATCTCATTCCAGAGAAATAGTCTCACGACCAAGAAGAGGTGAAGATGCGATTCAAAAAGGGCCTGGAATTTCTCAGAGATCACCAAAAAGCCATCGAGTCATCAACTACAAACAAGGTCTCACAATCCGCTTTCTACGTAACTCGTTTTGATCTCCTACTCAGTGCAGAGACCCCCAAAACTCTTCCTTTTAACCATTCCCAAAAAGCCTGCCAGTGGACTGCAGCCTCTTGCTCAGTGCCCCCACCCACCTCCTGCCCCCTGACTGTGCGACTCTCGGGGATAATCTTAGCCTCTCTAGCTCTTTTACTTTCTGTTGTTTTCTCTCTTAACCCACTCCCCAGATTCTGCACTACAAAAGAAGGCCCAGAAGTTTCCTTGATTTTGAAAGCCTTGATATCTTCTATTCCTCTCTTATATGGTGGTGGAAGCAGAAGCAGGAACACAACAGGAAGCTCTCACAGGTTCCCTTCATCTTCTCTTCTTCTTTCTACACAGCCCCCAGTGTTTCATCGGATCCCCAGATGGCACAACCATTCTGATTACCCTCCTTTCGATACTTGATACTGTCCTGGGATAATTGCCCTTGTCTTTAAAAAGATGTGCCCATGACTGAACACAATAGTTCAAGTGTGGTTTCACAACACAGAGCGCTGCAGAACTTTCCATGAAGAAGAAACTCTATTAATGAAGCTAAAGAATGCATTGCTTTTTCGACATTCTCTACAAATTGAAAGTACTGCCCAGTCCAAAGCTGGCCACCAGCTTTCAGAGGTGGGCACTGCTCTCCGCAGGGAAGGCCAGTTGTGGGTGGTAGGCTGATGGATGTGCGCCTTAGCACGTCAAGGGGGACTGAGCACTCACAGGCCCGCCACCCTGTGTGTGAATGGAGGGGCTCTGAGGGCATCCCCACCCCTCCCACCAAGCCATGCCCACTGCCTGGGCACATAGCATGTGACTCAAAGGCATTGAAAGCGATTGTTAAGATGGCACCACGTCGATAGGAGGATGACACCCTCAAACTTGCGACAATTAGTGTCTTAGCCAGAGTGATTTCAGATGTTATTGGCTACCACTAAAGGAAGGAAGGACAGGTGTGAGTCGGCCACAGTTGAGGGTTGTGGTATACATCCAAGGGGGCATGAGGTTAGGGAAGGGTAGTGAGAAATACAAAGGATGCATCTAACGGGAGTGACGGGAGGCTGGTAAGGGCGGCACCGCTCCCATGGCGCCCCTGGAGCTCGCCTTGAGAAGCTAAGGAGCCCGCCTATGCCGGGCGCCCAGCGAAGCACACGGCGACAGTGCCCTCTAGCGGGAGCAACAAGCACTCGCCATCCTCAGGTCTGCGCAGAGCGGCTGGGGTCTATTCATCCATCACCTTCTCTGGGCGCGCATTCCACAGATACTGCTGAAATCCCCACTGGAATGCTCACCACCACCATAGACAAGCGACTGAGACATCATCACTCCCTCAAGAGGGTTTCAGGCTAGCTGGGGAGGCTGGGCTATCGTGGTAGCTCTGTGTGTGTGTGTGTGTGTGTGTGTGTGTGTGTGAGAGAGAGAGAGAGAGAGAGAGAGAGAGGGAGAGAGAGAGAGAGAGAGAAGGGCCCTGGCCTCGCAGAAGCGGAAGTGGTGGCACAGGAAGGTCTTCCCGAGACGGGCGACCCTCTGGATGAGATATGTGCCAGACAGAGAAGTGGAAAACAGGCCGTCTAGACAGAACAGCCCAGACTGGAGGTGTTCTAGTCCCATCTGGGAGAAAGAGAAGGTAGGGGCCACGGCCAGAGAAGAAGCTGGAGAGGGGAAAATCAGGTCAGATAAAGGAGGGTTTGGCCTTCATCCCAAAGGTGATAGAAGCCAGAGAGATATAAATCAATTTTACAGATTTAAAAGGATTTCTCTGGTAAAGGGGGCGGAAGTTGAAGCGCAAGAAAAAACCAAGGGCCTAAACCGAAGATGTCGAAGGCACAGAGGAGATGTGAAGGAGGGAAGGTCTACAGGCCTTGGTTGTGGACGGGGTGCAGAGGGTAAAGGACACAGGTTAGCATGACAGCAATGTCACCTGTCAAACCAGAAACAAAAAGAAGGAGCAGATCAGGATGCGAGAAGGTGAGTTCAGTTCTGAACAGGTAGAATTGGATGTGCCTGAGGGACAACCCTGAGGAAAATTCTGGAAGGCGGCTGTTCATTGACTATTCAGTCTGGAGCTCTGGGAACTGATTTGCGGGTTGGGAATAATCTGTGGCACTAGAAGGGAAACTGTCTCAAGGTGCACAGTCTATATGAAGAGAGGAGAGAGCTGAGGACAGACCCTTAGGGAAAGTTCATTTGTAAGAAGCTGGCAGAAGAAAAGTTGCCCCCCAGGGAGACCAAGAGGAACGACTGAAGTGGAAGGAGAACCAGAAAGGACTGAAGCCATGGAAGAGAGCTTCAAGAAGCCTGTGATCAATCTTGTCCAGTGACCACCAGGACTATGTGTCTTGCCATGGGTTGAAGAATACCTGTGGTATTAAACCGGTATTAAAGACCAAATACCTGTGGTCTTTACACACACTCTTCAACTTGGATTCTGAAAATATCTTTTTCCTTCTTCCTTCTTTACACACACTCTTCAACTTGGATTCTGAAAATATCTTTTTCCTTCTTCCACTCAGCTTCCAGCGCTACCCAGGTACAATATCTTCTAGAGGAGGCAAACCCTTGGTTTGATAACACTCCTTACAGGACTGTAAGAATTCGATAAAATCCTTTACGGGGAGCACCTAGAAAATTGCCCAGCGCATAGTAGGCACTCAAAGCTAGCTCCCTCCCCCACTTTGATAAAACAATTAGGAAAATAAATCTAACAGAATACAGACCCACATTGGATTAGCCAGTGTCTAGGCTGACCAGGTCATGGCTCCTACGCCTGAACAGGGTAACAGAGAGTGGGCTCAGCTCACGTGGACAAATCTCCACCAAGTGGGCATTGTGGTCAGGTGGCTCACACATTCAACTAGGGGTCAGAAATTGGGTTCTGAGATTTAGATCCATTAGCAACCTCAGTGGCCCATCACAGCAGTGGTACGAAGTAAGTATTATCATTATTCCCTATTTACAGATGAGGACATCAAATTTATAAAGATTATGTAATTCTCCAAATGCCACACATTCTTTCTTAGGAACCAGGGTCTGTTTTTAAACTATGTCATCCCCAGTGTCCTTGAAGATGTAGGAGGACTAGAGAGGAACACACATGCACGTACACACACTGACTCTACTGGATGGTAGCCACTCTGAGCAGGAGCCCAATTTTTTCTCCACTCCGCAGCAAGTTCATCGTCTCATCCTTATTCAGCTCCTTTCATTCCTCAGTTTCTCCATCTGGAAATGGGATGAAACAGTCTATGCCTCCCGCTTCCCTCCAGGGAGTGGCCCCGACGAGATCATGTCTGGATTGTTGGCTTGGACAGAGGGAAGGCCAGTCCCCCTCCCAACTTCCAGAGGATATGCATATCCAGAAGCACAAGCCAATGTCACAATGGCTGCCTGATCACATTGCTCCCTTCTGAGGCCTGAGGTGGGGGGGGGGGGGGGTTGATGACGGTTCTCCACAAGGAGCAGCAAGGAAATAACAGCTCCATTTCAATGGTAAACTTTCAAAAGGAAAGGTGGTAGGCCAACTGGTCAGTCTCGGCCAAACTCTAGTAAGATCTATAAATCATCCTATGGATCTTGGAATCTGGGTCCTTTACTCTGCCCTTACCCCAACCTTATCCCTACTTCTGATTTCAATCTCACCAAGTTCTGAATCCAGACACGGAAGCTGGGACATCCCTATTGGACATAACACTCTTGATGGGGTTCCTCAGATATATCTCATGCCTCGAGTTTAACACCCTCACACTTTCTTCATCACTCATCATACTTTCTTTTCCTACCTCACCATCTCACTGCCCTCCTTCTCTACCATCTACACACACACACACACACACACACACACGTGCACATACCCACACGCACGCATGCACGTACACACGCACACACACACATACACCTCTAGCCACTCCAAGCGGTCCAAAGAAGTGAACCACTCTAAGGGCACCTCAGCACCTCAGGCCTGCAGAAACAACACTCATGGGCCTGGAATGTTCCCTGGCCACCTCTTTGCCAAGCCTATCTCGTTCTCCAATCTAGCTGCTCCTGAAAGCCCACTTCCTCTGCAAGGTCTTCTTAGATTAATCACAGAAGCAGTTGCCCCTGCCCCACCCCACTTCAATCTGCATCTTAAAGCTGTTCCTGCAAGCTGCTTTCTTACCTCAATTATTCATTCATCACTTTTTCTAACCACCAGAATGCACTTAACCTTTATGTGTAACTGATGTTTATTCTCCACTGGCACGTTACGAAACTTTCTGCCTTCCCATGAGCATATGTGTGTCCATACTCATCCGTCAGCGTGGCAGGGAGGGTGAGCTCTCTGTGCAGCACCAGACGGGCATTATTAAGCAATTTGCGAAGATGGCCACAACAGTGATCACATTCAATAAGTATTGATTGAGCCGCCCCTATCTGCCCATCGGTATGCTAATTTGGTTGGGGTTGGGGTTGTGATAGAACCAGTAAAAACCATAAAGCAAAATCCTTACAAGAAGAGCATAATATCAATCCTCAGATGTCATTGTTCCCATTTTACAGATGGGGAAACAGAGGTTCGGAGAGGCTCACAGCTTGCCAAAGGTCCCACAGCACAGAGTGCCCAAGCAGGAACTCCTGACTCCAGCCCCAGGGTTCAGGGAAACAAAGAAAGCAATACACCACCAACACAAACACAAACCTCTAAGGCCGAAAGTGTATGTGGAGATGACACATGTGAAACGTATTTGAAGTGAGGAGGAATCCACCTCAGTGGAGGGTCTCGGGACAGCGGAGAGAAACACTGCTCACTGGCCACATGTCCCCTGCTCCGGGACAGCATCACACTGCCCACTTCGGACACAGAGAACAGCATTAGCACTCCTCAACAAATCACTTTCTGGGCACCAGAATTAGGAAACAGTTTGACTTTAAATGACATCTACATCATGAAAGAAACTAAAACTAGCAGTTTCTACTGCCATGACCCATTTGTTCTTCCAACTGGACTATCCGGGAGGGGAGCTTTGCTTTCCTTTGCCCATCCCGTCCACCCCATCACAGCCCTGCTGCTCCACGCTTATAGAAAGTCCGTATCGCAACCAAGTCTGTAAATGCATTTAAATTGAGAGATGCACGTGTGTGCATGCATGAGTATGTGTGTTCGTGTGTGCACGTGTGGACGTCCCCTGACCTTCATCCCCCAGGTTTCTAGGAAGTTAATCTGTTGTATGCATGAGACTGAAACTGATCAATGCTTCCTCTCTTCATGGGGGTTTCTTGACGGGTACATGGATGCAAGAACCCAGGAAAGCCAAGGAGCCTGGTATCAGGGGAGGGGCAGCCCCTGGGGGGTATGTCCCAGATCCGCAGCAGAGTTTGTACATCTTCCAGCTAATGGGCCACCACGAACGTGATTTGGCTTCCTTCTGTGCCTTCCTCTCGTCTCCCACCTCTGAGTGGCTCTCTGGCTGCCTCTGTATGCAGCTTCTCCCCACCTCACAGCTTCTGCTTCTCAGAGCATCTTGCCCACGTCCATCCCAGCCACCCTCCCGTCCCACGTCGTGATCTCACAGCTTCAGCTGCCATGGCTAGCTCATTCTTCTGGTTCAGAGCAGTTAGAGGGGAATCTCACCGGGCCTGGCTCATCTTTTCAGACAAACCAAGTCATGGGGAGGCCTAGGGGAGAGTTGCACCTAGGGCAGATGCTCTGTCCAATCCGGGCCAGCCTTGTGCAAAAATGAAAGCCTTGGGCTGTTTCCCAGAGCAAGCGGCTGCGAGTGGGAGGCCGGCGGGGCGACAGTGACAGGCACATCCAGTGTGCTCAGACCCACAGGTGACCCACAGCCAGGCCCTGTGTCCTTCTCACCTGAGACTCCATGGCAGCCCCTCAGCCCAATCCCCACTCCCCACACTGGGCCAGGATTGAAATCCTGGTTTTGCCATGGTTTTTCTCTCTCTCTCTCTCTCTCAGCCTTTAAATTATTCTCTGGTGCTCCCATTTGCCCATCTTCATTGTCTAGTTGACTCATCAACCAGACTGCAAAATCCTCAAGGCCAGGGAGGATCTTACCTTTCCTGCATATGACGAAGCACTGACTATGATATGCCATGCAGGCCAGAGGCGTGAATGAATGAACATATTAATTTAGGGAGGAAAAAAAGACTGACCAGATGACTTTCAAAAGCCAGGTGGCCTACAGCTTCCTGGACAGATGGTGTGTTCCTCTAGTCTGCAGGCAGCTAAGCCCTTGGCTACCCCGGACACCCAAGCCTACAGGGTCCGAGGAAAGGGCTTCCTTGTCCTTTAGGTCATACTCAGAGCCCACGTGGAAAATTAGCCGCCTCAGTTGGTTACTGGGACTCCAGCCAAGTCCAGAAAGAAAGGAGCCCAAGACATTAAGAAAAGAACATCTTGGGGAGCAGGGGAATTGGGGGGAGGCAGAGAGAGGGCCATCCTGGGGAGTCTTGAGCGTAGCCCGCAAGCTGGGCCTGTGCTCTGGGTCTGGGCCTGTTGCTACGCCAGCTGTGAGCTCTTGTCTCTCATCAGCAGTACCATTCACCTCAGCAGACCTTCCTGCCTCCGAGGGGTACTGTGAAATTCAGAGGCAATCACAAACATAAGATGGGTGTTGTCAGTGTCGGCGATGGCGTTGTCGCTGCAAGGCCAGATTTGTGCCCCGTGCGGCCCCGAGTCCCTCCCGCTCTGCCATCAAGGACAGACACACTCACCCATACATACGTGTGGGAAACACAGACGGTGGGGAGAAATCAAAACAAGACCCAAATACTCGTGGGGGTGTGTGTGTGTAGATCCTGTATCAAATGAAGCTAAGTGGTGGTTTATTTGAAACACCCATGCTCTGAGCATACAGTTGACTTAAAAGGAAGAGGGGGGTGTCATAGCAAGCCACCATCCCGGGTTCAGGTGCCCGTGTGCCATGCCCCAGTGCAGCCTTGAGATCGTTATCTTCTCTTCTGCAGAGAAGGAAACCGAGCACGTGGGAGAATTGAGGCTTGACCCCAGGGCTGTCGGACGGCAAAGCTGGGACCTGTCCACTCCAGGAAGCTCAGGGACTTTCCGGGCCAACCGCCCTTTGGAGCAGTCCATGCAAACCTGGCGACAGGTGGCTTGCTACGCCCTGGGGTGGCACGGACCGTGCTTGTGGACACCTGGGACCCTTAGAAACATGGCCGTCCACCAGCATGGCCAAGGGGCCACATTGCCCCCTGGGGAAGTGACCCTGCGGCAGTCTCCCTCCACATCCTGTACAAAGGGACCTGCCTCAGTCCCCAGAGAAACCTGAACAACCTGATTTTCACGACTGCCATTCAGATCCCAAGCAGTGCGTTCTGTTTTATGAACGGCCCTTGTTTTTAAGACAGAGAACACCGGTGATCTAAACACTTAGACAAAAACAAACAAAACCACCCAGGAAAGGACTAGTGACCCCGCGCTGCAGGATCTAATCATCTCCCCAGCAGCCAAAGGAAGGTTAGTGAGTTGTGAATCAAGTCACGTCACTTCGGGCCTTGGTGAGACACCCACATTCATAAACTGGGCTTTTGGGCCTTTTCAAAGATCCTAAGGCCAAAGCCCTGCTCTTCTCCCCATGAAATCGGGTGTCTTGGGGTAGGCAGGTGAGCCCAGTGGTGAGGAAGGTGCAGACTGAGAGTCCAAAAGGAAGTTGGAAAAGCCAGACAAAGGAGCTTCTAAGGGGCAGCTGTAGGCACTTCATGCTGAGGCCCAAGGACTCTCCATCCAGCCGCGGTCATGTGTGTTGCGTGTGCCTGATGTTTATAATCAGCAAATCCATTTTCATGGAGTTGGCTTGTTTTTGCTCAGTCAACTGACACCTCCTACTTTTCAACCATGTGGAAAATAATGAAAATGGCTTTAATAACTGGGATTACTTTTTTTTTTTTTTGGCCACAGCTTCCCCCAAAAAGGTATCTGGAACCCACAAAGAATGGTCAGATAAGAAACAAGTGGGGACCCGTTCTGGACCAAGCTGCAGGATGGCCGGTCCTCTCCCAGAACCTGGCAGACCCACTCAGGCCCCCAGCCTGCTCCCCTCAAGTGACCCAGGCAGAGGAACTTTCCATCAAGGCAGGACCTGACTCAACCTCTCCCAAACAAACCAGACACCAGCCACCAAACTGCCAGCACAAGAGTTTCCATAATGAGAAGCTTCCAGGAAAGCCCCATAAAACCTTTACTGTAAATTCAATAAACTGGATTTCCAACATGGTGGCTAGGCTGGGGAAGCCTGGAGCCACAAGCCACCCTCCACCCGTCTCCACCATCTCTGCACACGCAGAAGTAGGCCATTCCAGCCCTGACAGAGATGCAGCCCCACCCTTCCCCAAGTCAGCATCCCCATGCTCTCCCCACACCAGCCACACCACCAGAGCAGGGCAGGCCAGGCGTGGAGGAGCCACGTTGATAGAATCTCCACACAGTGCTCAGCCGCTCACGGGGTGTGAAAATCCAGCCCTTGGACCCCCTCGAGCACACCCACGTGCTTCATGAACTTAGCCCCCTGATGCTTGTAGGAGCCCCCCGCTTGCCTTTTCTGTGTCCCGTACCATTAGTCCGGTCAAGGAGCCAGCCATCTAAGACCAGAAAAAGGAAATACACCCCCCTGAATCATTGAATCCAGATGACCCACGCCTGGGTCATGCAGGAGGATCCAACACTTGCAGAGGGAGATGCAGAGGTAAAAATAGACCTCAGGCCTCCAGCTCTGTGCTCAGCCCACCTCACCAGGGCAGGTAGGGATCAGGAAGTGTCCCAGCAGAGTGTGAATGGACCGCAGGGGTGATGGCTGCATTGGCAGGAGCTAGCAAATCTGGGTTTGATCAGAAAGGTTCACCCCTCAAAGCCTGAGAATGGAAAGGGGCTCAGACTTCAGAGATGCTCCAACTCTACGCTTGCATTGTGCAGATAAAGAAACTGAGGCACAGAAAGATTAAGGCAACTTGCCCAAGGGCATACACTCATTCTTTCACACAATCAAGAAGCCACCTAGGGGCCAGGCACAGTGCCACACAGGTCAGGCTCCTGACTCCAGAGCCTTCACTCCTCAGCACCTCCCACCTCTGAAATAATGCAGCAGGGTCCCATGGGGTATCTGAGTCAAAAGACTGAGGGGCAGCCCACAACCTAGCAGAAGGGATGCTGGACTCACGGGAGACTGAGGTCTATGTGGCCCTAAGCAGACACCTCCCCTCCAGACCCTGAGCCCCTGTTTTGTACAATAGACCCAGTAGTGTCTACCTTCAACACCCCACCTCCCCGTTGACAGCAAGTGTCAGATGAGGTCATGTGTAAACTGTGAATCATTACCTAAGGTAGGAAGTGAGGAAGAGGTCACAGAGAGTAGGTTAGCCCTGGGAGGCCAAGGTAGCGGCAGCATCCTTGAGAAAACAGATGCATGCTCCATGTCCCCCTGAGTATCTGGGGATCGGACCAGGGATCCTGACTCACTGAACCCCTGCCATCTGAGGCAGCCTCTCAGGAGGCCACGACTTCCCGGCGTGAGTCCCCAATGCCTCCAAGAACAAGCAGAAAGTGAAAGGCACAGTGTGCCTGTCTCCTCCCCCCAGGGAGCGATAGGGTTTCATATTCCTTCCCGGCCTCTTTGCAAGAGGACCGCAGAATCTCCTCTCCGGCTGCAAGCCCGTCTAGAGGACTTCCCGCCCCTACTCTGCAGACACTTGGGGTGTGGATTTTTTTTTCCACATTTTTTTTAAGCTGCTTTTTTGGGAAACTATTTTCCTCCAGCGCTGGACCAAGGACAAACGAGTCAGTGCTTGCCATTGTGAGTGCGGAGGGTAGCGAAGCATTTGCATGGAGGCCTGGCAGTCTGTACTTTTCCATGAATGGAGGGAAGGGGGCAGCAGCAGAGGCGGCCTCCCTGGGAACGCTGCCTGAGCGACAGAGCATCCTGGGGACTTTCCCAGTTAGCTTTGGGGACCTTACTCCCACCTGATCCAGCTGTGGCCGAGGCCCCGATGGGTGTAAGGATTCAGCCTTTCAGTCCTGCTCTTTAGACGGGAGGTAGTCCTGCCTCCCCAACCCAGCCTTCTCTCCCTGCTGGACCTGCGTGGTAGTCCATCAGCCTGGGTTTCTGGCCTTGGACTAGCTGCCTTCCAAGCACCTACCCATTATTTGCATGACTTCAGTACCCCCAGCTTTAGGGCTGCTTCGGCCTCCCGGGTAACCTGGGGGTGTACCTGGGCAGGCCCAATCCCAGAGTCAGATGGAGAACGTGAACTCCTGCAGCCATCAGACCAGGATGACAAGAGTGTCTCAGGGGACACAGGCCATGTGCAGAAGAGGTTAAACACGTGGAGGTTGGGGTCTGACATACTTGAGTTCCACCGGCTCTGTCACTACCGGCTGCTGAGCGTCAGAGGACTGATGTGACCTACCTCAGAGAAGTGTAGGTTGGATTAATTAAAGTGACACATATAAAAAGTACTTGTCGCCGTGCCTGATACAAAATCAGAGAGGTACTGTAACAGGTAGGGTCGGCCGGGGTATACAACCTGCCCATCCTCTCATGCCGGAATTAGGCCCTAGGGCGGGCGGAAGAGAGGCCCACAGACAATCTCCCCCATGAGGAGCTGCACAGGCAGCTGGGTTTTTGTGGCGAAGGCCTGCAGCGGAGGAAAAGGTGTTGCCTCTAATCTGTTCCCTGGAGAACACTTCAGGGAGCTCACAGGTGGCTCACAAGCATCCTTCCAAAGTGGCACCCTACACCCATGGCCCAGACACACCCGTCTTCCTGGAACATAATGGGCTTCTCTCCGTCCCCCAACCCAGCCCTCCAGGCTCCTGTCGCCTCACCAATGTTCCCCTCTTCCTGCAAACCCCGGAACAAAACCACCATGTGACACTCTATGTTTCTTGAGTGCTGCTTGACAAAGCAGTATGTATAGGGTGATCATTCCAATTATGCTACAATTATCATACAAATATTTATCAGGGGTTGGAAAACTTACATGCCAAGACTGCTATATTCCAAGGTTAACAGTGATTACCTATTGTCTTCAGGCAGTGGGATTAAAGGTGATTTTATTTTCTACTTTGTGTTTTTCTGTGTGTTCCAAATGAACAATGTGTGGGTTTTATATTCATAGAATATGATCAGTGTGTTTTAAAAAATAATAAAATTCATCACTGGCTTTTCTTTTTTTTAAGTTTTTATTCAAATTCCAGTTAGTTAAAATACAGTGTAATATCAGCTTCAGGGGCACAATTTAGTGATTCAACACTTTTTTACATCACCGGCTGTTCATCATGACAAGTGCCCTCCTTAATCCCCTTCACCTACTTCACCCATCCCCCACCCCCCCCTCCTCTGGAACCATTAGTGTGTTGTCTAGAGTTAAGAGTCTGTTTCTTGGTTTGTCTCTCTCTCTCTCTCTCTCTCTTTTTTCGCTATGATTGTTGTTTTGTTTTTTAAATTCCACATATGAGTGAAATCATAAGATGTTTGTCTTCCTCTGACTGACTTATCTCACTTAGCATAATACTCTCTAGCTCCATCCACATCATTGCAAGTGACAAGATTTTTTTCTTTTTATGGCTGAGTGATACTGCATATTCTATATATATATACCTCATCTTCTTCATCCATTCATCAATCAGTGGATACTTGGGCTGTTTTCCATAATTTAGCTGTCATAAATAATGCTGCTCTAAAGATCGGGGTACATGTATCCCTTTGAATTAGTATCTTTGTATTCTTTGGGTAAATACCTCGTAGTGCAATTGCAGGCTCATAGAGTAATTCTATTTTTAACATATTGAGGAACCTCCATACTGTTTTCCAGAGCAGCTGCACCAGCTTGCATTCCCACCAACAGAGTAAGAGGGTTCCCCTTTCTCCGCATCCTTGCCAACACCTGTCGTTTCCTGACTTGTTAATTTTAGCCATTCTGACCGGCGTGAGGTGGTATCTCATTGTAGTTTTGATTTGCATTCCTCTCAAGATAAGTGACGGTGAGCATCCCTTCATGTGTCTGTTGGCCATCTGGATGTCTTCTTTGGAGAAATGTCTATTCATGCCTTCTGCCCATTTTTTAATTGGGTTATTCATTTTGGGGGTGTTGAGTCTTATAAGTTCTTTATATATTTTGGATACTAACCCTTTATCGAATATGTCATTTGCAAATATCTTCTCCCATTCTGCAGATTACCTCTTAGTTTTATTGCTTGTTTCCTCCACTGTGCAGAAGCTTTTTAATTTTGATGAAGTCCCAATAGTTTATTTTTGCTTTTGTTTCCCGTGCCTAAGGAGACATATCTAGTAAGAAGTTGCTATGGCCAATGTCAAAGAGGTTGCTGCCTGTGTTCTCCTCCAGGATTTTAATGATTTCCTGTCTCACATTTAGGTCTTTCTTCCATTTTGAATTTATCTTTGTATATGGTGTAAGAAAGTGGTCCAGTCTCATTCTTTTGCATGTCGCTGTCCAGTTTTCCCAACACCACTTGTTGAAGAGACTGTCTTTTTCCCATTGGATATTCTTTCCTGCTTTTTTGAAGATTAATTGATCATATAGTTGAGGGTCCATTTCTGGGTTTTCTATTCTGTTCCATTGATTTTTGTGTCTATTTTTTGTGCCAGTGCCATAATGTTTTGATCACAACTTTGTAATATAGCTTGAAGTCTGGAATTGTGATGCTTCTAGCTTTGTTTTTCTTTTTCAAGGTTGCTTTGGCTATTTGGGGTTTTGTGGTTCCACACAAGTTTTAGGATTGTTTGTTCTAGCTCTGTGACAAATGCTGGTGGTATTTTGATCGGGATGGCATCAAATGTGTAGCTTGCTCTGGGCAGCATAGACATTTTAACAATATTTCTTCTTCCAATCCATGAGTATGGAATGTTTTTCCCTTTGTGTCATCTTCAATTTCTTTCATCAGTGTTCTATAGTTTTCAGCGTACAGATCTTTCACCTCTTTGATTAGGTTTACTCCTAGATATCTTATGGATTTTGGTATAATTGCAAATGAGATCAATTCCTTGATTTCTCTTTCTGCTGCTTCATTATTTGTGTGTAGACGTGCAACAGATTTCTGTACATTGGTTTTGTATCCTGAGACTTAACTGAATTCTCATCACTGGCTTTTCTACTTGTACGTTAAATCATGCACTCTCCTACTTAAGTCTTTTCAGTAGTTTGTCATGACACACAGAATAAAATGTAAACTCCTTATCCATGGCCTGCAAGGCTGCACAGGACCCAGACCCTCCTCAGAGCCCCAGCCCAACCTCCTGCGGTTCCTGTCCTCACCTTCCAGTTCCAACCTCAGTGTCCTTCTCCTGGGTAAGAATCACAGCTCTACCATTTACTGGCTGTGTGACCTTGGGCAGCTTACTTCACCTCTCTACCCCATGGTTTCCAATTCTGAAAAGAAAAGAAATACGTACTGACAGTATCTACCTCACAGGATTGTTGTGAGGGTTAATTTAAGAACACCTGGCTTATAGTAAGTACCACGTGGTTTTATTAGTATCATTAGTATCATCATCATGCAACTCCATTGCAGTTGTGCACATGCTCTTCTCCCTGCCCAGAGGCACTCCAGTCCATTCTTCCCCTGGCTGACCCCTTTCCCATCTTGGCCTTTGTTTTTGCACCCCTTCCCTAGACAGGCCTTTCTGATCACCTATTCTCAAGTCCATCGCTCCTATTATTTTCTCATAACATCTTACCCTTTTCCTTCAGCACGTTTATCAGAATTTATAATTATATAGTTATATGTTGGCTAATTTCATTGAATGCTTGCCTCTCACCAGACGATAAGCTCCATGAGGGTTGGTATCATGGCAGGTTTGCCCACTTATGACTAACCAGAGCTTATAAAAGCCCAGCACACAGCAGGTGCCCAATAGATGTTGACTGAAACAATGAATAAAGAGAATAAATGAATGCATGCATTTGGGCTTCTCTGATGGACCTCAACTGTTTACCTTCCTACTTAGAAACTCATCAGCACTTGGTGTTCACATTCAATCTGCATGTTGAAACATGGCTGTGGGGAGGTGTTCCTTAGTCACAACGTGTATGTGTTCTCCCTGACCTTGTGAGGACAAGTGACAGGAACCCCACCGACACTAGGCCAGGCCAAAAGGGAAAGTTATTGGAAGGAGGGCTAGGACTGTGTAACCAAAGGAAGGTTGCACACCACGTCAAGGAAGGGCGAGAATGTAGCTGGACTCAGAGGCCACAGTGCACCATCTGTTGCCTGCTCTGCTTCTCTCTGCCTGCTGCTTCATTCTCTTCTGCTGACTGACCATGTCCCTTGCAGGTTGCCTGGTGGCTGAGGGCTCAAGAGCTTCGAAGCCTTTGGCTCCTACTTCCAATTCCAGTTTGGAAAAACTCTGAGGAATAACTAACAGGCCTGACTTGGTCAGAGGATCAACCCTGTGGTCAGGGCCAGGGTGTTCTCTGATAAGCCCAGATGGGTCAGGTGTGGACTTCTAGATCAGCCCGCCAGATGCTGGGCCTGAGACAGGGCCAGCCAGGACCCACCTCTGCTGGCCCCAGAGAAGGAAGAATGGCCATGAGTCAAGCACTCCAGTGAAGTTGCCACCGTGAGGCCTGAATCTCTCTAAAGAGAGCCCTTGTATTTCAGGAGTCCTTCCACGAACGGGCTCTTGGCTGCCCCCAAAGTGCTGTTGGCTCTCTGACAGACTAAAATTTAGACTATTCTTTTCCCTCTTTTATTTTACATATTTATTTTTTCTTCTTATGCATTCATCTGCTATTATTTGTTGTTTTTATTATGATAAATTTTATTAATATATAATAAATATTTGATTTGTGAACCCACCCAGGGCTGCCATACTGCACAGCTCTGGAAATACCACTCACATTGTCATTTGTGATTTGCAGTGGTTCAAAGTCCATCTTGCGTGACTGTCCTGGATGACCCTGCCTACCACCCATCCCCCCAACTAGAACATTAAGCAAAATACACCCACCTTCCTTCCTATCCCACGTTTCTGCCTCTTCTTTCCTAAAGCGCTAACATAATCTTCTTGGGTGATACATCTGAATATATGTTTGCTGTGGCAGATTGTATTTTCCAAAGATGACCTCAACAATATTTCCCACTCACCAGCTCTTCTTCCAAGACGACGTTGATATTTCTCCCATTAAAGCCTATGTCCTTTCCTTGAAACTGGGCAGATCTTTGGGATGACCTCAATCAGCAGAGTATGACGAAAGTTATGTTGTGTGACTTCCAAGGGTAGGCCAAAAAGTGCTATGGGCTTCATCTCACTCTGCTGTAGTGCTCACTCTAGGGGAAGGATGGTGCCATAGAAGCAGTCCTGCTGCCCTGAGGCCACCATGCTGTGAGGAAGCCCAAATGGGCCCATGCTGAGTGACACATGGCAAGTTCTTAAAACCATACAGAGAAGAGAAGACCCTCAGCCACTTCACATCCCCACAACCCCAGCAACAGCCACACTGACTGCAACCTCCCCAGAGACCCTGAGCTAGAACCGCCAAGCCCAACCCTTCCTGAATCCACAAGAGACAGAAAATGACTGTCCTTTTAAGTTTGAGGGCAATGCGTTATGCAGTAACACATAACCAGCACAGAGTTTGGTACCTGGAAGTGGTGTGCTGCCTTCACAGAGCCAAAAACACTTGGCAGTGGCTTTGTAACAGATGGTTGGGAGTTGGAAGGACCTTAAGATGCTGTCCGCAGCGAAGCCTGATTGCCTCTAGGAGCCTGTCAGTGCAGGCTTAAAGGAAGACGTGATGGGAAGCTGGAGGACAGGGCACTCGTTCTCTGCCGTGGCACAAATTCTGGTAATACGTTCACCTGTAGTAACATGGAAACTAGGACCCATACCCAACGAACTTGACGATCTGCAATTTGCAGGCAGAATATTGGCAGGGCCACCTGTCTGCTCCTCAATCCCTGGGATTCAATGTGAATGGAGAGAAACAAAGTAAAGGATGAACTGATATATATAATGGAGCATTTGAAAATAAAACTTCCTCATTTACAACCTCGCCACTGTCAACAATTCTCATATTAAGAAATGCATCAAACACAAGAAGTGGCTATAAGGTCCTTTGTCCAAACTTCAACAAGGCTCAATATTGTGCCACTAGGTCAATGGCTCTCTGCCAGGGGATTTTTTTCCTCCCCGCCCCCCCCCCAAATACATGTGGCACTGTTTAGAGACACTTTTGGTCATCACAACTGGGGGAGGCCACTGGCATTGAGTGGGTGAGGCTATCACTACACCTCCTCCAGGGCACAGGGCCGGCCACCACAAGAATAAAAGCTCATTTGGCCCAAAACATCGAGAGAGTGTTGAGTTTGAGAAACTCACCTCAGACAGACAAAAGACCTAAGAATATTTTTTGTGACGTACAGTTGACACACAGTATTACATTGGTTTCAGGTGCCCAACCCAAGGACGGGACAATCTATGCCTTATGTTGTACTTCCCACAGGTGCAGCAATAAGGGTAACATCTTTTCATCCCACAAAACTCTCAGTCCATCCCATGTACTGGACGCCATACTAGGCACTGGAGATACAACAGTGAGTATAAGCAGTCCATGCTCCTACCCTCAGGAGACTACCACTCAAGTTGGGTAAACAAAGGCTATCAGAGGAAAAGAAAAGTAATATTGGATATTGGGGATAGTGAGAATGGTCATAGGCTCGGCCTCACCTCTCCTGGAATGTTTTAGATTGCTTTTCCTTCTCTAGTGTCTTTAGGTGGAAGGTAATTTGACCTGAGAGGCAAATATTTGTTGCATGTGTTTATACCCTCCTAGCACTGCCTTCACGTAAGCCATGAGCTTGGGTACATTGTGTTTTCATTCATCTCCAAGCAGTTTTGTGATTTCTTTTGTGATTTCTTCTTTGACCCACTAGTTATTTGATAGCGTGTTCCATAATTTCCATATATTTACACATTCCCCAACTTTGTTTCTACTATTGGCTTCTGACTTCATTCCATTATGGTCAGACAACAGATTTTATGTTATTTCAATTGTATTAAATTTATTAAATTTTATTTACAATAGTCAAATTATGGAAACAGCCCACGTGTCCATTGACTGATGAATGGATAAAGGAGCTGTGGTGTATATATACAGTGGAATATTACTCAACTGTAAAAAAAAAAAAGGAATGAAATCTTGCCATTTCCAATGACATGGATGGAGCTAGAAAGTATGCTAAGTGAAACAAGTCAGTCAGAGAAAGACAAATACCATATGATTTCACTCATATGTGGAATTTAAAAAACAAAACAAATAATCATAGGGAAAAAAGAGAGAGAGAGAGAGACAAACCAAGAAGCCAACTCTTAACTACAGAGAACACACTGATGGTTACCAGAGGGGAGGAGGGTGGGGGTGGGCGAAATAGGTGATGGGGATTAAGGAGGGCACCTGTGATGAGCACTGGGTGATATATGAAGTGTTGAATCACTATCTTATACATCTGAAAATAATATAATATTGTACGTTAGCTATACTGGAATTAAAATAAACTAAAAATTTATTGAATTTTGTCTTATGGTCTATCCTGGAGAATGTACTCTGTGCACCTGAGAACATGTATTCTGCTCTAGTTAGGTGTGGTGCTCTATAGATGTCTGTTAGATCATGTTGATCTATAGCCTTGTTCAAGTCTTGTTCAAATCTTTCTCAAATATCACTTTCTTAACGAGATGTACCCTGACCTACTCCATTTAAGTTGAAAATTACCCCACCATCCCCACCATCATGCTCAATTGTCCTTACCTTCCTATCTCCTTTACATTACATTTATTTCTTACTGTCCATCTCCTCCCAGAAGAACGTAAGCCACCACAAGAACTGGCATTTTTATCTTTTTGTTTACTGCTATAGCCTGGACACCTAAAACAGGACCAAGCGCCAAGTAGGGTTGAATGAATTTTTATTGAATAAATGAACAAATGTCTACATCTTTTCCAATTCCCTATATTAACAAACTTTGTAATTTTTGCCAATTATACAGATAATTGTTAACTCACTGTTGTCTTAATTTATTTTTCCTTGATAACTAAAAAGTTGAATATCTCTTCATGTGTATATTAGCCATATATATTTCTTTTTCTGTGAAACCCCTATTCCTGTGACTTACCTATTTTTCTCTTGAGTTGTTTGTTCTCCCTTTATTGAATGGTAGGAATTATACATATATTGTCTTGAAATTAATCTCTTGCAAATTACATGTCACTGAGTATCTTCTCCCAGTATGCAACTTATCTTTAAGATGTCTAATAAACAGAAATTCTTTATTTTAATCTAATAAATGTTGTGGTAAATTCTTCTTATGTCTTGTTTAAGAATTCTTCTCACACCACGACATCAGTGTTGGGGGCCAGTCCTTTCAAAATCTTTCCTTTTAATTAAAAGCTTACTTGATTGCCCACACAGGGGTCCATGCATGAAATCCAAGGTATTACAAAGGATCTCAGGCCCCTCCAAAGAGTCAAGCCCACCCACCCCCAAACCCAGGCCCCCACCTTCAGCATCATCACCTTCTCCCCTCTAGCAACCTAAGGAGAGACAACACCATTAATCACTCACTGAGAGCTGCCAGGTGGGCAAGAGGTGGGGGAAAGTGGGAAAGAGCCCAAGGGAAGGGCTGCAGTTTAGAAATACCAACCAGCGGGAGGAGCCCTCCCTCTTGACAGAGGAACGGGGCAAGTCCCAACACAGGATTCTGAGGGGCACTTAAGGATTTGAAATGTAGCAAAAAAGTTGATAATAAGGTAGTGTGGGGATAATGCACTAAGGAGAGCTCAGGCTAAAGCGGGTGAGGCTGTGCTTTTAAAAAAAAGAGATATCCTTTCTGTATACCCTATCTGCCATTGAGGCGCGGGACAGTTGGGGTGACCTCTGCGCTTCTAAAAGCACCAGCGTTGGGCTGATCTGCACATGGGCACAGGGTCCTGGAAATGAGTGGACATCCAGGAAAGGGGAAGGTGAGGGGATGGGGTTGTTTGAATCCAAAGGCTATCAGTACTGTTCAGACCCTGCCATGGTCACCGACTGATCACAGACTTCCAGAGGCCTCCTCGACTTCACACCTGAAGATAAAAGTCCTTTTTCCTGTGTGGAGGAGAAAAGGAGACATTTCCAAACATAAACACCCGAAAATGCCCCTGCCCCCCTCTTCCTAAGCTTAGCCGGGCTCTCCGGGTGTAACCTGCAGGGATTCCTGAGCTGCCCACGACCGAGGAGCCACTAAATCTTATTTGAAGTGTTCAGACTTCGCCTCCAGTGAATATTTGGCTTTGACCCTGTCTATCATCTCTGCCGAGAAGGGAAGCAATAACCAGTCACTGCCAGAGCTTGGGCTGTGGGTAAACCTCCTGCCTCAGCTCATCCTCCTCAATCCCACCCAGATAGACAGCCTCGTGCTGAGCACCGGACTGAGAGTCGCAGAGCCAGATCCTGCTTGAACTTGTTCCTCTCATCTGTATAAAGAAGTTTTGAAATGAAACACAAACCAAAAAAATTGAAAGGCCATCAGGCAAAGAACGAAGTCCAGGCCCGATCTTTATCCTCTACCATCTGCCACAGAAAAGGATGAAGTGGGCTTCTATGCCCTGCAAAAGGCCATGAGGCACCCAGAGGGAGCTCCCTCAGCTCAGAGCCGATCTCCCGGCCCCACAGACATCACTAGACCTGTGAGAGGGGGATTTTCCCCTCCAGGTTTCCCTGCTGCTCACCAGCCCATGGCCATTTCAGGAACTGGGGTCCCTCGAGTGAGCAGGACACGTGTAGGTTTAGCTCTGCCGGGTAACTCTGCAAGAAAGGGAGCCCCACACCCAAATTGTTCACCATGAGTTGAGTCCTGGAACCCCGGCTTGAGACCCTGCACACACAGCGAGGCTTACCCAGAGCATCTGAAGGGTGGGATTGGGAGACAGGGGCACACGTCCTATCTTCAAGGATCTCCCAGTCCAAGGAAGACATCATGGGTGACAAGTCTCCTAATCTAAAAGGTGGAGGCAAAGTCCCCACTGTCAGGAAAGGAGCCTCCTCCAGAAAGTTCCCAAGCCCCTAGAGGCCCCTGATGGGGCAGATGAGCACAGAGTTGTCAGATTTAGCAAATAAAGATACAGGGCATCCAGTTAAACTTCAATTTCAGATAAATAAGGAATTTTTTTTGGTATGTAATATATAGGCCATACTTAAACTAAAAAAAAAAAAAAAAAAGACTCCTTCCCTATTTGAAATTTGTATTTAACCAGATGCCTCGTATTTTATCTGGCAACCGTAGAACAGTACAAAATCACAAGCCCCAGACCTCGGTCTGTGTATGAGGCAATATGTGAGTAAATGAAAATTCAAGTCACGGAGTCACAATGCTGTGGGTCTGTCGGCAGCGGGGAGATGCCTCAGACTCTGTCCCATCACTGCAGGTGGCTACTGGCTGCATCCCTGTGTGGTAGGCAGCTTGCGACTCCGAGAGAGAAGTCCGGGGGCTTGGCAGCCAGCTGCATCCTCTCAAGCCAGGGCTGAGGCCAAGCACGCTGGGAGAGAGAAGATCATGGGCGGGCCCTGGGGGAAGGCAAGCCAAGATCTGGGGGAATGCAGATGGGTGCCCAAGGGACAGTGTATGCTTTCAAAATGAAGAATGATGGGAAGTCTTCTTGATTGCCAGGAAAGAAACCTCCACGGGAACACTGCTGTTGGGTGCTGGTAGCACGGGAACCTGAGAGTGGGGGAAACTGGAAAACAGGAAACGGGAGTGATCCAGAGCTGAAGCCACAGACTCTGAAGGTCTGAGCTCCCAGTGACGCTGGGCGACCCAGGCTCTAGGAGCCTGGCACCAGGAAGCCCCCCTGGACAGGTTTCTGCCCCCGTACCCATGGGCCCCAGCACCCACCATGTGAAGCAGAAAAGCAGTTCCCCAAGTCCAGAACTATTCTGAAATATCTAACCACGCTTCTCCATCAGATCAGTGAACTCAGAGTGCCTCCATCTAAGGAGGTCAGGGGTCTCATCTTGTAAGAGGGGACCAAGACACAACCTTCAGAGAGGCAGAGGTAGTTTCAGCCACCTCAGCTCCCAGGGGCCCGAGGCCTGAGAATCACCAACACTAACGAGCTAACAGACCAGATGTTGATGTACCAGGGAGCTGCCTGGCACTCACCTTGCTCCAGCCCAGCCTTCCTCTTCCTCTTCTCTTCCTTGGTTTTGGACACCAGGCTCCGGCTCCTGGTGCACTCCTGTGAGGAGAGCTGAGAATGTCTCCCAGAACATCCCGGAGACAGGGAGGCTCTCATCACCGCCGAGAGTCCCACCCAGGACTGCCTCCTTTGAGGAGCTTTGAGAAGGATCACAATGATCACTGCTGTTATAACTATTTACCAATCACTAACTGCATACCAGGCAATGTTAAAAACTTTATACCCTGCCTCGTGGAATGCACGACCCGTGAAATGGGCACCATCAACGCTGTTTTACAGATGAGGACCTGACAGCCACAGGCGTCTACCAATCTAGACAGTTAACACTCAGGAGTAGAGGATACTAGTGAGACAAAAATCTCAGATTTTGGAATTGATCATCAGGGTTAAACCTCCTGTTCTTGGGAGAACAGTATCAGAACAGAAGATGCTAAGAGCAGGCGCCAAGTCCTTACAGCACTGCTCTCCGCCAGCAGGGGGCGCCAATGTCTGTGAAAAGCTACTTGCCACAGAAAATGTAGACACCATTGATGCAGAGGAATACAGATACCAAAGGGAAGAAGCGAGATGATCCCATGATCCCCATCGGCTCCAGGAAGGAAAATCAAAACAAGGCTGGCCCAGATTTAGAGCTAGATTCCGCCTTACTGAGCCTTCTTATCAGCTCCCCGACAGCTCAGCAAATGCTCCGAGGAGAAGACCAGCCTTGCCTTAGGGGCCCCTCTGGTTTCTCTGTCCTGCCAGCCCCTCGAGATGGCCACATCCTCTGTGGTTTCTCTTTCCCTCGGTGGAGTCTCCGCTCACTCAGATCAAGTGCACACCTGTGCCCAGACCAGGCAGATGCCCCCAGGGAAGAAAATGAGTGGGGATCGCCGGGCCTAGGAAAGGCTCTTTCTTCCCTAGCTTAGTTGCTTCCTACTCATTGCTTCCAAGGCTCTCCATGGTCTTCATACTTTGAACAATGTATCCAGTTTTCCTCTAGTTACTGCCTTACTGCAGCAGTTGCGGTGGCCTGTTGCAACTCTGTATTTTACCCAGAAACAGATGTCCAAGTTCCCTCTCTCAGCTTCGGCTTCCTCATTTGTGAAATGATGATGGTGTGAACTTCAAATGAACAGAGGCATGGCAGTCAGCCAACACAGTGCCCAGAGCATAGTGGGCACTTAGCGGAGTCTGACCTGTGATCAGCCACCTAAGGGATTTGCAGCGGGAGGCCCTATGAGTCCTGCTGAAGAGCACTGGACTTGGAGTCCGTGGGTTCGTATTTGAACCCCAGCTCCCCAATTTGCAAGTTGTGTGACCTTGAATAAGTTGCCTGACCTCTCCTAGCTTCAGTTTTCTCCTCAAAGGAGGAAAACTCATGTCCATCTCAAAGTCTTGTGCACATTAAATGAGATGCCACATGTGAAGCCCTCAGCAATGTGCGTGCCTGGCTCTCAGTGGGTATTCGGCGGTAACTAGTGGTATATCTTCTCTCACTTACTAGATGAAGAGCAGGTGGATTAAGGCATCATAGCATTTGGAAAGCACCTAGAAAAGACTAAATGTTACAATGGCTATCAGAAAGACATAAGGCAATGATAAACATTTCTCACATTTTATATCCACTTAGCAATTTTCCCAAGTGCTTTGACATTACCTCTTCATGTTCTCATAACCACCAGGTGTTAAGCAGTAGAACAAATATTACCCCCATTTTAAAGATGAGGAAACTAAGCTTCAGTGAGAGTAACTGAATTAGCTACTCAGGCACAAAACCAGAATAAGAATTAGTCTTCACACCCCTAGTTGCTGCCTTCAAGGATCTAGTAATTCTACCATGAAATGGGCCTCTGTAGGAGAATATAATCAGGTGGCATAAGGTGAACATTAGGCAGGAGTATGATCAAAGGTTGAAGAGAGGAGAGCTTCAGGAAAGCTTGCTAGCCACCATTGTGTTTGTGGGTTTGATTTGAACTCCAGCCATCACTGCCCAGTGCAGGCCAGAGCCCTAAAGAGAACAGACAAAGCCCAGAAATCCTGATAAGATAGAGACTGGGAGTGAGTTCATATCTCAGGTTGGCCTGGCAAGGTCCGATTGCACGTGTTTCCTGTATTCATTCAGCAAAAATGTTTTGGACTCTTCCTCCCTAGCAGGTGCTGTGTTAGACACTAGAACACAGTCAGGAACAAAAACACAGTTCCTGTCCTCAAGGAGCTTATGGTCTAGTGAAGGAGACAAACAATGATCAAATAAGCCACACACAGATATAGGATTGCAAAATACATGTTATGATGAGAAAGTACTAGGGGTGTTAAGAGAGCCCCTAGCCAACAAACCTGGGCAAGGGTTGGGAAGGGCACGGGAAGGCCAACTCCAAGAGACCCACACGCAGAAGGCAGCACGGGTGAATCCCCACACGAGAGCGCATGGGACACACAGTGAAGGAGAGAAGGCCAGTGAGGTCGAAGAGAGACTGATCACCCAGGAGCTGGGGCGGGGAGGCCCCCAGGGCCCATGGGGCCTGGGCCTTCAGGCTGCTCCGGGAGCTGCGTCTTGCTCTAAAAGAAATGTGAAGCTGCCAAAGCCGTAAACAGTGTGGGAGCTACAAGAGACGGAGAAAAAGGAGCGGAGGGTGGCCTTTTTGAGGTTCTTTGATCATCAACAACAGCAACAGAGTCTGGCTTACTTCAGAAAAAGCTAATTTATTGGAAGCAGATGTTGTGGCATCAAAGGAAAAGCTAAACAACAGGGTCTTGAGAAGGACAGGAACAAAGGAAATGCCACAGATCCCAGAAGTGGGGATTATAGACAGTCACCATCATCCCCAAGAAGCTGCCTGACCATTTCCAGTCCTTGTACGCATCTCTCGGACGGTGATTCCCCAGAGACAGACCCTGACAGCTCGGTTGGGTCACATGCTCACTTCTTGGCCACAAGACAACACACCTACCCTGACAGACTCTCAGTAAGACAGCTTCCAAGGGGAGGAGTGTTCCCCCAAAGGAAAATCGTAGAGAAATTGGGGAGATGTTCCCAAAGAAGTGGGAAGGGATTCTGGACCAAAAAAAAAAAAAAAAAAATCAGGCATTTACTACAGACTCTGAAAAAAGGCTAGAGGCTCATTAAGGACAAACTAAATTTACCTGTGGTTTTGCCTAAGAAACAAAGTCAGGCAGCATCATGTCAAGGGGTGGGCCATAGGGGAGGTTTAGGAGATGGAAAGTAGAGAAAGGAGGTACCAGATGGCACCTCATATCAGGTTACGTGCCATGTAACCCTCCCCAGGCTTCATCCTCTGACTCATCCATAGCATTCAGAGAGATAATGTAACCAACCTCTAAATAAATAAGCCACCAAGCTATGGAGAGGTGGCAGAGGAAACTGAAAAGGAATTTATTTATTCCGCCAATAATTATGTATAAACATGTCCATCTAAGGAAGAAGGCTGACTCTGAAGTGTCCCTCTGCTTTGGAAGGACGAAGGAAGGGATAAGCATTACCCATCCATGAGATTCCGGATGTCAGAACAAACAGCCAGGAAAATGAGCTGACAGACTCTAGGCAGGAAGCACCCAGAGACAGGCCAGAGCCACTTCTCCTGCTCCTGAAGATCTATCACGTTAGAATAGCACTGTAGTTTCCTTCCCGAACAGGCAACTTCCCTCACCATATACTAATTCAATGCTTAATTTCTCACAGGAAGAACATTTCATTGTGGGTTGCAGTATCTTAAGAAACCCACAATGCTTCAAAGAAAGTAGACATTGCAAAAGAACTAAAGATAAAAAGGGCACAGGCCTGGACATTAGGGTGGGACAGAAAGCCTTTGCCTGCCCCCGTGCTATTTTGTTTCACTGGAATAGAGCTCAAGATTCTTTGTGCAATTTCAAGGCATCAGCCTGACAGTTTCAGAAGGTCTTATTGTTCCCCGCACCCCCATCTCAACACACTCTTTTCACGGAAGACTTCTTTCATGGCAATGAGATGAAAACTTTTTGGTGCAAAAAGAATGGCATTGATTCTAAGGAAAAAGCTCAGAGATGAAACTGACATGTAATGTGTCAAATCTTCAAAACACCACTGCCAAAACCAAGAGATGTCTATTTGCAGAAAGGCAGTGGGGAAAATTGCGGCCATTTCCAACAGCACATGTTGCTTCCACGTGAAGCAAGCTGATGGATTTACAATAAGACCTTGAGCAAATATAGGACCGTGGGAAGGAAAAGTAGCGCGTGTTCCTTAAAGAGGAAACTCTTACTACTAATGCGTTACAATAGTTTCCTTACTGGTCTCTCCAAACTAGATCACTTTTTCCACTTTACTCCACTTTACACCAGCTCCCAGACTGATCTTTCTACCCAAGCACCACCCTAAACACTAGTGTGCCTACCCTCCTAAATCATTCTAAACTTAGCCCACTTTCCCTGAATTTTTCCTTGATGACCTTTGTCATATCTGTGCACCATCCAAATTATTACTTTGTGAATTGGATTAAATTGTCTCATTTTCTTTACTTTCCTTCATTGTAAGCAATATTATCATTACTGTTTAAATATTTCCAATGTACTTTAATATAAATGCTTAACTGATAAACTCTAAAGTGTCCATCATATGCCACCAAAAACTATCTCACGCATCCCCTAGTGGCACCACACTGTCCCTGGTTCCCATTCAGTGCCCTTCATTCATACACCCTGCACTCTGGCCAAAGCGGACAATTCGCCATTTCCCCCCCCCCAACACACACACACACACACACACACACACACACACACACACACACACACACACACACCACTCCACTCCAACGTTTGTCCCACCACCCAACCCTGCCTCTCAAATCACACTAATCGTTCAAGACCCTCCACTGTCGCCCTTCCTGAGTTTTTCCCAGACTCTCACAGCCTGAAGGAATCTTGTCTCCCCGAGCTCTCACTGCACTTGGAGCACCTGGGACTTCTCACTTAGGACTCTCAGTTGGCCTCTTCGAAGTGCAAGGTTTTGGTAGACACCTTTTCTTTCAGAATATCTGCAGGCTTGCTGAGACCAGAGGTCATGTCTGGTTATTTTGCAAAGGGTCCTGCTCAGTGAATGCTTGTTGAATGAATGCGTTCTCACTGTCCAGTGCTCTCTTTGGCAAAACACAAATCTGCTCAAATATCATTCTCCTGCTCCCCACAAAATAAAGTTTCAATAACTTAGCAGACATAAAGAGACAGGGTCCTTCATGATTTGGCTTGAGTTGCAGGGTAAAGAAATCTCTTCCCTCTCCCTTCACCCTGGTGGGTGAGACTGACCCTCTCTCTTTCCAGTTTGTCAATATATTTTTAGCCTTTTCTTATAAAGACAAGGTGATAGGGGATGCCCTTGGCTAGTAGACTAGGTTTCATTTCATCTCTTTGCAAGTCCTGCATGGACAGAATAATGGTTATTTTTATGTGTCAACCAGATCAGAGACAGGGTGCCTAAACATTTGGCCAAACATCATTCTGAATGTGTCTATGAGGGTGTTTCTGGACGAGATTCACTGTTGAGTTGGTAGGCTAAGTAAAAGCAGATTACTCCCCAATGTGGGTAGGCCGCATCCAAGCAGCTGAAGATCTGAATAGAACAAAAGGGTTGAGGAAGAGAGACCTCCTCCCATCTGACTGCCATAAGCTGAGATATTGGTCTTTTTCTGCCTCCAGATTTCAACTGAAAAATCAGCTGTGTCAGTTTTGGGACTGCAAGTATAGCACTGACTCTACATCTGCAGACTACAGGTCTTGGGACTTCTCAACCTCCCCAATCATGTGAGCCAATCCCTTATAATATATATTCACATACATCGCTTTGGTTCTGTTTCTCTAAAGAACACTACAAATACAGACAAACATACACCTTGGTTTAGAATGTAAAGGTCCTTAAGATTTTGTTCTCAGTCTTTGGACCCTCTGTCAAAACTTTAAAACAACAGGAAAAGTCACACAAAATCATGCCAGCTTATCATTCTGTAATTTTGTAAAGTTTTTCCTAATCCAGGTGATGAAAATGGGGATCATCTCTGAGATACAATAAATTTTCAGACTTGGACCTTGAATGGGTTATGTTCTCTCCCTTCCCAACCTCCTATAAAAGTGAAAACAAAAGTGAGCAGGTTATTCCCCTGGGGCCCTATGGAAACAATCAATTATCCTTTGTGTTTGTTCCCTCACCTGTTTCCTGGTCCCTTCTCTTGCTTCCCACATGTCTGCACAAGCAGGTGTGCTCTCCCTCCTCTCATCAGCAAATGCAGAAGCGAAACAAGGATGAAAGGGAGAGGGGCGCCTGGGTGGCTCAGTCGTTAAGCACCTGCCTTCGGCTCAGGTCATGATCCCAGGGTCCTGAGATCGAGCCCCACGTCAGGCTCCCTGCTCTCCCTGCTCAGTGGGAAGCCTGCTTCTCCTTCTGCCTCTTCCCTCTGCTCATGTTCTCTCTCTCTCTCAAATAAATAAATAAAATCTTTTTTTAAAAAAAGTTATGATAGCAGGCACACCAGTCTTCTTTTTCCAGCAGTAGGGCAGACTTGATATCCCAAACTATTTTCCCCACTGAAACTAGAACACTGGATAAAATACATCAGCATCTTTTTAAAAACACGTTGCTTAGCTAGAACAAAGGAAAAAGAATCTACAAAGGCCAAAGTGAAGTGAAAGCAAGAATCCTGGAAAGTAAAGGTGCCGAGGCCGCCTCCAGCCCCGAGTTTCTGTTTCAACAGCTGCAAAGTCTTGCAGTTCATCAAGTAAAGAGTGAAATCCCACTAAGGTCAAGAGTCTATTAGGAAACCCTACCCAGACCTGGTGTCCCCTCCCAAGGGCTACACTCTCAAGGTAGGAATAGAGAGGAAATAAACCCATCGTAAGAAAGGGAGCAACAAGGAAATGGACATGTTATGATCTTGAGGTCTGGGGCGGGGGTGGGGCGCGGTTCGGGTGGAATCTTGTAAAGCCAGCCTTGAAATGGGTCTGCTGTCTGAAATAATACTCTGGTGGTCCCTTGAGATGACTGATCTGCAAAAGTCTAAGTAAATCCTCTCTGGGGAAACAAAACCTCAACTCAGGACACAAAGCATTTCCACAATTTTCCAAGGAAAACGAGCAGCTTACAGCAAGAAAAGAGAAAGGAATCACACAATTCACAAGGAAACAAGATACTAAGATCAACAGGCAGAAAGTTCCACAGGCAGCAAAATCAGATCGCAGAGAGCTCAAGGGTTGAGATTAAGCAATCTAGAAAGCCGGCTTTTCCTACAACACCATCTTTGCCTGTTTTCTCCAGTCTCCAAATGTAGACCTCCATCAGTTTCCGTATCACCATGCCTTTCTATTTCTCCCCAAGACTCGGCTCTTGCTTCTTCGTCAACCTGTCTTTATCCACAGGCACCTTCCCAAAGCACTAAGAACATGTCCAGATCTTTCCATTGAGGAAGGGAGGAAAGAAAAGAAAACTGGCTCCCCCCCCCCCGCCATCTTGCTCTACCCCCGCTATAGCTGGGCTTCACGAAGAGCGGCTACAGCGACTCCCCCACTATTCATTCACCCCTAAACTGCAGGCTGGCTTCCACCCCTATCCCAACTCTTCTAAAGTAGCCCTCCCCCCAGAGTCCTGAGTGACCAGAGCACCGAATCCAGTCAACTCTTATCTCACTTGTTCCTGCTGAGGTTCGTGCACTGTGGCTATTCCCCCCAGTCAGAAACTTCTTCCTCCCCACCCCCACGCCCCGCCTCTATGATATTACTTTCTTCTGATTTTGCTCTTACCTCTCTGGTCATTTCCAGCCAGTCTCCTCTGAGTGTTATGGCTCCTCTAACCACTTCTTCAAATGTAGTTGCTGTAAAGTTTCCATTCTCCACACTTTTCGCATCCTCCCTGGCCATTATCATCCACTCTCATGGCTTAAAGCAGCCGTCCCATCTCTGGGGCATGCATAATAACCTGGCAGCATAAGAAATCTTTCCAGAGGGCACTCCAACGTGAATAGTTTCAAGAGAATCCATTTCCAGATCCTCAACTGCCATGTGTATTCCTTCCTAGAGTCACTCTGCCTGAGAATATGCCTGGGATCAAGCCGTCTTCCTTCACGAGCTCCTTCTTACTCAACCTAAATCTGAGAAGGGTACATCTCTTCAGAGTTTACAGGAAAATCTCTGGGCCAGCAACTTGAAAAACTGCTGTCAAAGAAAACAGTCTGATGGTTGCCAGAGGGGAAGGGGTAGGGGATGGGCAAAATGGGCGAAGGGAAGTGTAGGGTGAAGGGTGAATGGAGATACAGGCTTCCAGTTATGGAATGACTAAGTTACGGGCATGAAAGGCACAGCATAAGGAATATAGTCAGCGCTCTCATGATAGCTTTGTATGGGGACAGATGGGAGCTACACTTGTGGTGCGCGCAGCGTACGTGTACAGACTTGTCAAGTCACTACGCTGTGCACCTGAAAGCAGTGTAATATTGTGTGTCAACTATACTTCAGTTAAAAAAAAATGGCCGTAGACATTGAGACTACCTACAATGACTATAATACAGGGAATGACTATAATATGGGTAATAAATGCTCTTGTGAGTTAGAAGGATTCCAACTCTGCTTTCAATAAAATTGAGGAAAGACCAAATGGAGTTGTCAGCTTATTGATCATATGATGATAGTTTTTGATGAGCCATCCGCTTGTGAATTGGGGTTTATAATTCAGAAGGGGGTTAAAGAACTGATCAGCATTGCTATAACAACTTCTTCCACCCTCATCCGCCTACTTATCTAAACAACTTTTCTCAGCATTAAGATCAAAGCAATGAAAAATATTAAGGGAATTTATGCTGAACCCTGTGTTGTTCTAGCAATAAGGAATATTCATCCATGGATACATGAAGTAGTAGAAAAAAATCTCAGCCCCACCAAACTCATTAAGAGATGCAGCTCCAGTAATATTTTACTTTTATGTTTAATAATTATGTATTTAAACTCTATTATTATTTTAATCAGTAATCAATTGTGTACTAATAATTTTAATGATAGCTCAAGCTAGAATAAATTAATTAACACTTAGAGCATTAGGGTCTTAGGAGGCAAAATTTCTTTTAATAAACATATAATAATATTTGTTCAGACAAGTATAAAAGGAGATTCAAGAAAAATGTTTCAAGCATAAAAATTACTTTAGGATTACATTTCATGGAAGATGGAATGGAAATACAAGTTTAAGGAGAAAAAGAAAAGATGTCAAACTTTCACTCTGGTAAAGAGGCGTTTATTTATACATTTTTTAAGTGGAGAATGAATATGTACAAATAGTGAATCATTATGTTGTACACCTGAAACTAATATAATGTTGTACATCCTTTGCACCTCAATAAAAAATTATTTTTTAAAGATTTTATTTATTTATTTGAGAGATAGAGAGCACGAGAGGGAAGAGGGTCAGAGGGAGAAGCAGACTCCCTGCCGAGCAGGGAGCCCGATGCGGGACTCGATCCCGGGACTCCAGGATCATGATCTGAGCCGAAGGCAGTCGCTTAACCAACTGAGCCACCCAGGCGCCCTCAATAAAAAATTATTTTGAGTTAAGTTTCTCATCAATGAGAAAATATTTAAAAATTGAGAGATCACCATCTACAAGCCTTGATCAAAAATTTCCTGTTGTCATTTCGAGCACTAACCCTGATACATAAAAAGAAATGGATGGGGCGCCTGGGTGGCTCAGATGGTTGGGCGTCTGCCTTCGGCTCAGGTCATGATCCCAGGGTCCTGGGATCGAGTCCCACATCAGGCTCCCTGCTCCTTGGGAGCCTGCTTCTTCCTCTGCTTCTCTCTCTCTCTCTCTCTGTCTCTCATGAATAAATAAATAAAATCTTTAAAAAAAAAAAAAGAAATGGATGATGGTAGGTAGCAGATCACACTGACACTAAGTTTCTCCTGGGTGCATTAAAATGAGGGATGTGACCATTTTTTTTTTAATGTCAATAATTAAAATACATTGGAAATGACATCTTTTGCAAACTTAAAACTTAAAGAATTTTATATGTCAAATGAAAAATACATGAGGGTAAATACTGTACAATTCCATTTATATGATGTTACAGAACAGGGAAAATTAATCTATCATGAAAAAAATCAGAACAGTGGTTGCTTCTGGGAGGGATGGGGGCATAGACCGACTGTAAAAGGATTCAAGGGAACTTTCTGGGGTGATAGTAATGTTCTATACCTTACCAGAGTTTGAGGTTAGAAAGGCAAAAGTGTCTGTCAACAATCATCAAATGTGTACTTAAGATGTCTACATTTCAGTAAGGTAAGTTTTATCTCAAGAAAAAAGAAAAACTATAAACAAATATATGAACTCTATTTCATGTTATGTATGCAGAAGAATTTAAGGATGAAATGAATTGGTGTCAAAAACTTATTTGGAAATGTATAAAAAATTAGATCGACAAATGGACAGATGTAGCTAAAGCAAAACGTTTATAGTAGAAGCTAGGTGGTGTGTCTATGTTGTTCACTGCTCAATTATTTCAACTCTTCTGCATGTTTGAAAATATTCACAATAAAATATTGGGAAAGTATACAAACAAGAATATATTTTTTCATAATTCTTTAAGGGATGTGTGCACAAAAGTTTGAAGCCCACTGGTTTCTATCACCACCATTTGCTAATGAATCTCTAACCTAAACTTACAGCCCAAACCTCTCTCCAGAATCTCAATCATCTTTCCATCTGTCTCCTGGACCGCTCCATCTGGATTTCCCATCAGATCTAAAACTCAACAGATCCAAATATGAATTTATTGTCTTCCTGTGTCAGTTAGAAATACCATCAGCTACAAGTAACAGAACAGAACAAACAAAACGAGGGCGATTTTTCTTACATAACAAGAGATCTGGAGGTAGGTGGCTGCTGGTGTTGATTCAACAGCCTCAACGATCTCCTCGCTGGCAGGTCTACCATTCCCTTCCCTCATAGTCACAAAGTGTTCTACAGCTCCAGGCATCATATCTGAGTTCAAGATAGGAAAAGGGAGAAGGGAGCTATGCCAGTGACAACTGAACTTTTATCAACACAGCTTCAGATTTTCCAGAAGCCTCCCAGCAGACTTCCCCACAAATCCCATTAATCAGAACTGTTGCCCTAGTTGCAAAGGAAACCAGGAGGCAAGTACTTAATTTCCCTATCCTCTAAATTTGATGCAGTATTGGTTAATGGCGTAAGCCCGCCTACAGTATCTGTAATATTCTCCCCCAAACCTGCTCCACCTCCTATACTCCCCATCTTACCCAGGTAAGGAGCCCCAGGAGTCATCCTTAGCTCTCTTTCTCTTCTGCTCCTCATATCTACTGTCTTGTTGTTTTCTCAGTCTTTGAATCTCTCTCACATCGGAGCCTCCGTCCCACACCTGCTGCCACTGTCTTGGTTCAGGTTCTCATTTCTTCCCTGAACTGCTCTAACTAAGTCTCTTAGTCTTAAGTCTTAACTTCAAACCATCCTCCATGTGGCCCCAGGTTGACCATTCTAAAAATAGATATCTAACCATCATATCCCCTGCCTGGATCTTGTCTGTGGCTTTGCATAACACCTAGTTTAAAGGCTGACTTCCTTAGTATGTCATGTAATGTAGTCCCCCAGTTTCCTTAATAATATACTCTTGAAAATGCTTCGTTAGAGTGCTCCAGTCCTGTCAAGGATCAGCTCCCCTAAGACACAACTTCCTAGAGGGAGGAGCTGGGGAAGTCCATACTCAAAATCCAAACCTGTTGTGCTAGGCAGGCAGCCATCTGTCTTTAATACATTTGTGCTAAAACTGTAATATGAAAGAACAATAGATTTACATGTTATGATAGGGATTCTGTTTCCAGAGACTATAGAATATATCATCTCTAAATGCATTTTGTCTTGGAGACATAAAATTCAACAATATATTTAAAGTATAATATCATTGTTGTTCATTCGGTTCAGAAATTTATTGACTGCCCACTATGTATCCGACACTATGCTTTAGTTTTTTTCCTTTATAATAGAACAGAGATGACAGATCTAGAACGGTGTTCGACTGAAGCTATCTGCCTCTTTCTGCATACTTAATGACTTCCATCTTTTTCTCTATTGCACTATTTAAGACTTATTCTTATCACCAGAATCAGCACTTTCATTTTTCTGTCTTCTACTCATTTTCATAAATAAAATTCATTAGATATTCAAACAAATGTCTAAAAGCACAGATGGAGGCAAAGATGGCAAAGTGGTAGAAACTGGTTGATTGATAGAGTGCAATGTGATAATAGCTAAGCTTTATAGAGTACTTATTCTGTGCCAGGCACAGTTCTAGGCACGCTACAAATAGTAACTCCGTAATCCTCACAACTCTGTGAAGTAGGTACTATGATCTCCATGTTGCAGATGAGGAAACTGAGGCCCAAGGGTAGTTTTGCACCTCTGTCAGCTGAAAGCTATGCCCAACACCCCCCAGCCTCACCTCCTGTCTGCTTCGCTTGAGCTAACTACATTTCTCCTAGTTCCAGGGGGTGGTCTTTGCTCTCTCCGGCCCTGTGCTTTTGCACATGCTGTCCCTTCTGTCTGGACTGCCTGTGGTCTGTGCTCATTCTCCGAGACCAGGTGAGGCCCACTCTCCTCAGAAAAGTCTTCTCTGTCTAATGAGGTAAAGTCAGGCTGCACCTTGCCCAGCCTCCTCACCCTGCTATATTTATGTGCTTACAGCTCAGAGATGATGCTACCAGACCTGGCTCTCTCCTCATTCTTGAATCCCTGGGGCTTGCTACTATGCCTGGCTTATAATAAGCACTTAAAGGTTTGCTGAATCGATGCATAAGATCCCTGGATTTTACACTTTCTCGTCGCCCCCACGCCGTCTGGCACCACATATTGCAGACACTTAGTCAATGGGAGCCGGAGCCTGGTTTCCCAGCCAGCAGCCTAACTTAATAAAACAGAGCAAAACAAAACCCGCCCCCTTTTCTCCCATCTCCACATCACAGTAGTCCCCGAGGATTTGAATTCCTTTCCAAGCCCTCCCATCAGTCGAATCCAGCGGGACCCGAGGGGTCTGACTGACTCCCCTCCGCTGGCTGGGCGGAGCAGGGTGGGGAGCTGCCGTCAGGGCGCAGGGCAGCCGCATCCCGCGCCTTCTGCCACTTCTAGCCTATTAAGGTAAGAGTTCCCGGAGGAGCGCGGGAGGGACCGACGGAGGGTCCCCCAGAAGGGGCCCAGCGGCTTGTGCGCTCGTCCGGCGCCGGGGGAGCACAGCCCCGGGCCGGGTGCCCCGCGACGGGTGCTGCCAGCTTCAAGGCGACCCGGGGTCCCACTTTGCTCTTCTACCCGAGGCCACCTTCCTAGGTTTCCATAGCCACCGGGGCCGCGTCCTCATTCTGTACAGCCACCGCAGGCCTCAAATGAGTCTCTGCACAGGGCGCTGATTAAATGGGTCTCGGGTCCCCAGCGGACGCTCCTTCCCCGCAGATGCCCGGAGAAGCACCGAGGGCGCTGCGCTCGCGGGGCCCTGCAGCGGGTGGACGCACCAGCGTTACGGGGGCAGAGCGGGGGACGTGTCCTTCCGGCCGCCGGATCTCCGCCCTCTCTGCGCCCCCACCCCACGCCAGCCTCTCGGGGTCTCCCGGGGCCGGCTCCCGCCCCGCGCCCGGCCCGGGCCCCGCCCCCCGAAGGCCCCGCCCACGGCCCCTCGCGCTCCGCCCCCTCCCCGCCGGCTCCCGCCGCTCCCGGCGCTTCGAGCGCGGGCCTGGGGACTCGGGATCCCGCCGCCGGGGCCGCAGCATGGGGCGCTTCCGCGGGGGCCTGCGGTGCATCAAGTACCTGCTGCTCGGCTTCAACCTGCTCTTCTGGGTGAGACCCGGAGCCGGGCAGGCCGGGCAGGGGAGGGGCCGGGCGGGGGCGCGGGGCCGGGGTCCCCGGAGAGCTGGCAGCTGCGGCGTCCGAGCCGGGCTCCAGAAGGCTGGGTGTTCAAAAAGGCGGAGGTGAGGAAGAGGCAGACAAAGAGGGGGAGGGGAGAGATAGCGGGGGGGATGGAGCGGGGGGAGCGCAGAGGGAGGGAAAGATTGAGCAACAAGAAACGGTGAGAAGGGGGGGACACCTTGTGGCTCTTCCCTTTGAGGAACCTCCGCCTCAGCTGGTGACTCCAGGTGCGGGGACACCAACCCCTCCTCACCTCCTGAGGAGTCGCCCCCCCCTTTGCCTCCGGGGCACTCACCCCTTGTCGCTCTGCTTCTCCACTGCAGCCGGGGCCTGGCCAGGGCACTGGGAGAGAAACCCCTGTGCCCGAGCGGAGCGGGGGCTGCCAGGGGTGGTGCCCCAAACGCTGTGTGTGGAGACACCACCTGGCGGTGATGGTTTTGTTTAAGGAAATTGGGGGTAGGAATGAAAATGGCATGGGGGGGGCACGTGTCGTCCTTATTCTGGGTATTAGAGGAGGGTACCTGGCTGCGAGGAGGTGGTGGTGCTCTTCCGTGAAGCGGATGGACAGCAGAGAGGGGCTTCCAAAGGGCAGCAACATCTCCCCACAGTCCCTAGCCCACAGCCTCCGCTAAATACCACAGATGATCTCATTTGTTTGCATCAAACAAACATTCCCCGGATTAGTGGTTCACAGAGAGATAGGGGCCATGCCCCTTGTCTCCTATATTATTGGGACAAGGTTAGGGCCAGACCATCCCTAGATCTCTGGATACCCTGTCTCAGGTCCTGGAGGACTGTCAGACAAAGTCTAAAAATTATCTTGTCTGCACATTCCTCTTGGGCTTTCTCAAGAAACTGTCAGTCAGTGTCACTGCTCAGTTAGGCCCTGGGGGAAAATATAAATCTTGTGTTGGGTGAACAGGTTCCTAAGGCTAGTGGGGAGCAGCAGTGGCCTGGGTGCTTTGAAACAACCAGGAGAGAGGAGGATGGTGATTGTCCTATCTGCTCCAGGGAGTTTGTCTTCCCATGACTGCAACTAATTAATTATTGAATGATGGGCTCTGCTTGTGTCTGCCAACCCATTAGTCCAGATGCCTGGGTGACTCCAGCAACCCTAACCTCTCAAAAGACAACTTGCCATGCTCAGCATCCTTCAGCAGGGGAAGGTATGAAGGAGGCACCCCAAAGACAGCCCCTGAATTTTAAAAACACACATGGTTTTTTAACACCAGGCATTTATACTTAGCATACTACAGGGAGGGACATTTCTAAAGGTCCTTTAGGTTGTGCTTTTTAATAGTCTGGCTTAATTTTAAAAGCTGTTAATTATAGATGTCATGCTTCGGTGACACCCTTCGCTCTCACTGCTTACAAATTCAAAACAAGTTTTCTATCAGCCCCAGAAGGACTTCTCAGGCTGGGTTCAGTGCTTATTTAGTGCCTGGTGTTGTACCAGCCTTTCCAGGGGTCATGGGAAGCATTTACTGAATGTTTTCAGTGTGTCAGGGACAGTGCTAAGCACACTGGATTCGTTATTACACTTAATCCTCGCAACAATGCTCATGCATATAATATTGTCATCCCCATTTTTACACATGAGGAAACAGAGGCTCACGTAGGCTGACTTGCCCAAAGTCACATAGCTAATGTGTGGCAGAGGTGGGACTCAGACTCAGCCTCTGTGGTCCTAAGCACTGTGGCACATTACACTCCTAAGCGGCGGTTCCTGGACAAGAAGTATCAGCATCTCCTGGGAACTTGTCAGAAATACACATTTGCAGCTCCATTCTAGGCCAGCTGAAGCAGGAACTCTGGGGAAGGGACCCATAATCTACGTTAGCAAGCCCCCCCAGGTAATTCTGATGCTTGCTCAAGTTTGAGAACTGCTGTTAAACAATTATTAAATAAGTATTATAAAGATAATTTATAATATATAAATATAAATAAGTATATATAATTTGTAAATATAAAATGCTGTTCCCTAAGCTGCTAATGTTGTTAAGGAAATAAGTCCAATGCATATAGAACAACAAGTTAATAAGTATATAATCAAGTGACAAATGTCACACTTCTGGCCATAAGCCTAGTAAAGAGGGGAAGTAGGAACAAAGCAATGTTTGAGTGTCTGCCATGTGTTAGCCACTGGGGGTTAGACATGACCTTTTATATATATGATCTAATTAAGGAGTTCAGAGAAAGGTGGGGCACCTGTGTGGCTCAGTCAATTAAGCATCTGACTCTTGATTTTGGACTCAGGTCATGATCTCAGAGTGGTGAGATTGAGCCCCACATCAGGCTCAGCACTCAGCAAGGAGTCTGCTTGAGATTTTCTCTCCCTCTCTCTCTGACCCTCCCCCTTGCTCTCTCTCTCTCTTCCTCTCTCTGGAATAAATAAATCTTAAAAAAAAAAAAAAGAGTTCAGAGAAAGGATCACAGCAACAGCGAAGAGTCAGGACAGTCGTCCTGAAAAATAGGGTGTTTAAGCTGGACCTCAGAGGACTGGTAGAATGAAGGTGGGTAAGGCAAGGGGAGTGACAGGCCACCCACCAGCAGAGGAACAGCGTAAGGCTGAGTGTGACTACCATCTGACAAAGGGGTCAGGCCTGAGTGCAGAGATCCCAAGCAGGGTGTGCTTGAGTAAGTCACTCTTACTTCTCGGTGTCTGTTTGCTCATCTATACAATTGGGATAACAGGGTTGTCAGGAAGATTAAAATGAAATATGTAAGAGCCTGACCTCATCTTCTTATGAGTCTAGTACATAGTAAGTGCTCAAAAAAACATTGTTATTAGTGCCTGCACATAGGAGCATTCACTAAAAGTTAACTCTCTTTCCTGAGTCCCTTAATTTGGGGGAGTAGTATCTATGTTTGTGAAGTGACTTGCAGCTCGTCTTTGTTTTAGGATGACTACACATTATCCTCTCAATTTGTACCTGTGAATTTTCCCCACTAGAACTTGGAATACTTTGAGAGCAGGCTTTTTTTTATTATTATTATTCCGTTATGTTCACAGTTATATCTCCAGTGCCTAGAACAGAGCCTGGCATGCAGGATGCATTCAGTAAATATCTGTAGAATGAATGACTGAATCTGCAGGTTAGAGCACTTGGTACAAATGGCCTTCCCAATTTGCACTGAGGATAATCAGTGATCTGAGGACTGATCCTACCTCTTCCTGTGCATTAGCTGTTGATTTGTTCCTTGTTTGCACAGACTGAGCCCAGGACGGGGGTATGGGGCCTTCCTCTCTCCCAACTCCACGGGAGGGTGGGGACCAAGGGTGTCTGAAAAGTAGCAATTACAGGAGGCCTTCCCAAGTCTTAGACCTGCACCACCATAGGGAAAGGGCCAACTGAAACCAGTACATAATGCTTTAGGGGAAGGTGATTACTGGGGATAAATTATCTAGATATCTGCCTTCACCATAACTGAGGGAACCCGATTCCAGAAAAGCCCCACCCTAGTTTCTGAAGTTGTTTTTCCTGGTTGGAGGGGTTTGTGGGAAGTTTGGGGTAGGGGCAGAAGGCGGGGGCTGGTTTTCCTAGAAGGCTAGGCTTTCGCTGTGACTTCAAGTGTCTTATTCACTCACCCCTTTGCATGCTCGGGTGCCTGCCCTTCTGAGATATAAGGTCCCCCTCAGTGACCGCACTCTTTTTCCTATCAGGAACTCACCAGAAGGCAGGCAAGGAGGTGGGGGCGGGTGTGTTCTGTGATCTGCAATTTGTCCCCTTGGGTGACCACACTCTCTTTCCTATCAGGAACTCACCAGAAGGGAGGCAAGGAGGTGGGGGCGGGTGTGTTCTGTGATCTGCAATTTGACAAATGGATCTGCAGCCTCCTCTGGCAGCTTGGTTTAAGTAAGTTTCCCTAGGCTGTGCTCCTGATCTTATAAACATTCAGCTAGATCCTGCCAGAGCCAGCACAGCACTGCCTGGCCCAGGGCCGCTGACTGTATTCACCACTACATTTTTAAAAAACAAAAGTAAAGCCTGACCATGAACCCCACTAAATTCATTTCTGTTATCATGGTTGATGTCTAACCTGGAACCCCTCCCAACATCTGTCATGTCTAAACTCAGACGCTATAATCAGATAGCACAGCATATGCCCATGCTTCTCACTGGAATCACCTTTATTTTTTTTTTCCTCCGTTGCATAGCAATATAAATAAAACACCACAGTCCACCAAGCCACATATGTTGGTTTAAAGAAAAACCTGGGCGCTGTTTATTCCTTGCTTTATTGTTGTACGCTCAGCGTTTTCCTATCATTGTGCTGTACTGAGCAAGTCGGTGTTAGCAACCCACAGGAAGCAGGACTGTTCATTGTGGAAAGTCACAAGCCATATATGGCTTGTCTGAACTTGCTCTCCTTTCCTTCCCCGCCCCCCCCCCGCATTCGTGCAGCTTTGGGGGTTCAGTCAGTGATGCCTAACAGGTGCCGTTAGGAAAGATCGTGTCCCGTGAGCCTGGGAGTGAAAGGTGTTTGATGCGCCTTACCCAGGCTGCCTCCTCCTCTTTCTCAAACTTATTTCAGACCGTACTTTCAGAGCTACCACCTATCAGGAACACTGGTTTAAAAAAAAAAAAAAAAACCTGAAGAAAGTATTCTTTGGGGTCCACCCAAAAAGTTAGACTGCCCCAGAAGGCAGATAGGAATTTCCTTGGTCTTCTTGTAGGATAGTCTTCATTTCTGATTTCTGTCAAGGCAGGAAGACAGCAGTAGAGGCCAGCCTCCCCTAATGTGGACGAGAGGGGCCTGGAGTGGCCTGAAGGGGCAAGGAGCCTATGACAGGGGCCAGTGTGCAAAGGCTAGAGGTAGAGGGCCAGCAGTCCAGCAGCCCTTGAATAGGCCCAGGCAAGATGGCCGTTCAAAGCCAGAAACTCAAAGCCAGGAAGGTCGATGCTGACATCACACTGCCGGGGTTGACTCTTGCCTGTATTATTTACTACCTAGGAGACCTCGGGCATGTTGTTTAGCCTACGTGAGCCTCAGTTTTCTCATCTGGAAAATGGACATAATTAAGTACCAACATTGATCTGTGATTTTTGTGCAGATAAAATGAGTTAATACATGTCGAGTAGTAAATAGTATGGTCCACGTACATCATTAATACTCAATTATGTAAGATATTAGTAGTGGTCATATTTAAGCACTGGAAGCACAGGTAGAAACCAGAATCCAAGAGGTTCATAAAAGTAAAGAGAAGTGGCAAGTAGGTGTCCTAGGTCCAACCAGCCAAGAAAAAGAACAAGAGTTGCATAGCTTCTCAAGGGCATGGAATGCAAAGGAGAGATTTCCTCCTCTGCAGGCACTTGGGAAGCATATGCCGACGACCTACTCTGTGCCCTGTACCCTGGCAAGTGCCTGGGCATTCAAAAATGACGAAGACACAGTCTTTGACCTTGAGGCACTCATGCCTCTATTCACTGCTCCATTTTGCCTTTGACTAGTTTATTTCCTCTCTAGTGTCTTGGCTCCTTGAGGCAGTGACTGTTTCTTGCTGGGATCATCCTTCTCGCATCCCTCAGCACCTAGAAGAGGTTAAAGCAGTCACTGGCAAAGCTCCAGCTCACAGGACTGTGTGCACCAACGCCAGCATAGGAACTGCTTATTTATTCCCTGCCCTGCTTCTCTGCTACTGAGAGGAAGACCTTGGTGATTGGTGACCCTCTAATTTCAGTGTGTATGCAAATCATCTGAGGATCTTGTCCAAGTACATATTCTGTTCAGTGGGTCTTTTTTTTTTTAAAGGCTTATTTATTTATTTATTTATTTATTTCAGAGAGAGAGAGAGAGAGAGAGAGACATATGCGCATGAGCATGCAAGAGGGGGAGGGGCAGAGGGAAAGGGAGATAGAGAATCCAAGCAGACTCCCTGCTGAGCGCAGACATGGAGCTCAGTCCCAGGACCCTGAGATCATGACCTGAGCTGAAATCAAGAGCCTGACACTTAACCAACTGAGCCACCCAGGCGCCCCAGGAAGTCTGCATTTCCAACAAGCCTCCAGGTGATGCTGATGCTACTGGCCTAGGGAATACACTCTGAGAACCATTGGTAAAGACCTCCTGGTGGCTCACATTTCTGAATGGGGCAGAGAGAACCCTTCGTCTTGGCTTCCTTATGGCACTTCTCTTAATTCCAGTTACGATTTTACCATTATTGTTTTAAGACCTTTTTTTTTCATATTAAGACATGATGGCTTCTAGAATTACTAGGTGGCCACATGTTCATTGTCCATTGCATTTCACTGTGTAATTCTAGAACATCCATGCAGTGTCTTTGGGTCTCAAACTACGTGTGGCAAAAGAGAACATGACCTCTGTCCCCTACCTTAATGTTGACAATTAATATCACAACAGGGCTGTTCTCCTAAAGTAAATGATGCTGTATTGATTACTGAGACCATATCATGGTTGCTAAGGAATCAGGAGAAAGAATAGAGGAAGAAGCAAGTAAAATGAGAATATCAGATTGGCTAGGAGCACATCTTACAGATGAGTAAGGGTTACCTTGGCCCACCTTTTCATCCTTTTTGGATTTAATTGGGAACAAAACTAATAATGCTAATTAACGTTCATTTGGTCTTTTAGTTTACAAAATGCTTTCACAAGCATTATCCCATTTGATCATGAATTGCAGCAATCCCATGAAATAATGTAATTATCCCCATGTTACAGACATAGAAGCTGAAAGTCAGGCCCAGTATATGAGAGAAGCAGGAGAGCTAGGTTGAAACCACTACTGATCAGTTTAAGGCAGAGGAAAAGCAAGATGGGAGTTGAGAAAAGATATGTATCAAGAGACGTTTTTAAACTTAATTTCAGTAGCAAAAACTTGAAGGAGAGTAAGCGTGATATAAATGTAAGCTGTATGCTGCTGCTTTCCTGAGCACATTTTGTACACTGGTTCCTTTAATCCTCACAATGGCCCCCTGAAATAACAGCTGTTGTCACACAGGAGGAAGCAGAGGTCCAGAGAATTTAAAGAGACTTGCCAGGGACTCAGAGCCAGCCAGCAGCAGGGCTGGGTTCTGTGTGTGGCCCCAGAGTCTATGCTGTCCCCCACTCCAAACTGCAGACGAACAGGAAAGAAGGTTGGAGAGAAAGTGTGTGAATTCCAATATGGCGGCTAGGCTACTAATCACACGTGGCTATTCAAATTTAAATTCATGAATACTAAAAGAGATTTAATACTCAGCTCCTACATCACAGTAGCCACATGTCAAGTGCTTGATAACCATAGGTGGCGAGTGGCTGCAATACTGGAGAGCACAGATTGAGGACGTTACATGTACATCACTGGAGAAAGTTCTATTGGAGAGCTCTAGGCTAGATATAGTTATTCTTTTTCTCTAAACCATTTTTCTATTTATCTCTTATTGGGTCTTATAAAACTAAAACTAAAGAGAGAGAGGGGAGCATGGCTTCTAGAAAGGGGCACTGACATATTGAGTATAGATCATTTAGAAAACTCAAGGGATTCTAGCTGTCCTGGAAAGAGCGTAGAGCTAAAATAAAAATGAGTAGAGAAAGGCAGCAGAGGACTTTGTTATTGGTACTATGGGAGTGGTGTTTCCTACCTTGGGTAAGATTCAGTTTTCAGTTTGAATGTAACATTAGCAAGTCTACCACCATAGTAACACTAAGTGCCAGGCACTCCCCGTTCTAAATGTGAAACCCGAACTCGTTTAACCTCTTAGGGAGGCACTATTATTACCTCCACTTTGCAGAGGAAGAAGCTGAGGGTTTAAGCAATCAAGTGTCTTGCCCAAGATCACAGACAGAACCCAATTCAAATCTAGGAAGCCTAGAACTCCCCCTTTTTTATCTGCTGCAACTTCTCGACACCACGACACCACAGCGCTCTATGGTGGATGTTTTTGTTATCATTCTGTGTCCGGGCATCACTATGCAGTCTGAATACTCAGAAGAGGTAAAAGTTTCTGGAAGAGCAGTTGGCAGTATTCCAAAGGGCATGCCAAGTCGTCCTCCCCATCATAATGGTGATTGGGAAAGAGTCAGCTTATAAACTGGGGCAAGGGAATTGGGCAGGGATGGCAGAATCCCCAGCGGGGCAGGGCCTGGTGCCTTGCAAGCTACTGGCACTCAGCCAGGAAGCCCACTTGCTCGCACTGCACATGCTCGAATGGGTCCTATCCCCCCACAAATGACTCAGTGCTGCCTGCCTTCAGGACAAAAATGGTTTCTGGCAAGATTGCTGTGAAGTAAAAGCTGGACTTTCATGATTTCTCCGGGATTCCATCCAAGCTAACTTTTTAATAAACCAAAGCATTTAGGCTTGTTCCAGAGGCTAACCTGAGTTCTACCTGAAACGTTTTTTTCCTGCCATTGACTCTCAGGAACAACTAAAACTGGGTGTAAATCATTTTCATTGATTGACATGTAAGAATCATATTTATCTCAAGAGTAGTTCTCTCAAACTACCTTGAACAATATTAGGCTGTAAAACAAATATCGTTAAACGCCTAGTCTTTGCTCACAGGCAGCTCAATAGAGATGAGACCTCACAGCCGGCATTGTATCCCTCAGGGTGAGTGTTTACTCAGAGGGCGAGCCTGAGATAAGAGCCAGCCCATGTTGCCAGGAGGAAGTCAAAGAATGTCCACAAGGTTATTACTGTCCTGGAAATCATCGCTAGGTAAGGTAAGGCAGACCTTGGATTTCGTTCACTCTGGTGACTTGGTGGATTGGATCTTAATTCTGTATGTATTTGATCTTCACTTAATCAAGCCATCTGCTCCCTGGAATCACGAGCCAGCAGTCTGATATTTGTGTTGCTGTCAAAGACAACTATCCCGCCACCCTCTTTCTCCTAATTCTTGCTGGTCTTTCCTCCCTCCTCCTTTGCCCTGTATTTCTTTAGAGAAGAGGCCTTGTGTAGAACCACTGAATAAACTCAACACATTTCCCACCGCCTGTGTTGGATCTGCTTTGTCATGACAGCAAGCTTTCCCCCACCCCAGGTTAGTTTCTTTCCCCTGAGCCCGGAATGCCCCCAGCCCTTCCACACTGCCTCACAGCAATGCCAGTCGATCCACACAAGTCAACTTCCTAACAACCTAAGCAAACCGAAGAAGGTATGTTTGGCTCAACTACATAGCCCCTCATTCCTTCCAGAGATGAATAGCACACTCCTGATTCGGTCATGGTTGTGATTGCAGAACGCTACCATCAGGATGGAGAATTCAACACTGATTGGTTTTAAAATATATCCTTACCTGAAGGAAGTCTTTCGGGAATTTCTTAGCGTGAGCTTGTTCTCATGGAATCGTTATGAGAAAAATAATAGGGAAAATCAGAAACCCTGGTCCCTAACAGGTACATTTCCAAGCTAACAGCCGCTTCATCACAGGCTGCCACAGCGCGGCCTCGCGGCCCCATCTCATCTGCTCCTGACGTCAAGGCGAAGGCAGCAAGCTTCCCTGGAGGTGGTTTTGCATGGATGTCCTATGGCATTGGGCTCTTGTATGTCTTCTGACAGAATCCTTGATTTCGAGAAAGTGCCGTCTGACTCCTTGCCTTGCTCTTGAATAAGAGGATGAAAATCTTGGGAGCTGGCTTTCCTCTTGCAGAAAATTAGTGTCATCTTCCAGAGCAAATGTGCTTCTGACTTTTGCCTGCTAAAAGGATGGAACTCCATTCACCTTATGGTATCATAATGTGGTTTGAAATCAGACCAAGACTGTGCGTGCTCATTACCTGATTGCGTCTGGGATGGGAATTGCCACCAAGAGCAAGTATTGGCTTAAAAGCTTTTAATGAAAACTCTAGGTTATAGTGTCATTTCCAGCTTTCTGTGACTTCATTGCAAAGAAGAGAATTGCAGATGTGGTGGGTTATGTAGACATCCGGTGTTCACCCTGGGGAAGCAAGAACAGAAAATTGACCTTGTTCATTCTTGCATTCAAGTGCTTTGTGTGCATGCTGCTCTAATTGCATTAGGCATTCATAAGCCTCTGCCTCTAAAGGGCAGGTGTGGCTGTACCCTTGGTGTCCGTGCATGAGGCACGGCACACATCCCCACAGGCTTAAGAAAACACAGAACTGATACTACATGCCCTAGTTTTGTTCTGTTTTTCTGTGGGAAAGTACTTTGCTGAGTCTATTCAACAGTATGTTCACACTGTGCCTTCCGAGGTGTCTGTACAGTGTTTCCCAGGTGCAGATATTTTTGAAAATAGTACTTTGCAAAGGATTCCCATGGGGGCAATCACTCCTGACAGCCTGTCTTAATCAAGTCAGGTTGCCATTAAAAAAAATACACACACACGCACACACACGCACACACACGCACACACACACCCCACAGAGTGCCTTACACAACAGGAATGGATTTCTCACAATCCTGGAGGCTGGAAGGTCAAGATCAAGGTATCGGCCGATCAAGGTATTGGTGAAAGCTTTCTTCCTGCTTCCAGATGGCTGCCTTCTCACTGTGTCTTCACATGACAGAAACGGAGAGAAAGAGGGAGTATTCTGGGCTCTCTTACAAGAGAATCCCATCATGGGGTCTCAGCCTCATGACCTCATCTAGACCTAATCACCTCTTAAAGGCCCCACCTCCAAATATCATCACACTGGAGGCCAGGCTTCAACAGATGAATCTGGGCGGGAGACAAAATTCAGTCCGTAGCACAGCCTAATCGGTACCTTTGTGAAGGCCCTCCACTCTTTCCTGGAACAGATGTCTGTTGGGAGCCTGCTCTGCACACAGAGGTTAAGTGCAGTATACACACTGTCCCTATGCCCATGCAGCTCAGGCCTTCATTTTTTTTTAATTCCAGAAATATTTAAATAGAAATAGTTATATGAGACATGAAGGCAGGTACATACCCAGGCCAGGGTAGGCTCCCCAGAGAAAGTGACTTCAGAGCTGACAGCTGGGGCAGGGGTGGGGAGAGGGTTTAGCTAGGTGGACAGGTAGGGGAAAAGAGCTTTCTAAGCTAAAGAAATAGCAGGAGCAGAGACCCCCAAGTGGAAGAGGCAACTGAAACCTTGTGGCTAGAGGATCTGAGGACAGTTGTCCCCCATCTAGGTGAAAAAACATATGCTGTGTGAGAACTTCCCCAAGGAAGCTTTTTACCCAGAAAGGGGGCTTTCTGCTGGGGTTAGTAACCAGATAGCAGAGTGGTGTGTCTCAGGGTTGTCATCAGGGTTGGCTGGCCTCCTCTGGGTGCGGTGGGGGTGGGGGTAAGCTAGGAAGCCGGGGGGACCCAGTTCTGACAGCAATCTTAGCCTTTTTGCATCTCAGCACTGCCTGATTTCCAACTTAGTGCCAAGAACCAAGTTTGTGATTCATGAAATCTTTTTTTTTAAGTGAAAAAAAAATGTGTCCTCAAGATAGAACATTTCATCAGCAATCCCAGGAAAGTAGAAGTAAATACAGTAAAGTAAAACCGAAATCCTTTAACAAGTTCTGCTTCGTGTTAAATGACCTGTTTCTGACAGATAGCCATTACTTAAAGGAAACTTCTGGCCCATCCACTTTGCTTTAAATGCTTTCTGAGCAGGTCGGTAGTCCTCTCTTCTGCTACTTCTGTTTTAGAAGACAAACTGTCTTCTCTAAAAACATATGCTTACAATTTGCAATTTTGTGTCCGGCAGACTCTGGAATATGGTTAGAAACTGAAATCACTTGCCGGTGAAGATGCATAGTATAATTGTATCTGGTGACCCCCCCCCCATTTAATAACATGGATTGATATGTCACTGTTCCTTTCACTGCTGCTTTTTTTTTTCTATTTTATTTCTTTTTAAATAATGGGTACACTTTTGCCCTTGGAATCCTGTCTCATCACATTCTCTGAGTTCCTAACACACAGCTGACACTCAGGAAAGAAATGTGACACAAAGAAATGATGATATCCAGCATCTTCTCTTGGGCTGGTTCTGTGACTGAATTCTCACCTGCAAGGTTAGTGTCCCTCCTAGACCACCCAGTAGGAATCAGCTTCTCCACGAGCCCCTGAGATCCTCCTGAGAAGGAGCTGGATCTTCCTTTCCTATTAATCCTTGGCTCCTGGCTCACAATAGATGCTCGATAAATGTTTATTAAGTGACTAGCGTCAAAGTCCCACTCATGCTGCTGTACAAAATAGTGCATTCCTGGAAAAACAACATTTCTAGTGATAATTATTCCAAAGGCATGGGGATTGGTACTAGTCCTGGAAGCAGGGCAGCCCTCAGCCACGTTCTTTAGTCAGTAGAGTGGATCCTTCTGGTCCTCACTGCTCACCACATCCACTCCCCAGCTTCGCCGCCCTCACCCTCGGCCATCAGGTCTTTATCTCTGGCTCCTCGCTGTCTGGCATCAGGGAGCACTCATGCTCCCAGTTGATTCCATCAGAATGAATAGCTCCCGTCTCCCCTCCCTCGAGGCCCTGCCATGGACTTTCCAAGATGGTAGCAGGCTAAGAAGAAGCCATGGGCCATGCATGGTCTGCCCCAACTTGGCCTTTTCCAACCCCAGATTCCTCTTTGCCCAAGACAGGCTCCAGGTAAGGAAGCGAAGCCTTACCCATGCAGTTCCCTCTGTCTGGTGTTCACTCCTCCCTCCAGTCCTCCCCTGCTCAAGGACATCAAATTCATTCTTCATGGTGTAAATCAAAACAGAATGTCTTCTGCTGAACACCGATTGTCGTGCTTTGCTCTGCTCCCTAGGCAGTGTGACGCTCTTCCCCTGAGCACACTTCCTGCATTATATTGCACATACCCATTTATGGGATTAGCTCCCATGTGAGACTGTGAGTCCTGGCTTTCATCATTGATTCCCTGAAGCCTAACACATCCCCAATCCGGACCGCAGTTGATTCCTTGAAAGACAGGAAGGAGTTGAGAGCAGGGGCAAGAGAAGGAAAGGGCAGCTTCTCATTCCTTACTTGTTCTAACGTTGCCTAAGGGGCAATGTTGCGGCTGAGATTAAGAGAAGAAAGAACAGGGAACAGAGGGGTTTGGGTCTAGAAGGGGTTAAAATTTTTCATGGGCCTGAAGGCTTCCCCCATATCATTTAGTGAGATGTCTCTTCCGGGGCTTGGGATACACAGAGCAATGGGACTTCATAACACTTTAGCCTTGCTCACGTTGCTCCTGACTTGGTCTGGAACTGGGGTGAATTTTTTCAATTCAATTCCATTTCTAGGATGAGGCAGATCAACCAAAGCCCAGTGACCAGAGTATAACCGGAGCCTTATAGGAATGGTGAGTTTGGAAAGACCAAAGGGCTACGTGGTCTCTGTTGATGTCACTTTCCAAAGCAGTGATCGCTGTTGTCACGAGCAACCTCAGGTCTGATGGGTCCTCACCCACGTATTACTGACATGGCCAGTGGCTGTGTGCTGGGAGGATTCCCTCTACACAGTGATGACATTCAGTTAAGCCACAGTTTCCTTGACCCGGGAGGAAACCCGTGTGGTTTGGGGTTGGGGGTGTGGATGAGCAAGCGCAGATTTTTTCTCATTGCCCCATGGCTTGAAATTGCAACCTCTCTTTTAATTTTCCATTATGCATCAAATACATCTGTGCCAGAAGTGGACAAATGTATTCCGTCTGGGAGGATGATCCCAGACAGCAATAAATTAGAGTCTGTGTACAGACATACCAAAAATGTGGCCGCGTGGTAGGGTGTCCCTGGGACCAGTCACCTCCTCCACAGTCGGTTTGGTGGCTGTAGGCCTTGGCCTGATGCCTCTGTCAATAGATTTTGCTTTGTATTTGGAAACTGTCTTTCCATCAAGTCACCACAGAGGCAAAATGGGGAGGGTTGCCTGTGTGGCTTTGCTGGGCATATCTGTCCCAGGCAGCCTCGGGAGCTTCCAGGACAGTGCCTTCCCAAGGGCATCACTCTCTTTCCTGCACCAGAGCAGCAATGACCTCAAAGCTGGTTTCCTCCCAAAGTAGAATACGGCCCAAGAAAACCCTCTCCACTTTTTCTGGATGGAGCAGATAAACTACCATATAATGCATCGAGGAAACAACATTTTTAAATGTACAAGAGTAATTACATGCTTCATGCAGACGATTTAAAAGATAGAGTGAAAAGAAAAAAGCCACCTGTAATCCTACCTTCAAAGATAAATACTGTGAATGTTTTAGCCTGACTTCTTTCAATATTTTTCCATGCCATGCTACCCTTTTAAAAAGGCAAAACTCTTTTAAAGCTGGTTGAGTCCAGCTCCTTTAGCTGTCCCTCACATTATCCAATTAGTGCTTTCCTCTGAGTACTGGAAACTTTTACTTATTCCACATGAGAGAGTCCAGCTGGTTGAGCTCTAGCCCCTCTGACTCCTCACTGAAGTCACGCCGCTCTTCTGAAGAAGCTGGCCTGGAGGGGAGAGAAGAGAATGACTAAGGCCTTCTATAAGTCCAGCCAGAGAACCCCAAAGGGCAGCCCCAGGTCTTGACATGCAGCCCTGCCAATAGAGGGACCCTGTGTACAAAGGGCTCTGGTCTGCCCCTGACTTTGATACCATTTGTCCTTATTAAACCTCTACTTGTCTGACTTCATCCTGTCCTGTTGCCAGCATCTGTGTCTGCTCTTCGGAGAGGGACAGCCTCTAAACTGTTCATCTGGTGACAGGCTAGGGGCCCCCCACACTGTTGGAGGTCAGGGACAGGGACAGCCTCGAAACTGTTGATCTGGTGACAGGCTAGGGAGCCCCACACTAACTAGATGGGTTGGCAGAACCAGGAGGCAGTCTTTATATCTGCTTACTTCCCCGTGTGACTTGAGTCCAGAAGGTGCCCAGCAAATGTCTGTTGCTTGATTGACGTGATGCAATTCGGGGTGGGTGCTTGTGGTGGGAGCCTGCCGGCAGGCAGTCCCCACAATCCTACAATGGTAGAAAAGACCCAGCGTTGATGCGGAGCCTCACAAAAGCCCCGAGTCACCCAGAGGAAGCAGGCAATGACTCTACCAGCCACTGCCTGTACCAGCCACACAGCCTCACCATGAGCCACACAGCACACAGACCATGCTTTTTCAGAAAAGTTTTTTTTCCTTTCTCACTTTCCATAGAAACTCAAAATAGCAACCAAAAAAAAAAAAAAAAACCCAAAACAAAACAGAACAAAAAATGGCCAAGCTCCCTCTCTGCCTGCAAAACCATCCCCAGGCAATGCAGTGACCCTGGAGGCCCTGGGGAGAAAGTGTTCTAGATGTCTCTGAAACCGCTTTCTAAGTGGTACTGCACACTCCTGAGGTGTGGGCAGGTCCTGAAGGTTGTGTGTTTCCTTCTAATTTAGAAGAGTGGGTTTCCACCAGGTCTGAGAGTTCCTCTTGCTGTTGGCAACCCAGAGGCTGAAACACAGTCCCTCTCACAGTGATGCTGGTGAGGAGGTCTGGGGTCCCCAGCAAGGGACAACAGGGCAGGGGGCAGATGCCTTCCAGGGGGACTGTTATTGGAACATTCTTTTTGAAATGCCTCCCCGGGCAGTGCTGTCTATACCCAGAAACCACAGGGCAGCCCAGCAGAACGGGGACAACTCAGCTTGGAATCAGGAAACCCTAGTTCTGATAATACCGTCAGGGACCTGGGGGGCTTTGAGCTCATCGTTTCTCCTCCCCCAGGAAACGTGAAGGGCAGACAAGCTGATTTCTAAAGGGATAGCCTTTTCCAGCCTCAGCACTCTGTGCCCACAGCCCACTCCTGGGCTATGCCTACCCTGTCCCCTTCCATTTGCTGAAAACCAGTGTTGTTTCCCTTTTTTCCCTTTCAGTTGGCAGGGTCGGCTGTCATTGGTTTTGGACTATGGTTTCGGTTTGGAGGCACCATGAAGGATTTCTCATCGGAAGACAAGTCCCCAGAGTATTTCTACATGGGTGAGTGACTTCAGCTTCCCTGAGCGTGACCTGGAGCTGCCCCAGAGGCTTAGAGCAGAACCTGCACCTGGACTTCCATGGGAGGGGAAGTGAGGAGGCAAAACTGAGTCCTGTAGACTCTCTCTGGCCCAGGGGCCGGAGGGGCTCTGTGGTCAGGGCAGGCAAGGACCCTGCACCCCTAGCCTGCCCGCTCCTCACATGGTTCATCGAAATCAAGAAAGACCAGTGTGGGAGGACGGACCCACTGTGCTTCTTTCAGCCACCACTCATTTCCAAAGAAATTCGAAGACTCCTTTTTGCCCACTGAGCAAAGTGGATGCTCCACAAAGTCAGTTACACATCCATCCATCTGGGCTGATGTGGCCCCTGGCGAGTGAGGGGTTTATTTGTGATCTTGTATTTTAAGTTGTGCATGAGGGAGACATAATTCCAAGTGAAGAGACATTTCAAGGTTCAGAGGTACTCACTTCCTCCCTAACTAGAGACTGCAAAGGGCAGGGCTCCCCTGGGGATGAGGCCACCTCCCTCCCAGCTGTAGGGAAGGGGTGAGGCGTGGGGGGTGGCCTGCAATTCTGAGACAATGTGGTAAATAGGGGCTGAGCATTTCCCTGGGTTTAGTCCCTCTGATCTACTTCTCGTCTTCTTCTGCGGGCTGTCCTCACTCTCCAGCTGAGTACACCCAGGCTCGAGATTTCAAAAAGCCTGAGACCATTGTCACTACAGGTCATAGTCCTATGTGTCTGGCCATTCCAAGGTCTGCGCCAGCCACAGAGTACATAGAGTATGGGGAGAAGCAGGGTCCTGTGCAGGTCATTTGCTCCCGGTTCCAGAAAAGCAGCGTCTGCTTCCCGGGAGGGAAGGAGCCCCCAGGCTCACCCCGAGCCTCGTAAAGTGCTGCTCACAGCTCTGCTGCTTCCTCTTCCCAGCAGCCTTCCCAAACCGGAGCCTCCTGAAGAGAGCAGCCATCGCAGCGAGGATACTTCTAGAAGAAAGTAACCACAAACCTACTATAAGACAGTGCACATTTCCTCAAATCTTAGATGCAGTCTTTGGTAAAACACACAGTTATCTTAAGTTCCACTAAGAAAAGGAGAAATGCTGCCAATTCAACCATGACATACCATAAAATATGCATCCTAATTTTAGGGACATTAAAATGTGAATACGTCCAATGTATCCATTGAAATTGGTGAAACACACTGAAAGAAGCGTGGAGACGGGGACTCTCCAGAGTTAGTTCAGAGTTCAACAAAGTCATCAAGGACCCAGGTTTTTTCCATCTTTCCCCTGGCCATCTTCGGGATGACCTCAAATGTGTCCCCTCAGATTTAAAAGATAGTTGTGGTGGCTCCAAGTATCATATCCTCATACAGCAACGTCCAAAAGAGGAGGAAAAAAAGGAAGTTTCACCTCACATGGCCCTTTTTAGGAATGAATACAGCCTTTGTCAGAAGACCCCCAGCAGACCTCTCCTTGTAGCCTTGGCCAGAACTGTACTGTGTGCTCATGCCTGAACAAGTCCTGGCCAAGAGGAGACCTCCTGTGACTGCCCCCTGTGACTAATGGAGAGTCACCCTGGGCTTGGGAAGGGGCCCAGGCTCCCCAGAGGGCCCCTCACGCTTGGACAAAATCAGAGTTTTGTTACAAGAAGAAGCAGAGGAATCTGCCATCAGACTTAACACTGAAATGCTCTTTTCCACCCACATGGTTTCCAGGTTACACACACCCCTCTGTCCAAAGCTAACACACACACTTAACACATTTCTCCTTGAGGAACTCCTGGCTCTGCGAGCCTCCTCAGAATCGTTCTCCATCCCAGAGCAGGCCCCAGTGCCCCAGGACAAAGCTCCGCATGTCCTGGTCCTGCACCACCTCCAGGGGACATGCAGGAACAGTCAGGGGAAGGTAGCAGAAGGAATGCATCTTCCCTCGTGTTGCTCATGGTCCCAGGGCAGCTTATTTCATAACTGTTCCCTGTGATTCCAAACTCCACTCGGCACTGTCACATCTCAGTGCCCACTGGATTACCCACAGCAGAGGTCTGATCCCGCCGTAATGGGATTCTTGCCTCTACAGACATATGCAATAATAAATAGCAGACAGTAATCACAAGCATATGTTAAGTGCTCATGGGTGGTATGAAGAGAATCACTGAATTAAGAAGTGAGAAGGGGCGCCTGGCTGGCTCTGTGGGTAGAGCATGCAACTCTTGATCTCGGGGTGGTGAGTTCAAGCCCCACATTGGGTGTGGAGCCTACTTAAAAAAAAAAAAAAGATTCTGTGTGGGAACAGGGATGGTATGTGCCTGTGACTTTAGCAGTCACGTTAAAAAAACATCACAGATTGAGGAGAAGCTTCTAACAACCACCTGGCTGGCTCAGTCAGGACAGCATACTACTCTTGATCTCAGGGTCATGAGTTTGAGCTCCACGTTGGGCCAAGTTAAAGAAGAAGAAGGAGAAGGAGAGGAAGGGGAATGAGAAGGAGAAGAAGAAAACACTGGGGGCCAGCAGGAGCCAGCGGGACAGGCCTCAAGGTGGAGGGGTGCTTGAATGGGGCCTCAGAAGACAGTGGGTTTCAGATAGACTGAGTTAGGGAGAGCCGTAGTCAGGACTCTGAGTTAGCACTGGCCAGTGTAAGGCAAGCAGCTGCCCACCCATTTCTCTAGCCAGAGGAAGAGATGGCTCGTCGTTCAGGATACTCTTTGAGGGGGGTCTTCCTAACCTAGCTCCTCCAACCATATATAACTGATCCTCAGAGTGAACATTACTTTCTCTCTCTACTCTGAATGCAGTAGTTACCTGATGTCCTAACACGATGTCACTCCCAATAAAACGGTGAAAATCTTTTGCTCCTGAAATTCAGGCATATAGAGGTTCAGGGTATCAGCCTTCCGTCTGTCTTCTCTTCACATGCTCTTGGCTCTGCACCAGAACCCTATTTATCTCCTCTTCCTCAGGTAGGACTCCCAAGACTTTCCCTCAGAAGCTGCTTTTGTGCCCTCAGGTGGGTGGGGAGGAGTCCGCTCTTCTTTAGAACCGAAAGGTGGGAAAATATCCACCCGTTCACTTACAGGCAGACATGCCCCTTCAAGTTGTTTGGCAATAACTAACTGCCAAAAACCCAGCCACCTACCCCCCTCACCACCAAGGTTGAGGTTGAAAGATGTAAATCTCTATAATGTAATTCCTGAGCTTGAACTGGGAATTTTGGGCCGCAGTAAAGAAAAACCATTTTTATAAGACCAGAAGACCTGGGATATACGAAAAACATGTAAGAAAGGCTGTCTCCCTTTCAATGAGGATAAACATCTGGCTATCTAAAAACCTCTTCATGGTGTTTTTAATTTGGGGATTTCATCAGGTATTTGGGTTTCTGCAAACATAGTTATGCATTGAAGCAGGGGCTCCTCTATTCTTTCCCTCTTTTTTTATAGGCTCTTTTTCCATTTAGGAAAAAATATAATCTATTCACGGATACATCAGCCAGCATCTATAGTCCTGGGCTCTGGAGTCACACAAAGGAGGATGAGAACGCCGTACTCGCTCCCATGTCTCTTTGCGGTCTATTTGAAAAGACTCACAGAGCTAACAATTTAAATTCTAATGGAAACGAGCGTGTAACTAAATGCCAGCTAAGTGGTATGTGCCGTGGGTGCATCAGGGGTCATTCTAAACCAGCGAGGCAAGGATCTGATCTAGGTTTGAAAGACCAGGCTGTCATCAATGAGCGGAAGACAAACAGGGACAGCAGAGGTTGTTGGGCAAAGACGGCACCGGCGCATCCACGGGACAGTGATCAGCAAGCCCAGGCTGGGCAGAGGACTCTGGTCGGAGTGGAACAGACTGGGGCAAGGTGGGAGGTAGGATTAGAAGTGCCAGGGAGGGAGGGAGAGGACAAACACACAGGGCCCTGAATGTCATTTGGTAAAGCAACAGAGGGATAATTCAGGGTTTGGGGGGAGGTATGATCGGCGCTGCATTTTAAAGAGATTATTCTGGCAGCAGCGGAATGAGAGTGGAGACAGAAAAGAACACGCTAGGTGACTGATACCGTCAGACAGAAGGGCATCGGCGTGGTGGTTGTCAACAGTAGGAACTGTGAAGAAAGAGACAGGAAGGCAAGCAATGTTATTAAACGTTATTATTAAGCAGTATTAAAGTCAGGGACAGAAGGAATCAAAACGATCAAAGATATCAGTGATAGAAGAGTCAAGCCTAGCAGGAATAATTCATGATTCTCAGTGGGAACCGGAGTTGCAGAAGGAAGGGCTCCTGCTCAGGTGGGGGGTGGGGGGGGTGGGCTGTGGACCTGAGGTGCAGTGTGGGGAGCAGCCTCTGTCCGCGTTGGCCCACAAAGTGCTGACAGCAGTTTCACACGTGTCGATTTGGGTCCAATGTAAGAAAACCTTTTTCATGTTTTTATAAGCCCAAGAAACTGAGCAGACTCCCACAATAAGAGTGAACTTTCCCCCACATTGGTATTTACTTAACCACTAACGTGGCAAAAATCAGAATGGAGTGTTTGTCAATTCCGGAGGTTCCAGGGTTGAGTAGGAGGGGAACTAGTTCCATGCAGACATTCCAGATCCTATTTACTAATCTTAATTGAAGCAATATGAACGGCCCAAGATGCAAGAAATGTCCTATCTTGATGGCCATATCTGTCAGGACTCTTTTCATTGCAAGTCACAGAAACTTGACACAGGCTGTCTTGAGCAAAACAGAAATTTCTTGACTCACAAAACCGAAAAGTCCAGGATTCGTGCTCATCTCGGGGGGTGCAAGTGATGGGGTCAGAGTCCAGCCTGTACCCGTCTCTTTGCTCTGCTCCCCTTTGGCTCCGTTCTTGGGCAGGGTTCCTCCAGACGTGGTAACATGGCTGCTCACAGCTGCAGGTGCCGGCTCCCTAGTAACCCTGGCAACGGAGGTACCTACTTCTCTCATTCCAGCAACTCCGACTAAAACCCTGAGCCTCACTCTGCTTGGCAGTCTTGGGTCCAGGGCCTGTTCCCACACCAGTCATTGGAATGGGCTTGTTGGCCAAAGTCTGGGCTTCACATCTGCCTTAAAGGCTAAATTCCACAGGGACTGAGCAGAGAAGGTTTGTTTCTCTCACAGAGATGAAGAGGAAGTGAATGCTGGCTAGGGAAAACAACAGTCTATATGGCAGGGCCAGAGTCCTTCTAGTGTGTTCTTAGTGACCCCCTGGGGCGTGGATGTGGGCTCCGCCCACCCTTAATTCTTCCTCAGCCACACCTCCCGTCTCCGGGTCTGCCCTTGAGTGGCCAGTGGTGAAGATGCTCGTGGTCAGTGCTCCAAATTCAGGGAAACATGTGGTCAAGAATCTTAGGACTAGGGGCGTCTGGGTGGCTCAGTCGTTAAGCGTCTACCTTCGGCTCAGGTCGTGATCCCAGGGTCCTGGGATCGAGCCCCGCATCGGGCTCCCTGCTCAGCGGGAAGCCTGCTTCTCCCTCTCCCAGTCGCCCTGCTCATGTTCCCTCTCTCACTGTGTCTCTGTCAAATAAATAAATAAAACCTTAAAAAAAAAACAAAACAAAAAACGAATCTTAGCTAGGTAGAATAAGGAAACAGAACCAGTGAGGAAACAACGGGGGTTGGCAGTCAGCCACGGTTTTCCAGCTCTTCGTGGTGGGGCTCAGCCCACAACCCAAGTCTGCCGACACCCCGGCCTGTGCTTGTTCTGTTTCCCCTGGACAGTGGCAACCAACAGTCCTGGGAAGTCAGAGACCTCCTCTCCACTCCAGATATTTCTTATATTATAAATGGAGCCATCTACATGTGTGCAGAAATTGGTATTTCTTTCCTCAATAAATAATTGTCTAGATAGGAAAGATACCTGCTCTCTGGCAATAAAACGAGAAGAAAAATACACCAGGACACCATGTGTGGACTTAACAGAGCAAATGGTGTGAGGTAATAGGACTTTAAAAAAGAAGCAGGCCCAGATTTTGGAAAATCTCGCTTCATGTCACAGGGTGGCAGTCACTGAGCTGTGTGTTTTCTTTTCAGAGTAAGTGCCAGAGCAATCAGCCCACAAAACTCTTATCACCCCTTTGTTAAAGAGTGTTGGGGAACAGGCTTGGCACATTCAAGTGGCTCTTAAAGAAACAGAGCCTCACAGCCTAGAGTTCCCTCTCTGAGAGGGACCTCGGGAACACACGTGGCCTAGCTCCCTGCTTCTGGGCAGATGACTGCCAGGCTTTGTAGGAGAACTTTCTCGCTGTCCTTGATGGGGGATGCTTTCCTGTCTGGGATCCTTGCTTCTTCCTTGTGATGGAGAGAGGTTCCCTTCTTGTGGTAAAGATCCACCCTGACGTCGCAGCTGGGGACAGGGTGGAGAGATCCAGCCCTGAGCCCTGAGGAGAGCAGGCGCTGAGGGCAGCCAGACTTCTACCTGACGCCCCTTCTCAAGGTCCTCTGAGTCCAGGCCAAGGTCTGGAGGCTGGTGCAGGATATCTGTGTCCCTGGAGTGTTAACATGGAGAACGGAGAGCCTGCCAGAGAGGAACTGCTGAGATAAGTTGGGGTTTCCTGTACTCTCTCCGCTGTAGACTCCCTCAGCAAACTCCTGGGCGGGGAGCTCCCCTACCCTCTGTCTTCCAAACTCCACCAACTTGCCCTTGGACTTCCTGTTACAGTCCCTCTCCAGGGGCTGCCTCCTGGAGGGACAGACACTGCAGGGGGCTCCTTCCAGGGGTGCTCAGTGGGGAGCCGGCCCCTCAGGCCCTCAGAAGCCTGGACAGGGCGTGGGTGCTGGAGTGCATGAAGCCGTGTCTGTGAGCCGAGGACGTTGGCAGGTTTTCTCCACGAAGGGGCTGCGCTCACAGACAGCAACCCCTTGGCTCTCCAGGGTCACAGGCTGACCCGTAGCTGTCTCTCCCTGTTGAATTCAGAGTCCGGGAGCCTGGTTTCGATTGTGCGTGGACATCATGTGTAAGGAAAGGGTTCCAGTGCTGAATGCTGAGGAGCTGGCTTGCCTTTTTCAAAACTCTGACTCGTTCCGATCGTATTTTTTTACTTCTTGGTTTTCAGTTGTACTTGAGAGTCGTGGTGGTTGCAGAAGAGAGGTGCTATAGCTTACATGGTTGAGAGTTTCTCCAAAGCATTTTTACAAGTTATATTATTATTTCCATATCACAGATAACAAAACTGAGGAAGAAGAGGAGGTACTTAAAGGTCAGTTGACAGGCCTGGATCTCTAGCTCCCAGCCCTGTATTTTCAGAGGCAAACCCAGACATCATCCATTAGAGACTGCGCAACCCTTTTCTGAAGGAAGAAGAAAGAAGAGCACCCTCCTGACATTTATAAATTGCTAAGTGAACAGCCTTTTAGCTGAGAGTCCCCATTCTTCTGAGTTCCCACTGGAATTGCGCCAGAGGAGTTAGGCTGTACACTTTGGAGCAGACTCCCTAGCTCGGTTCCAATTTTGCCCCTCATGAGCTGGGCAGTCTCTGGCAAACGCCTTAAATTCTCCGTGTCTCAGACTCCCCGGCTGTGAAATATGAATATTAATATGCCACAGACCTCATAGCATGACGTAACAGAAGAGCACGCTTAAGCGCAGTACCCGTGGTGTAGGTTTTATTATTCTGATGTAGGTAGGTAATTGTGTTCCTCAGTAAAGGAAGGAGCCAGCCTACAGGAGGATTACACGGGAGGATATGAGAAGGAAAGTTAGATAAAGGAGTGAGTGGTTTAGATGCCGTGTAGTCAGAATGAGAGACTGGTTGATCACATTGAGGCTTCTCAGGAGGCAGGTTCCCGAGCTGATGCCTGTCAGGAGCACAGTGTGGGTACTGCATGGAGCAGGCTGAGGTGCCAGGAAGTGGCGGTTGTCACTCTAGGGCTGAATGACTCCGTGACTCAGACATGTTAAGCTCCATACAACAGTACTCAATAACGATAGCTGTTATTTACACAGAGCTCAAGTCTTTACCTTCCGCATAAGCTAAGTCCCATCCCGTATTCTAGATACATATAAATTATGTGCACCCAGGGCAAGATGGGAGGGAGGGAGAGTTGCCCAGAGGCAGAGAAAAAACATTCTTAGATGACAAATGGTCATTAGCCGGGTCTGTAAAACCGTCTGCCGCCAGAAAGCCACGGAAATTGATGACCATGCCACTCTTCAGTCCCATGAAGGGGGGAGTCATTTTTTTTTTCCAAACCAATTGATTACATTTATTTGCATATCACAAAGAAAGGTAGAGAACTTGAGCATTCAGTGTGAACTATGTTCTTGGTGACTTACATACATTATCTTTTTAAATTCTTACAACCATATCAAGTAGGTATTTTTTCGGAAGAAACAGAAATGTGGAGATGAAGAAACCTAACCAAGGGCACACAACAAATGAGTGACAGAAGTAGATCACAAGATCTGACTCCAAAAACCATGTCCTTTTTATCTCAACACACTGCTTCTGGTAAATTCAATAAGCCATCAGCTTAAAGACGAGAGAAACGAGATGGAAAACTATATAGCAGCTAACACTGTTGGGAGCCAGAGAAATGCAATCTGCAACAGATTATGGAAATTATATATATATATAAAATGTATATTGTTATGAGTATGTATATTACTTGTATATGAAACAGGACAAAATTCCTGAACCATTTCTGGTAGAGGATGTGCCTTAACTTGTTTCAGAATGAATTGCTCCCAAGACAGTCTGAATCCAAAGAGGGGAGTCCTTTTAAAATGAGTTGATACAGACAAGGCTTTTTGGTTGCTGGGGAGAGGCCTCAGGAATTGGAGCTGCTGGGTCCGTTCCAGGCTGTGTTTGCTCTGAGTTCTAGGATTCCGATAGCCTAAGCATGGCCTACTATACCAATAAGCAGATTTTCTTGGGGTGGGGGGTGGGGGGTCATTATTTTAGAAGGACAAGGATTGTTGCCCGAGGGACTGAGTGAGCTTGTGTGCAGCTCGGGGAACAACTGTGTCCTCCACAGGCCCCACGCCTATGTCCACCGCACCCCAGCCTCCGCAGGAGCAGCCTCTTTCCTGTGTTCCAGACTCCCAGGAAACCGTTCTCAGGGTGTGCAGCCATGCGCTCATCTGCCCGGCCCTGAGAGAGCCCCACCCTGTGGCGGCTCGGTGGGGGTCTGCTGAGATGTATTCCTAGCATGTATCTCTCAGCAAAGATGGGCAATGGCAGACCGCCAGGCTGATCAAGAATTTTGTCTTGTGCTGGGCATAGTCTAGGTTGGGTGAATAGGGTTAGTTGGTGGACTTAAGCAAACAGAGAAAGACAAATATGAGAACGTGCAAAAGCACCAAATGGAAAAGAGCAGGGCCAGGTCAGGTCGCGGTACATTCCCCTGTGGCCGGAGCCCAGGCTCAAGAAAGATCCAGGTGGGCTCGGGCCCTAGGCTATAACTCTGAGCAGAATTTGTAGAGGGAAATCAATGTAATAAGGCCACCCGCGCATGAGACATTTTGTGAGGGGACTGAGTAAGGTGAGGGTGGCCCCCTGCCTGCAGCCTGTTGGGACAGGACTGGAATCGGGTCTCCAGGCCTGACCCCCCGGGAGCAAAACAGAAATGGAACCCTTGCCTCGCCTAATGGGCTTGTTCGAGAAGCCAGTGAAATGACGAAAATGAAGGAGCTTTGAAAAAGAAAATGTTTAAGACAAGGTCTTGAGGCAGCGGAGCCTACAATAGCCCTGTTTTTAATACGGTGTCATTTCTCGCATGACCACATCCATTCCACACGAAATCCTGCTTTTGGCAGAGAGGAAAGGGGAGGAGGGGGCCGAGCCGGCAGAGCAGGACTGCAGACGCTGCAGGGCTTCCCCGGCCCCGGAGGCCCTGAGAACAGCCTGGGTGGTACCGGAAGTGCAGCAGCCTGTCCTGCCACCCCGTCTGTGTCAGGGACCCGACAGATCTGCCCACAAACCACCGGCAGCACCCCAGAGGCCCCCCCCAGGCACCCCGTGGGCGGGTGAGCTCAGGCTTCCCCCCTCCCCCCCCCCGCCCCCCAGAGGTGGACCGCCCGGCTCCCCACCCTTTCAGAGAATGGGAGGGGTTTCCAGGTGACTCATATGAATACAATGCAAAAAATAAAATAGGGACAATTAGCATTATTCTAAGCAACTCAAGGACCAGGCCTCACATTGTGTTCTAACTTATCTCCGGATCAGAAAAGGAAATAAGAAAGGGCTTGGCTTTATTTCTCTCAGAACAAGAACATTTCTGTCCTTTGCTTTCTCCATGAGAACAACAGTTCCTAGGGCTTGGCTTCAGTAGTAAGTAGTAGTAACTTCAGTAGTAAGAGAAATTAGCGCCCACATTAAGGCTGCTATTATTGCTGGGACGCGGGGCAGGTTAGGGTAATGGTGATGGGATGGCTTTAGAGGTGGATGGGTATTTTTATCCCAGCTCTATGATCTTGGGCAAATCGCTTAACCTTTGGGGGCCTAGTTCTCTAGAAAATGGATCACGAAGATTAAATTAATAAATCTTCCCCAGTTGCTGTGCCCAGAAAACAAACCCTTCATAAACGTAGCTAATATTGTATTAGGATGAGTATTTGATGTGTGTTACCTTGTCGCCTCCTCTCCTTGGCTGTTTTCTTGCAGCGTTGCAAACCTCCCACGTGCCCAGCGTACATGGTGATGCCCTCTAAAGTGTGTGATTCTCACAAAGCTTTTCGGCCTTATTGCTGTGTCTTCCCCCTACCCCCCCCCCCAACTAGAGCCTCCCTCTTCTGTCCCATTGTGTCCCTGCTTCCCCATCTGGGCAGACCATCAGCCCTTTGTCCTCCCGGTCTCTCCTATCATGGCGACAGCCATTAATTAATTCCTGAGTGCCATGAGAGCCCAAGGGGCTCCTAGGGAGGTGTGGGTTTGTGTCCTGGCCCTGGCACTGATCCTGACCGCCCCTGGGCTCAACAGCATCACTTTTACGCAAATGATAGTAACAGCCACTTTGACAGGGGCGGTAGAGATCTGGAAGGTAAAGTGCCTGGCATGGGGGAGGCATGTGGAGGTGATTAAGAGCATGCGCTGTGGGACTCTGACAGCCGAGGTTTCCAGTCCTTGCGGCTCAAGTGACGGTGAGGAGGTCCCTTCACCTCCGTAAGTGCCAGCTTTCTCTGTTCCCTGGGGATAACCGTAGCCCCTGCCTCTCAGGATCCCTGCGCAGCGCCCTTCAGGTGCATGCCACAGGTGTTACCCATTACATTATCCGCAGTGGACGTGACACCCGGCCGACGCGGGCCCCTGGAGCGGCCGGGGAGCCCGCCAGCTGAGGGTCAGCGAGCGACTCCTCTGACTCTTCCCCGCAGGGCTGTATGTGCTGGTTGGAGCAGGGGCCCTGATGATGGCCGTGGGCTTCTTCGGGTGCTGCGGAGCCATGCGGGAGTCGCAGTGTGTGCTCGGATCTGTAAGTGGGGCGTTGGGGGCGGGAACTGGTCTGAAGCAGGCCCCCGGGTCTGGCCTCCAGCGCCAGCTCCTGGGGCCCACTGAGACCTTGGCACTCGCGCCCTCCTCCCTGAGTCTCCGTTTCTCCATCTCTTGCTTAAGAACAATATTATCTTTATCCCTGCCTCATATGGAAAGTATGAAAAATATGAGGTCATTAGCGTGAAGATGTTTGGGGAGGAAGCGTGCCTAATAATTGTAAGGGATAATTATGATTGCTCTTTCAAAATTATATCACAGTGAGGGAGGCAGCTAAGGTTCCTATAGGCAGGGAAGTGCTGTTAACTATAAGACAAGAATTGCTGTTTGAGATCAGTAACTTCACCAAACATCCCTCTTGTAGTTTATTTTATTAAGCAGCCTCTGTCTTAAAGAAAGAAAGAGAGAGAGAGAAAGAAAGAAAAAAGAGGAAAGGAAAAGAAAAGAAAAGAAAGAATGAATTTTAGTTACTACCATACATCCAATACCAGAGTGAGCTGAGAGAAACAAGGAAGAGGGGCCGGAGGAGAGAAAGATCTTGTCTATCTCCACGAGGGGTCTAGAAACAGCAATTTTAGGGGGGCAGTCTCTCCTTACTCGCTGCCAATCTTTGACTTTTAACTGTGGCTGATGCTTCTGATCTCTTGCTGGGTAAAATCTCTAACTCATCTCCTCGGTCCTCTGTTCTGCCTGTCTTTCCCCTGTTGCTGAGCATCCCTGTCGTTTATTACTGAACACAGAGCAGACCCGAGAGACCAGAACAGAAATCTGTCCAGGAGGACACCCCTCACTGCCACTCCCACTCCCCAGAGAAGCCTCACAGCCCACACAGTCTGGGCCCCTTCTTCCCCAAGTCCAGGCCCCACCAGTTGCTCCCAATGTCCTGGCCTTGTTTTGTATCTTTATGGAATCTCTTTGGTTCCTCAAGAATTCATTGAGCACCTAGGTGCCAGGCACTGTTCTCTAAGTGGCAGGATTTCTTTATCACTACCTGAAATGATCTAACTCGCTTTTTTGTTGCTTTACTCATTTCTCATACTTCCCATTTTCTTTCTTTCTTTCTTTCTTTTTTTACTATTATGTTCAGTTAGCCAGCATATAGTACATCATTAGTTTTTGATGTAGTGTTCAGCGATTCATTAGGTGCGTGTAACACCCAGTGCTCATCACCACACGTGCCCTCCTGAATACCTCTCACGGGGCTACCCCATCCCTCCCACCCCCCTCTGAAACCCTCGGTTTGTTTCCTGGAGTCCAGAGTCTCTCACGGTTTGTCTCCCTCTCTGATTTCTTCCTGTCCAGTTTTCCCTCCCTTCCCCTGTGGTCCTCTGCACTATTCCTTATGTTCCACATATGAGCGAGACCATATGATAATTGACTTTCTCTGCTTGACTTATTTCACTTAGCATAATCCCCTCCATGTCGATGCAAATGGTACATATTCTTCCCATTTTTCTAATAGGAGGTCCATGATAGCAGAGATGTGGGGATTGTATCTTATTCCTCACTGTATACCCAGTGTCAAGGATGGTGCCTGGTGCAGAGTAGATGCTTAATGATAATTGCTGAATGAATTAATGAGCAAATGAATGAATGAATGAACTACAGGGGAATGGAGGTAGATGCTTCCTACCAGATCAATTCAAACTAATAATCTTGCCTAATGTTTTTTTTTTAAATGAAACTAGCATTAAAGAGGCCAAATAAATTGAAAAGGTATTGAGTTAATGAAGTGAGTATATTCTCTTATCTACAGTTCTTCACCTGCCTACTGGTGATATTTGCTGCTGAAGTAACCACTGGAGTATTTGCTTTTATAGGCAAGGATGTAGTAAGTAGAAATTACAATTTCTTTTTACGATGGTTAAAGGGTTTCTTTGCGGCAAAGGCTATGAGAATATTACACCCACAATGATATTGAAAACTAAATAATCCCCAAGATATCATTTGCACATAACTTTTTAACCTAGAAGTATTATGCAGACCTGTGCATATTGCATGTATAAGTGTGCATACATTTACTTGCACATATTTTTCTGAGGAGGTAGTTCATAGCTTTCATTAAATCTATAAAAGAGTCTATGATTTCTTTTAAAGCATCTCTAGTTTAAGATGATCCCATTTGTAATGGGGAAGCGGGTAGATTGCACACATGAGAAAGAGGTATGGAGAGGAACATGCATTTTCATCCCTTGTTAGACTACCATTTGTCCATAGGGATTGGCCTGAAAAGAGGTCACGTCATCCTCAAAGACTTAAAGCCCGACCTGCTGTGTGCTGGTGAAGCCAGTTTATTTAAATTGGTGTTCAAACTATAGGTGTCCAAAATAGGTTATCAAGAGAACCCACAGAGGAAATGGCCTTTTCATAAGGGACACACTGTGTTAAGACACACTGTGGGAAAGAAGGCATGAGAAGGAGGAAGAATGGAATCTTAAGTTTACTGTATTTCATGTAAATTCATGTGCTATCAGTATTGTGTTTATGAACTTTAGATTTTTTTTAAAAAAAATGGTAAATATGTAGAATAAATAAATATCACCTCCTTTGGAATATTTCTAAAGTAGCTGGTTCTATCTGTAGGTTGGAGGAATTGGATCTTAGGACCTTTTGAGATGCTATGGATGTCAGATCACCTGCCTTTATACCAGAAAAAGCATTCCCTAAGTTTCATATTATATTTGTATTTCATATTATATTCCTTGGTCATGAATATTTTTCAAACCATGTCATGAATAGACATGAGTACTTTCAACCAGTAAGGTACCAAGAAGGCATAAGTCACCACTCTGGTTATATGTCAGAATCTCCCGGGCGGGCCCAGGAGTCTGGGGGCTGATGGATGCTGATGTCCATTCAGGTTTGAGAACCTCCACTCTCAGAAATCTTTCTAGTCTATGAAAGTTATTCTTGGTTAGTTCTATCCTTCCATCTCCAAAAGTATCCGAGAAACTCCAGAGTCTATAATCTGTCCCATATTTGGAGAATTGTCTTAAAATACAGATAAACATGGGGAAAGGCTGTATTTTCCAAGGGTAAGGAAGAGGGGTTTTCCTTGATGAAAGGAGAATGTTTGAAACTTCCCACTCACTGTCCCTTTGGTTTCCTGGTATTTTTTCAGGCCATACGGCATGTTCAGACCATGTATGAAGAGGCTTATAATGATTACCTGAGAGACAGGGAAAGGGGGAACGGGACTCTCATTACCTTCCACTCAACAGTAAGTAACTTTACTTCTTCCTTAAAATCATATCTTCTAAAGAGCATTCATTAGCCAGCTTCTCTCCCATCACCTGGATCAGAGTAAATTTGGTATAATGAAGCCTTAGCCCTGTATTTCAGCCCTCACGGGAGCCACAGTTGACATTCTGTGTAGAACCTAGAAGAGGAAGAAGCCGAGCACAGAAAGTTCACAAGAGGAAGTCAAGAAATGTGCCCCAGAGAGACGAAAGAGCACAAATAAGAACACCCAGAAAGCAGCCCAAATAAATACCAAGGTCTCTCAAAAGGTGGCAGGGTGGCGTTACAGAAACAACCATGACCTTCGAGTCAGAAAAGCTCAGTTCTAGCTGCAGTTCTGCCACTGGGCAGCTTCGTGACCTTGAACAAGTTCCTTGTCTCCCCGATAACCGTTCAGCTCCCCATTTGTACAATGAAACGGCTCGGACACAGCCACGCTCCCTGGAACGTTCCATGGGACTGTGCTGTCCGTGCAGTGCTGAGGGCTACACACAGTTAACCAAGGAGGGCATACAGAGGAGAGGAGAGGGGCCAGGCCAGAGTCTTAACCCCTCTGATATGGAGAAGTAGCTATGAACTCCTGTGCCAAGTGCTTTCAGGTAGCGCCATTCTTATTCATCACGGGAATGTCCTGGAAGGTGCAAACCATTTCTCCTTCTCAGCCTCAACTGCCCCCAGGACATCAAGCAGCACACACCCTCCTTTGTCCTTGAAGGACCAGCCGTAAGGCAGGACACCTGTCTGCTGGCCAGACCTTCAGGCCCTGACCTGTCAGCCTCCAGGGTTTATTTACTGTGGTCACTTCTCCTCTCCATCCCAGACTGTCCCCGGTTAATGAGCCCTTCCTGAAGCTCATAAAACTTTAGCTATTCAGCAGGTTAAATTACTCCCAGGCTGAAAAAAAAAGAATCTAAAGACCGAATTTCTGTCTAAAACACAGCAATTGTGTAACACAGACACCGTCAATTGCCTTCTTGCTTTGTTTGGGTTGCCTTGAGTCACTTCCCATCGGAAAACTCAGAAAACTTTACAGAAGTCCTTCTCTTGTTTTGCTAGCATGATTATGTGAGTCTTCACTATCTTTCTAGAAATGGCAGTTTGGGTTGCAGTCACTGGGCCCCGTAGCTGCTTTGCTGCCTCAGTGCCCCAGGGCCTCAGCAGTGATGCCCAGACTTGTAGCTCCCGCTTCTCCCTCCTGTGCCCTAAAAACTCTTCTCTGACTCTCTAGTTTCAGTGCTGTGGCAAAGAAAGCTCTGAACAGGTCCAACCCACATGCCCAAAGGAGCTTCTGGGGCCCAAGGTAAGCTTCTCCATCAGGGTCCCTAACCCACCTGTCATGTAAGATGGTTCTAGCCCATGGGGTGATGGGTGTGACTCTAGGAGACCCTCTCCCAGGGACTTCTGTGCCTCAGCTCTATTCTATGTAAACTAAGTGAAGCACGCTGAGTCCAGTATCCCAGTGCCCTGGGAAACGATGGTATGCTGACTTGCCCATGATGGGGCAAATGCTGTGGCATTAATTAAACTTGCCAGGGCCAGGGGTGTGCACCCTGAGAATGTTGCCCCACTCCTCTCTGTGGAAATACCTGATAAGTGCTTCACTTATTAAGTGCTGTGTGGCAGGCACTGTGCCAGGTTCTGAAAACTCTCAGATGAAGAACATGGCTCTTGCGTCCGTGGCCTCGCAGACTAGTCAAAGGAGAAGGTGCTGTGCCTGGTCTGTACAGAGTACAGTGGACACGGTGGTATTAGGAAAGCTTCACAGAGGTTGGAATCCTTGAGCTGCATTTTGATAAGGAAAGGTGATCCCAGGCCCAGAAAGCAGCAGGAACAGAGGCGTGGCAGAATGGAACTCCAGGAAAATAGGGACCCCAGAGGGGATGGTGAGGTACATGTTTGGGGAGGAGGTAGACAAAGGCATGATTTTACACCTGGAAGTTTGGGAAAGGTGTTGCTTTTAGCAGAGGATTAACATAGTCAGTGTTGCATCATAGAAACAGTACTCGGGCTGCCGGACGCAACAGATAGATGGTTGGAGAGTGATGGAGGGAGGCCACTTCGTTGACACTTGTGGTCACCCTGGTAGGAGAGGATGAGGAGCTAATGCAAGTGACAAGCTGTAGGAAGTGAGAGGAAGCAGCAGATTCAGAGACGTTCAGGGTGGAATCCACAGGCCTCTTGCATGTGAGTGGGGAGTAGAAGGGAGGAAGTTAAGACTTCAGACTTCTGCTTGGGCAGAGTGGGTGGGTAGAGGCTCTGCTCCCCGTGAGAGGTGAATATAGGGAAAGGAGCAGATCCTGGGGCAGTTTTGGTCAAGTTTGCCCTTGACGTGCCTGTGGGACTTACATGTAATCTGAGCTAAAGATGGGTGTAGGGATCCCAGCATAGTGGTGGTAGCCGAAGCCATAGCAGTAGAAGGGAGCCTCCAGGGATGTTGTGTAGAGTAAGGTAGAAGTGGGCTGGAAACGCTGTCATTTAAGGGGTAAGCAGAGGACAAGAAACCAGAAGACTGTGAAGGAGGAATCGGACTGGGGGAGTCCAAAGACAGTGGTGTCTGGGAAGTGAAGGAGGAGTTTGTCCATAGAGTCCAAGGCTGGGAAGAAGACAAAGAAATGAAGGCCGGAAATAATATGTTGGGTTTGGTCTTAGGAGATCGTTAATGGTGTTTGCTATGCAGTTTCAGTAAAGGGATTGGGGAAAGCACAGATACAATGTGGGAAATAAGGGGGGGGGAGATAGGAGAATGTGGGGACAGTGACATGGATGCTCTAAGCATGCAGCTGTGAAGGGACTGATGAGATCTTAGCTCCAGCTTGTGTCGTGAGTCATGCATTGAACACTTATTGACTCCCTGTGAGTTGGATGGCATGAGTAAGGCACAGCCACGGCCCTCAAAGTTCTCACCATCTGCTGGACAGACCTGCCAGGGAGCCAGCACCACCACACAGTGGTGCATGAGTAAGGCTACATGAGAGGGGGCACCACAGACTCAACAGGGGCATGCGATTTGAAGGCTTGCAGGAGGCCCTTCGGATGTGATTCGTTTTTGTTTTTGTTCAAGTATCATTAACATACAGTGTTAAATTCGTTTCAGGTGTATAACGATTCAATACTTCTGTACATTACTCTGTGCTCATCACAAGTACACTCCTTAATCCCCTTTATCTATTTCACCCAATCGCCCACCCACTTCCCCTCTGGCAACCACCGGTTTGTTCTCTGTATTTAAGGGTCTGTTTTTTGTCTTTTTTTTTTCCCTTCTTTGCTCATCTGTTTTGTTTCTTAATTTGCACATATGAGTGAAAGCACGTGGTATTTGTCTTTCTCTGACTGTGTTTCTCTATTTCACTTAGCATTATACCTTCTAGGCCCAACCATGTTGTAACGTAACATAATAAAATAAAATTTAAAAAATATTTAAAAAAATAAATATATAGGCACTCAAAGGCTGTAGAGGTGAGAGATTTTTGTTTCCTTGCTTATAAGGAAGTAACAAAAATAATTTCTTTTTTATGTAAGACTATTAAAATTGAGAAAATGATCTAAAAAATGGTTAAGATTTCGTTCTTTTATATGGCTGGGTAATATTCCATCGTGTATATATACTACTTCTTTATCCATTCATCTATTGATGGACATTTGGGTTGCTTCCATATCTTCACTATTATAAATAATGCTGCAATAAACATAGGGGTGCCATATATCTTTTCGAATTAGTGTTTTTCTTTGGGTAAATACCCAATAGTGAAATTGATGGCTCATATGGTATTTCTATTTTTTATATTTTGAGGAACTTCCACACTGTTCTCCACAGTAGTTGCACCAGCTTGTGCACGAGGATTCCTTTTTCTCCACATCCTCGTCAACACTTGTTTCTTGTGCTTTGATTTTAGCCATTCTGACAGGTGCAAGGTGATATTTCATTGTGGTTTTGATTTGCATTTCCCTGATGATGAGTGATGTCGAACATCTTTTCATGTGTCTGTTGGTCATCTGGATGTCTTCTTTGGAGAAATGTCTATTCAAGTCCTCTGCCCATTTTTTAATTGGATTATTTGGTTTTTTGGTGTTGAGTTCTTCAAGTTCTTTAGGTAGTTTGGATATTAACGCCTTATCAGATATACCATTTGTAAATGTCTTCTCCCATTTATAGGTTGTCTTTTTGTTTTGTTGATTGTTTCCTTTGCTGTGCAGAAGCTTTTTATTTTGATGTAGTCCTAATAGTTTAATGTTGCTTTTGTTTCTCATACCTCAAGAAACATATCTAGAAAAATGTTTCTACAGCCAATGTCGAAGAGATTACTGCTCATGTTTTCTTCTAGGAATTTTATTTTTTCAGGTCTCACATTTAGGTCTTGAATCCATTTTGAGTTTATTTTTGTGTATGATGTAAAAAAGTAGTCCAGTTTTCCCAGCACCATTTGTTGAAGAGACTATCTTTTTCCCATTGTGTATTCTTGCTTCCTTTGTCATGGATTAGTTGGCCATAAAAGTGTGGGTTTATTTTTGGACTCTGTTGTGTTCCATTGATCTGTGTCTTTTTTTGTGCCAGTGCTGTACTGTTTTGATGATTGCAGCTTTGTAGTGTAGTGTATCTTGAAATGTGGGATTGATTTTATCCAGCTTTGTTCTTGTTACTCAAGTTTGCTTTGGCTATTTGGGGCCTTTTGTGGTTCCATAGAAATGGGATTATTTATTCTCATTCTGTGAAAAATATTTTTGGTATTTTGATAGGGATTGCATTAAATATGTAGATTGCTTTGGGTAGTATGGACATTTTAACAATATTTGTTCTTCCAGTCTATGAGCATGAAATGTCTTTGTGTCATCTTCAATTTCTTTCATCAGTGTTTTATAGCTTTCAGAGTACAGATCTTTCACCTCCTTGGCTAGGTTTATTCCTAAGTATTTTATTATTTTGAGTGCAATGGTAAATAGAATTATTTTCTCAATTTCTAATTCTGCTACTTCATTATTAGTGTATAGAAATGCAACAGATTTCTATATATTTATCTTGTATCCTGTGACCTTACTGAACTCATTTATCTATTCTAGTGGTCTTTTGGTGGATTCTTTAGGGTGTTCTATGTGTAGTATCATGTCATCTGCAAATAGTGAAAGTTTTATTTCACCCTTACCAGTTTGAATGCCCTTTATTTCTTTTTGTTGCCTGATTGCTGAGGCTAGAACTTCCAGTACTATGTTGAATAAAAGTGGTGAGAGTGGGAAAAAAGGAAAAAAATGGTAAGAGTGGATATCCTTATCTTGTTCCTGATCTTAGAGGTAAAGCTCTCAGTTTTTTTACCTTTAAGTATAATTTCAGCTGTGGACTTGTCATATATGGCCTTTATTATGTTGATGCATGTTCCCTCTAAACCTACTTTGCTGAGGGTTTTTATCATGAATGGATGTTGTACCTTGTTCAGTTCTTTTTCTCCATCTATTGAGGTGATCATATGGTAAAATCTTTCTCTTATTGATGTGATGTATCAAGTTGATTGAGTTGTGAATATTAAACCAGACTTGCATACCAAGAATAAATCCCACTTGATCATGGTGAATGATTTTTTTTAATGTATTGTTGGATTTGGTTTGTTAGCATTTTATTGAGGATTTTTGCATCTTTGTTCAACAGAAACGTTGGCTTGTAGTTCTCTTATTTTGTAGTGTCTCTGTCTGGTTTTGGTATCAGGGTAATGCTGACCTCATAGAATAAATTTGGAAGCTTTCCTTCCTCTTCTGTTTTTTTGGAATAATTTGAGAATAGGTGTTAACTCAGGGAGCCTTGGTGACTCAGTCAATTAAACATCTGACTCTTGATTTGGGCTCAGGTCATGATCTCAGGGTCCTATGATCAAGCCCCACATCAGGCTCAGTGCTGAGCATGGAGCCCCCTTAAAAGTCTCTCTTTCTCTCTCCCTCTGCCCCTCCCCCCACACTTGTGGGCTCTCTTTCTCTCTCTCTTGGAAGGGAGGGAGGGAGGGAGGGAGGGAGGGAGGAAGGAAGGAAGGAAGGAAGGAAGGAAGGAAGGAAGGAAGGAAGGAAGGAGGAAGGAAGGAAGGAAGGAAGGAAGAGAAAATACTAAAAAAAGGATAGGTGTTAACTCTTCTTTAAACAAGTGGTGGAATTCACCTGAGAAGCCATCTGGTCCTGTACTTTTCTTTGTTGGTAGTTTTTAAATTACTGATTCAATTTCATTGCTAGTATTCCGTCCGTTCAAATTTTTCATTTCTTCCTGATTCAGTTGTGGGAGGTTATATGTTTCTAGGAATTTATCCATTTCTTCTAGGTGTCCAATTTGTCGGCATAAAGTTTTTCATATTCTCTTACAATCTTTCATGTTTCTGTGATGTCAGTTGTTTTTTCTTCTCCTTTGTTTCTGATTTTATTTATTTGAGTTCTGCTCTTCCTTTTTTGATGAGTCTGGTTAAAGGTTTATCAATTTTATTGATCTTTTCCAAGAACCAGCTCCTGTTTTCATTGATCTGTTCTACTATCTTTTTAGTCTCTATTTCATTTATTTCTGCTCTAATGTTTATTATTTCCTTCCTTCCACTGGCTTTGGGCTTGGTTTGTTCTCTTTTTTTCTAGCTCCTTTTGTGTAAGTTTAGGTTGTTTGAGATTTTTCTTGCTTCTTGAGGTACGCATGTATTGCTATAATCTTTGCTGTTAGAACAGCTTTTGCTGCATCACAAGGATTTTGGAATGCTGTGTAATCATTTTCATTTGTCTCCATGTATTTTTTAATTTTCTCTTTGATTTCTTGGTTGACTCACTCCTTGTTTACTAGCATGTTATTTGGCCTTCATATATTTGTGTTCTTTCCAGATTTTTTCTTGTGATTGATTTCTAGTTTCATACTGTTGTGGTCAGAAAACATGTATGATATGATTTCAATCTTTTTGAATTTATTGAGATGTGTTTTGGGCCTAACATGTGACCTGTTCTGGAGAGTGTTCCATATATACTTGAAAAGAATGCGTATTCTATTCTTATTGGATGGAATGTTCTAAATATATTTGTTAGATCCATCTGGTCCAATGTATCATTCAAAGCCACTGTTTCCTTGTTGATTTTCTGCCTGGATGATCTATCCATTGATGTAAGTAGGGTGCTAAAGTCCCCTACTTTATTGTAGACTATCAATTTCTTCCTTTATGTGTGTAAATAGTTGCTTTATGTATTTGGGTGCATAGAAATTTACAAGTGTTATATCTCTTGTTGGATTGTTCCCTTTATCATTATGTAATGACCTTCCTTTGTCTCTTATTATAGTCTTTGTTTTAAAGTCTATTTTGTCCAATATAAATATTGCTACCCCAGCTTTTTTTTTTTTTTTTTTGCTTCACTTTGCATGGTAAAGGTTTTTCTACCCCTTCACTTTCAATCTGCATGTGTCTTTAAGTCTGAAGTGAGTCTATTTTAGGCAGCATGTAGATTGGTCTTGTTTTTTTATCCATTCAGTCACCCTGTGTCTTTTGATTGGAGCATTTAGTTCATTTACATTCAAAGTCATTCTTGATAGGTATGTACTTATTGCCATTTTGTTACTTGCTTTGCGGTTATTTTGTAGTTCATCTCTGTTCTTTTTTCCTTTTTTCTCTCTTGTGATTTGCTGATTTTCTTTCATAATTTGCTTAGATTCCTTTCTCTTTATTTTTTGGATATTATTACAGGTTTTTGGTTTGTGGTTACCATTAAGCTCATATGCAACATCTTATGCATATAGCAGTCTATCTTAAGCTCGTGGTTGCTTAAGTTTGAACCCATTCTAAAAGCACTAAATTTTTACTCCCCCTTCTCCACATTTTATTTATACGATGTCACACTTTACATTCTTTTATTTTGTGAATTCTTTGACTGATTTTTATAGATATAATTGATTTTACTGCATTTGTGCTTTAATCTCTGTACTTCAATCTACTACTTTCGTTATGTTTGTATTTGCCTGTGAAATCTTTGCCTTTCATAATTTTCTTACTCCTGTTTATGGCCTTCTCATTCCACTTAAAGAAGTCCCTTTAATGTTCCTTGTAAGTCTGGTTTAGTGGCGATGAACTCCTTTAACTTTTGTTTATCTGGGTAACTATCTCTCCTTCTATTCTGAATGATAGCCTTGCTGGATAGAGTATTCTTGGTTGCAGGTTTTTTCCTTTCAGCACTTTGAATTTTTCGTGCCACTCCTTTCTGGCCTGCATATTCTCTGCTGAAAAATCAGCTGGTAGTCTTATGGGGTTTCTTTTTTATGTAACTGTTTACTTTTCTCTTGCTGCTTTTAAAATTCTCTCTTTATCACTATTTTTTGCCATTTTAATTATTATGTGTCTTGGTGTGTATCTCCGTGGGTTCATCTTGTTAGAGGCTCTCTCTGCTGCCTGGACCTGTTTCTTGCCCCAGATTAGGGAAGTTTTCAGCTATTATTTCTTCAAATAAATGTTCTGCCCGTTTTCTCTCTTCTCCTTTTCTGGTACTCTTATAATGTGAATTTTATTATGCTTGATGATGTCACTGAATTCCCTTAACCTATTCTCATTTTTTATGGTTCTTTTCTTTCTTTTTGCCGTTCATCATGGTTGCTTTCCATTACCCTGTTTTCCAGCTCCCTGATCCATTTTTCTGTTTCCTCTAATCTATTGATTCCCGCTACTGTATTTTTAAATTTGATTCTTGAGTTCTCTGTCTTTGGTCCTTTTTTATATTTTCTCTTTGTTGAAGATCTCAGTGAGGTCCTCCACTCTTTTCTCAAGTCCAGTGAATATAACCATTGCTCTGAATTCTTTATCAGGAATATTGTTTATCTCCATTTCATTTAGTTCTTTTGTTGTGCTTTTGTCCTGTTCTTTTATTTAGGATTTTCTGCTAATGTTGTCTAACTCTCTGTGTTTGTGTCTATGTATTAGGAAAATCAGTTATGTCTCTTGATCTTGAAAATAGTGGCCTATGAGGAAGAGGTCCTGTGGTACCCTGCAGTGCAATGTCCCCTGTTCACCAGGACCAGGAGCTTCAGGGGTGTCTTCTATGTGGGTTGCATAGGCCCTACTGTTCTAGCTAAGCCTTGTTTATCTTCAGTCCAGACAGTTGCAGTGGCCCACTTTGCCTATGGTGGGCAGGGTTTGGTCCCTGTGCTGTTACAGAGTTAGTCTGGGGCCACAGTGGGCTTATTGGGCAGTGTCAGCAGTCAAACCAGATGTCTGCCCTCATCCATCTACTGGGGCTGTGGTCACACCAAACTGCAGGGCACTATCTCTGCCTTGTCCCCTGAGAGGCTTTCATTGGTGGGTGGGGCCCACAGTCAGATCAGATGTCTATTCCCAATCCATCTGCTGATGCTGCAGTGACCATGAACTGCAGGGCTCTCTTCCTGTGAGGTCCTAAAGAGGTTTTTGTCAGTGGGCAGAGCCAATAATGAGATCAGATGTCTGCCCCCAGTCTGTCTGCTGGAGCTGCAGATGCGCTGACTGGCAGGGCTCTCTCTCTAAACTGCCAGTTATAAGGTTTGGCTACTCAGACTACAGTTGAAATGGTGTGTATGGTTATCTTCCCCTCTTCCCAGGGCAGGAGTCACTTTGGAGTGGTGGAGTCCCTGCCTGGGCTGATTGCAGGTTGAGATATGGCAGGAGCCATTCTGGAGAGACTGCTGCCAAGTGGGGCTGGTTGGATGGGGTGGACCCAGATCCACAGGAGAACACAGAGGCAGGCAATGTGGTGTTAGCAAGCTAGGTGGCAGGTGTTCTCACTGGTTCCTGTAGATATCTAGGTATCTAGGCTGGGGAGCAGGGGGAGAGAAATGGTGCCCACCAGGTCTTTTGTTCTTGGAAAAGTCTCCTAAAGATCCCTGCCCTTCCAGCACATGTTCTGGGATGTAAATAAATCTCCTTCCCATAAACCCCAGATACTTTTCAAACTGCTGCTTCTATGCTGTATCTCAGTAGGCCTGTTTGTTATGCTGGCTCTTTAAGAATAGTGACTCAGTTTCCTATCACCCTCTGGCTCTCCCAGAGCAGAGCATGCTGATTTTTAAAGTTCCTGGTATTAACCCCACTGATTGTAAAAACTCTCAAAGTTAAGCCCCTCTGGTTTTCAAAGCCAAATGTTATGGGGACTTATCTTCCCAGTGCCAGTCCCCTGTGCCTGGGATGCCTGGGATGGGGTCTGTCTCTCTCCTTTCTCCATGCTTGTGGTGCCCCTCCTGTTTGTGGTGAGTCTACCCAGGGGTTTGTTTCCCAACTGCATCTCTGCCCTCCCTAACCTTTTCAATGTAGCCTCCTCTCTGTGATTAACCATGGAAAGTCTGTTCTGCTAGTCTTCAGGTTTTCTGAGTTGGTTGCGTGGATGTAGCTGTTATCTAGGTGTGTCCATGGGAGGAGGTGAGCTTAGGATCATCCTACTCTGCCATCTTTCCAGAAGTCCTCTCCCCTGGTGTGATTCTTAGGATGAGTTTTAAAGGATGAATTGGAGTTTAGCAAACAAAAGAGAAGCGTATTCCAGGTAGAAGGGATAGGGTAAAGGCATGGAGGCAAAAGAAGGTAGTTGTATCCAGAAAAGTGCCCACAGTGGGGAGTGAATGAAAGCTCAGGTGGCTGTGGATATGAGTTCTTCAAGGATGAGGGCCTGTTCTTGAAGGGCCTTGCGTACTCTTGTGAAGCCAAAAGTCTAAATTTCATGCTGTATGCCTAGGAAAGAATCTGGGATGGGATTTGCATTTTCTTGAGTTTGCTGTAGTAGCAGTTTGGAGGATTGATGGAAAATGAATAATCTGGAGCCAAGGAAGCCAGTTGGGAAGGCTGCTATCTCATTGTCAGCCAAGAAATGTTAACTGGTAATAAGCTGGACTGAGCACCGGGAATGGAGAGAAGGCCATTTAGAAAGTAAAATCTACAGGACCTGGTCACCAGACCAGTTAGGTATGAAAGAAGAGGGATAGATACCAGCTGGATAGATGGTATCATTTATTGAGCTGAGGAACAGAGAAGAAGGAACAAATTTTGGAGAAAAGAAAGCAAGTTCAGTGCTTAACATGGTAATTTTGAGGAGCCAGTGGAACTTCCAGCTGGAAACGTCCAAAAGACAGCCAGAAAATCTAGCTTGCAGCTCAGGAGAGAGGTTTGGGTGTCAGTACCTTGTGGGAAACTTAAAGCTGTAGATAAGAATTTGATCCACTAGGTTTGGAAGAAAGAAGGGCAAGAATAGAACTCCAGGGAACAAGAACATTTAAGGATGGGGAGAGGAAGAGCTGCCAAATAAGGAAGGTAGAAAAAATAGAAACACATGTGAAAAGACACATGGTGGGGGGGGAGGGAATGGTCACCAGGGTCAGGTGCTGCCACGGAGGTCAGCTCAACATTTATCAATACCTATCTTATGCCTGGCACTGCAAATACAAAGATGAATGATACAAAGTCCCTCCTCTCAAGGAACTTGCAGTTTAACAGGAAAGATGAGCCCAGAAATGAATAAAGTGCAGGAACAGAAGTATGCACAGAGTGTACAAGTGCTATGAAAACACAGCGGGTTACTTAGTGAGGCCAGAGGCTGGACAGATCAGGGGAAAGCTGACTGGAGCAAAGATGTCTCAGCTAACTCTTCAGGTGTGAGAAGTAACTATGGAAGCATTAGACAGGAGAAAGTAGGGGGAGATCTGTCTGCAGAGGAAATAGCATAAGCAATGGCACAGAAGCAGAAAATATGGTTTGTGTAGGGAACTAAAAGTCCAAGGAGGTTCAGTAAGATAACTACTGAAATGTTGATAGGATTGAGCATTTTAAAAAGGTGCTTGATGTCAGGGGCAGAGTGAGGACAGAATCCATGCTGCATGAAATGAGATGTAAGGAATAGGGGTGCCCTTTCAAGTAGTCTTGGGGCAAAGGACAGGAAAAGAGAGTTTAGAAAAGATGAAATCGAAATTACCATTAAACACATAAAAATGTAGGCAATTAATAGCAATGTTTTAAAAAAATTGCAAATTAAAGAGCTGTCATTGTTTAACCTATGAAATTGGCCGGGTTTTTGTTCTTATTAATTATATATGATGTTGGCAAAAATTATATAAAACAAGCATTTTCAGAGAAATTGGTACAAAATTTTTAGAGATCATTATGACTGTAAAATTCATGAGTTAAGAGAGCTTCTAAGATGGCAGAGTAGGAGGACTCTGACCTCAACATATTTACAACTAGATATCACCCACATCCAAGTCAGTAAACTGGAAAGCAATCCAAAGACTGAAAAAACAAACTTCACAACTAAATATAGAGAAGCTGCATCTGAAGGGTTAGGAAGGTCAGAAAGGCAGTGGGAGGCTGCCTACAGAAGGGAGAGAGCTGCACACGCAGAGAGGACAGAGAAATGGACTCTGGCACCAGGGAGCTCACGCAGGGAAGACTAATCCCCATAAAGTTGGCTTTAAAAACCAGAGAGGCTGAATTCCGTGAGTTTGTAAAACCTGTGGGACTTGGAGCCTGGAGCTTGAAAAGTCAGCTGACTCAGCACTGGGCAAGCTGGGAGGGTGAGAGATAGCTGGGTCACCACCCTTAAAGAGCAGCCTGTATGGAGAGGCAACATGAAAATAGCAGTTTACACAGTGCCAGGGGCAAACAGGAGACAGATCTGTTCATACTGATTTCAGAGCATGTTGGGTGACTTTGAGAACAAAGGAGCTGGGCAGGTACCATTTTCCTCCACCGTCCTCCAGCATAAACATGGGAAGCAGGACTGTGCAGATACTTGCTACCTAACCTGCTAGCAGTGCACCATGACCATGAGATCTCCTGAGGACTCGCCCACTCCAAGCCTGCTAACCTTGGCCCTGGGCTCAGAACAAATTCTGTTAAAGCTGCCTGCACACCTGCTCAGCTTCTGACTACCCAGCTGCTGCACCATGCCCAGTAGAGTACCCTAGCCACCATCATGTGCTAAGTCACAGCTACATACAAGGCCCAGCCTCATACCCCTGGCTGCCCTCGCACATAGCCCCAAGCTATCACACTGCTTTGGGGGTCCAGCATAGGACTAGTGGCCCAGTGCAAATTTTGCTAACACTGCCACCCTGCTCCCAAGTTCCCTGGAAGGCATGCCCACTCAGAGCTGACCTCCCTGGGTCCCAAACAGCACAGAGAGCAAGTACAACACACCAACAAGCAGAAAGTCAGTGCAGACAATTGAATGGAAAGAAAAAGTAACTCAGACACAATAACGGCATAAGCAACACACATAGGATACTCTCCTAAAGTGTCAGGACCTCTTTTTTATAAAAGAGCATTTTCAAGAACAGAAGACACAGCTGACTTTCTTTTTTTTTTCCCTTTAAATTTATTGTTATGTTAATCACCATACATTACATCATTAGTTTTTGATGTAGTGTTCCATGATTCATTGTTTGTGCATAACACCCAGTGATCCATGCAGAACGTGCCCTCTTTAATACCCATCACCAGGCTAACACATCCCCCCACCCCCTCCCCTCTAGAACCCTCAGTTTGTTTCTCAGAGTCCATTGTCTCTCATGGTTCGTCTCCCCCTCCGATTTCCCCCCCTTCATTCTTCCCCTCCTGCTATCTTCTTCTTCAATTTTTTTAACATATATTGCATTATTTGTTTCAGAGGTACAGATCTGTGATTCAACAGTCTTGCACAATTCACAGTGTTCACCATAGCACATACCCTCCCCAATGTTTATCACCCAGCTACCCCATCCTTCCCACCCCACCCCCACTCCAGCATCCCTCAGTTTGTTTCCTGAGATTAAGAATTCCTCATATCAGTGAGGTCATATGATACATGTCTTTCTCTGATTGACTTCTTTCGCTCAGCATAACACCCTCCAGTTCCATCCACGTCGTTGCAAATGGCAAGATCTCATTCCTTTTGATGGCTGCATAATATTCCATTGTGTGTATATACCACCTCTTCTTTATCCATTCATCTGTCGATGGACATCTTGGCTCTTTCCACAGTTTGGCTATTGCGGACATTGCTGCTATAAACATTGGGGTGCACGTACGCCTTCGGATCCCCACATTTGTATCTTTGTGGTAAATACCCAGTAGTGCATTTGCTGGATCATAGGGTAGCTCTATTTTCAGCTTTTTGAGGAACCTCCATACTGTTTTCCAGGGTGGTTGCACCAGCTTGCATTCCCACCAACACTGTAGGAGGGTTCCCCTTTTTCCACATCCCCACCATCTGTCATTTCCTTTGTTAATTTTAGCCACTCTGACTGGTGTGAGGTGGTATCTCATTGAGGTTTTGATTTGGATTTCCCTGATGTGCTCAACATCAAGCGATGTTGAGCACTTTTTCATGGTCTGTTGGCCATTTGGATGTCTCCTTTGGAAAAATGTCTGTTCATATCTTCTGCCCATTTCTTGATTGGATCGTTTGTTCTTTGGGTGTTGAGTTTGATAAGTTCTTTATAGATTTTGGATACTAGCCCTTTAGCTGATATGCCATTTGCAAATATCTTCTCCCATTCTGTCGGTTGTCTTTTGGTTTTGTGGACTGTTTCTTTTGCTGTGCAAAAGCTTTTTATCTTGATGAAATCCCAATAGTTCATTTTTGCCCTTGCTTCCCTTGGCTTTGGCAATGTTTCTAGGAAGAAGTTGCTGCGGCTGAGGTCGAAGAGGTTGCTGCCTGTGTTCTCCTTTACGATTTTGATGAACTCCTGTCTCAAGTTTAGGTCTTTCAACCGTTTGGAGTCTGTTTTGTGTGTGGTGTAAGGAAATGGTCCAGTTTCATTCTTCTGCATGTGGCTGTCCAGTTTTCCCAACACCATCTGTTGAAGAGACTGTCTTTTTTCCATTGGACATTCTTTCCTGCTTTGTCAAAGATGAGTTGACCATAGAGTTGAGGGTCCATTTCTGGGCACTCGATTCTGTTGCATTGATCTATGTGTCTGTTTTTGTGCCAGTACCATACTGTCTTGATGATGACAGCTTTGTAATAGAGCTGGAAGTCCGGAATTGTGATGCCGCCAGCTTTGCTTTTCTTTTTCAACACTTCTCTGGCTATTCGGGGTCTCTTCTGGTTCCATACAAACTTTAGGATTATTTATTCCATTTCTTTGAAAAAAGTGGATGGTATTTTGATCGAGATTGCATTGAATGTGTAGATTGCTCTAGGTAGCAATGACATCTTCACAATATTTGTTCTTCCAATCCATGAGCATGGAACATTTTTCCATTTCTTTGTGTCTTCCTCAATTTCTTTAATGAGTATTTTATAGTTTTCTGAGTACAGATCCTTTGCCTCTTTGGTTAGATTTATTCCTAGGTATCTTATGGTTTTGGGTGCAATTGTAAATGGGATCGATTCCTTAATTTGTCTCTCCTCTGTCTTGTTGGTGTATAAGAATGCCACTGATTTCTGTGCATTGATTTTATATCCTGCCACTTTACTGAATTCCTCTATGAGTTCTAGCAGTTTTAGGGTGGAGTCTTTTGGGTTTTCCACATAAAGTATCATATCATCTGCAAAGAGGGAGAGTTTGACTTCTTTGCCGATTTGGATGCCTTTGATTTCTTTTTGTTATCTGATTGCTGTGGCTAGGACTTCTAACACTATGTTGAATAGCAGTGGTGATAGTGGACATCCCTGCCGCGTTCCTGACCTTAGGGGGAAAGCTCTCAGCTTTTCCCCATTGAGAATGATATTGGCTGTAGGTTTTTCATAGATGGCTTTTATGATATTGAGGTATGTACCCTCTATCCCGATACTCTGAAGAGTTTTGATCAAGAAAGGATGCTGTACTTTGTCAAATGCTTTTTCTGCATCTCTTGAGAGGATCATATGATTCTTGTTCTTTCTTTTGTTAATATATTGTATCACGTTGATTGATTTGGGGATGCTGAACCAGCCTTGCAGCCCAGGGATAAATCCCACTTGGTCATGGTGAATAATCCTTTTAATGTACTGTTGGATCCTATTGGCTAGTATTTTGGTGAGAATTTTTGCATCCATGTTCATCAAGGATATTGGTCTATAATTCTCCTTTTTGATGGGGTCTTTGTCTGGTTTGGGGATCAAGGTAATGGTGGCCTCATAAAACGAGTTTGGAAGTTTTCCCCCCATTTCTTTTTTTTGGAACAGTTTTAGGAGAATAGGTATTAATTCTTCTTTAAATGTCTGATAGAATTCCCCTGGGAAGCCATCTGGCCCTGGGCTTTTGTTTGTTGGGAGATTTTTGATGACTGCTTCAATTTCCTTAGTGGTTATAGGTCTGTTCAGGTTTTCTATTTCTTCCTGGTTCAATTTTGGTAATTGATACATCTCTAGGAATGCACCCATTTCTTCCAGGTTATCTAATTTGCTGGCATAGAGTTGCTCATAATATGTTCTTATAATTGTTTGTATTTCTTTGGTGTTGGTTGTGATCTCTCCCTTTCATTCATGATTTTGTTGATTTGGGTCATTTCTCTTTTCTTTTTGATAAGTCTGGCCAGGGGTTTATCAATCTTGTTATTTCTTTCAAAGAACCAGCTCCTAGTTTCATTGATCTGTTCTACTGTTCTTTTGGTTTCTATTTCATTGATTTCTGCTCTGATCTTTATTATTTCTCTTCTCCTGCTGGGTTTAAGCTTTATTTGCTGTTTTTTCTCTAGCCCCTTTAGGTGTAGGATTAGGTTGTGTGTTTGAGACCTTTCTTGTTTCTTGAGAAAGGCTTGTATTGCTATATACTTTCCTCTTAGGACTGCCTTTGCTGCATCCCAAAGATTTTGAACAGTTGTGTTTTCATTTTCATTGGTTTCCATGAATTTGTTTAATTCTTCTTTAATTTCCTGGTTGACCCATTCATTCCTTGGTAGAATGCTCTTTAGCCCCCATGTATTTGAGTTCTTTCTAATTTTCCTCTTGTGATTGAGTTCTAGTTTCAAAGCATTGTGGTCTGAAAATATGCAGGGAATAATCCCAGTCTTTTGGTACCAGTTGAGACCTGATTTGTAACCTAGGATGTGATCTATTCTGGAGAATGTTCCATGGGCACTAGAGAAGAATGTGTATTCCGTTGCTTTGGGATGGAATGTTCTGAATATGTCTGTGACGTCCATTTGGTCCAGTGTGTCATTTAAAGTCTTTATTTCCCTGTTGATCTTTTGCTTAGATGATCTGTCCATTTCAGTGAGGGGGGTGTTAAAGTCCCCCACTATTATTGTATTGTTGTCAGTGTGTTTCTTCGCTTTTGTTATTAATTGCCTTATATAATTGGCTGCTCCCATGTTCGGGGCATAGATATTTACAATTGTTAGATCTTCTTGTTGGATAGACCCTTTAAGTAGGATATAGTGTCCTTCGTCATCTCTTATTACAGTCTTTGGTTTAAAATCTAATTTGTCTGATATAAGGATTGCCACCCCAGCTTTCTTTTGGTGTCCATGAGCATGGTCAATGGTTTTCCACCCCCTCACTTTCAGTCTGGGGGTGTCTTTGGGTCTAAAATGAATCTCTTGCAGACAGCATATCGATGGGTCTTGTTTTTTAATCCAATCTGATAGCCTGTTTCTTTTGATTGGGGCATTTAGCCCATTTACATTCAGGGTAACTATTGAAAGGTATGAATTTAGTGCCATTGTATTGCCTGTAAGGTGACTGTTACTGTATATTGTCTGTGTTCCTTTTTGGTCTATGCTGCTTTTAGGCTCTTTCTTTGCTTAGAGGACCCCTTTCAATATTTCTTGGAGGGCTGGTTTTGTGTTTACAAATTCCTTTAGTTTTTGTTTGTCCTGGAAGCTTTTTCTCTCTCCTTCTATTTTCAGTGACAGCCTAGCTGGATATAGTTCTTGACTGCATCTTTTTCTCATTTAGTGCTCTGAATATATCATGCCATTCCTTTCTGGCCTGCCAGGTCTCTGTGGATAGGTCTGTTGCCAATCCAATGTTTCTACCATTATAGGTTACATATCTCTTCTCCCGAGCTGCTTTCAAGATTTTCTCTTTGTCTCTGAGACTCATAAGTTTTACTGTTAGATGTTGGGGTTTTGACCTATTTTTTATTGATTTTGAGAAGGGTTCTCTGTGCCTCCTGGATTTTGATGCCTGTTTCCTTCCCCACATTAGGGAAGTTCTCTGCTATAATTTGCTCCAATATACCTTCTGCCCCTCTCTCTCTTTCTTCTTCTTCTGGGATCCCAATTATTCTAATGTTGTTTTGTCTTATCGTATCGCTTATCTCTCGAATTCTGCCCTTGTGATCCAGTAGTTGTTTATCTCTCTTTTTCTCAGCTTCTTTATTTTCCATCATTTGGTCTTCTGTATCGCTGATTCTCTCTTCTGCCTCATTTATCCTAGCAGTTAGTGCCCCCATTTTTTATTGCACCTCATAAATAGCCTTTTTGATTTCGACTTGGTTAGATTTTAGTTCTTTTATTTCTCCAGAAAGCGTTTCTCTAATAACTTCCATGCTTTTTTCAAGCCCAGCTAGTATCTTTAAAATCATGATTCTGAACTCTAAGTCTGACATCGCACTAATGTCCATATTGAGTAGGTTCCTGGCAGACAGTACTACCTCTTGTTCTTTTTGTTGAGGTGATTTTTTTCGTCTTGTCATTTTGTCCAGAGGAGAATAGATGAATGAGAGAACAAAATGCTAACAGGTTAACAACGTCCCCAGAAAATATACTCTAAATAAATCAGAAAAGACCTGAAACCAGGGGAAAAGAAAGGGAAAGAAAGAAAAAAAAGAAAAAAAGAAAAAGATAAAAACAAACAAAAACAAAACAAAAAAGAATATGATCAAATATGATCATGCTGGTGTATAGATCAGTGCCACACACTAGATTTTGGGTGTATTTTGGTCTGTTAGAAGAAAGTACCTCCTAAAATTTTAAAGAAAGAAAGATTTATATATGTACAAAATAAGGGTTGATATGATGAAGGGATGGAATATGACTATAAAGATGAAAATTATAAAAAATTTTAAAAAAGGAATTGATAAGAAGGTGTTTGAAAAAATAAAGAAAAGGATTAGAAAAAAAGGAAAGAAAGAAAGAAAAAACGGGGGGGAGAGAATGTGATCAGATAGGAGACTGGAACAAAGCCATACACTAGAGATTTAGGGTATACTTTGATATGTTAGAAGAAACTATCTCAAAATTTTAAAGAGAGAACAACATATATATGCCAAAAATAAGGGTAACTATTATGAAGGCATAGAATATGACTCTAAAAATGAAAAATAAATTTTTTTTTAAAAAGGATTGATAAGATGTTGGTTGAAGAAGGGAAAAAGAAAAATTCAAAAAAAGAAAAACAGTTAAAAAATTAACTTTGAAAGACTAATGAATCATGGTAAAAAAGCCATGAATTCTATGTGCAGTATTCCCCTAGCTCTGGAGTTCCCCCCATTCTCACTGATTGGTAAACTTGGTCTTGGCTGGCTGTTCTTGCTGATCTTCTGGGGGAGGGGCCTGTTGCCGTGGTTCCCAAATGTCTTTGCCGGAGGCGCTATTGCCCCGCCCTTGCTGGTCCAGGCTAAGCAATCTGCTCGGGTTTGCTCTTGGGAGCTTTTGTTCCCTGCAAGCTTTCCGTACAGCTTTGGAGGATGAGAGTGAAAATGGCGGCCTCCCAATCTCCGCCCAGGAGGAGCCAAGAACTCCTGGCCCCGCTCCTCAGTGCGCCCCCAGAGAAAAGCAGTCAATCACTCCCGTCTCCCCAGTCTCTGGCCACACTCCACGCTTATCTGGCCTGCGACCAGGCATTTCTATCTCTGGCACCCAACTCAGTGTGGAGTCTCCAAACCCAGCAGATCCCTGTGGTGCGCTCACGCACCACTCCTCCTGGGGGAGGAAGGGGAGTCTCCCCGGATCTGCCACTTGTTGGGTCCCTGCTGGAGGACCAGTGGCCCGACTGTGCCACGGATCAGTTTATGGCAACCCTGAGCTGAGAGCCCGCGCCTCGGCTCCGTCTCTGCAGCCAGCTTCCCCGCTCTGATACCTGGGAGCTCTGCTGCACTCAGGCACCCCCGGTCTTTCTGTGACCCCGAGGGTCCTGAGACCACACTGTCCCACGAGGGTTCCACCCCCTGCTTAGCCACTGGAGTGATGTCCCTCCACGGAGCCGACTTCTAAAAGTTGCGATTTTGTGCTCCGCTGCTCTATCACTTGCCAGAAGCGGCCAACAGAGGCCCCCTCCCCTGCCGTCTAGCCTCCCAAATATTGCCTCGGATTCACTTCTCCGCACGTCCTACCTTCCAGAAAGTGGTTGCTTTTCTGTTCAGAGAGTTGTTGCTATTCTTTTCTTCAATCTCCTGTTGAGTTCGCAGGTGTTCAGAATGGTTTGATCCCTATCCAGGTGAGTTCCTGAGACCAGATGAAATCCAGGTCTCCTACTCCTCCGCCATCTTGCTCCGCCCCCACCGACACAGCTGACTTTCTTAACACTCAGAAACAGACACAGAGAGGCAGACAAAATGGGGAGACAGAAATTTATCCCAAACAAATTAACAGGACAAGGCCACATCCAGAGATCTAAGCAAAACAGATAAAAGTAACATGCCTGATGGCATATTTAAAGCAGTGATCATAAGGATACTCACTGGACTTGAGAAAAGAGTGGAAGACCTGAGTGAGACCCTTAGCACAGAGATAAGGAATAACATAGCAGAAATAAAGGGCTTAATAAACAAAATGAGAAACATGCTTGATGGAATGAACAGCAGGATGAAAGAAGCAGAGGAATGAATTAGTGACCTACAAGACAGAGAGTAATGGAAAGTAATGGAAAGCTGAACAAAAGACAGAGAAAAGAATTATGCAAAGTGAGAATAGACTCAGGGACCTGAATGACTCCATCAAACATAATAGCATTCCTATATTAGGAGTCCCAGAAGAAGAAGAGAGAAAAAGGGCAGAAAATTCATTTGAAGAAATAATAGCAGAAAACTTCCCTAATCTGGGGAAGGAAACATATGTAGAGCTAAGAGACACAGACAGTTCCCATCAAAATCAACAAAAGCAGATCCACACCAAGACATATTGTAATTAAACTGGCAAAATATAGGGATAAAGAAAAAAATTTTAAAGCAAGACAAAAGAAGTCAGTACAAGGGAAAACCCATAGGCTAGCAGGAGATTTTCCAGCAGAAACTTCCCAAGCCAGAAGAGAATGGTATGAAATGTTCCAAGTGCTGAATGGGAAGGATCTTCAGCCAAGAACACTCTATGCAGGAAGAATACTCTGTCATTTAGAATAAGAGAGATAAGGAGTTTCCCAGGCAAAAAACAAAACAAAATAAAACAAAAAACAACAGAGGAGTTAATGACCACTAAACCAGCTCTGCAAGATATAGTAAAGGGGACTCTTTGAATGATAAAGAGAGACCAAAAGTGACAGCATAGAAGTAGAATATACAAAAAGAATAAAAATGATTATTTCTGTAAAAAATCCATCCAGGAACTCACACAAAAAGGATATAAAATATAATAATATAACAACATATAAAAATATGGGGAGGAGAAGAAAAAACAATCAGTTCAAACTTAAACAACCATCAATTTAATATAGACTGCTATATGCAGAAGAGGTTATATACAAACCTAATGGTAACCATATGTCAAAAGCCACTAATGTGCAAAGAATAAAGAGGAAGCCAAATATATCACTAAAGAAAATCAGCAACCAAAAAAGAAAGACAAGAAAGTTTCAGAGAAAATCTTCACAAACAACCACAAAACAAATAATAAAATGACAATAAATACACATCTATAAATAATTATTTTGAATGTAAATAGACTAAGTGTTCCAATCAAAAGACACAGGGTGACAGAATGGATTAAAAAAAACAAGACCCATCTATATGCTGCCCGTAAGAGACTCAGACCTAAAGACACATGCAGATTTAAAGTGAGGGGACAGGGAAATGTCTATTTTACAAATGGATATCAAAAGAAAGCTGGGATAGCAATACTTAAAATTGGACAAACTAGATTTTATTTTATTTTTTTTAAAGATTTTTTATTTATTTATTTGACAGAGACAGAGAGAGCAAGAGCAGGAACACAAGCAGGGGGAGTGGGAGAGGGAGAAGCAGGCCTCCCGTGGAGCAGGGAGCCCGATGCGGGGCTCAATCCCAAGACCCTGGGATCATCACCTGAGCCGAAGGCAGACACTTAATGACTGAGCCACCCAGGCGCCCCTGGACAAACTAGATTTTAAACCAAAGACTATAACAAGAGATGAAGAAGGGCATTATATCATAATATAGAGGACGATCCAACAAGAAGATACAACAATTGGAAATATTTATGCTTCCAACAAGGGAACACTTAAATACATAAAACAGTTAATAAAATACATAAAGGAACTAATCAATAAGAATACAGTAGGAGAGAACTTTAACATCCCACTTACAACAATGGACAAATCATCTAAACATAAAATCAACAAGGAAACAATGGCTTTGAATGATACACTGGACTAGATGGATTTAACAGATACATTCAGAACATTCCATCCTAAAAATTTTAAAGTGCACAGGGAACATTCTCCAGAAGAGATCACATATTAGCCCACAAAAAAAGCCTCAACAAATTCAAGGTCAAAATCAAACCAAGCATATTTCTGACCACAACACTATGAAACTAGAAATCAATCACAAGAAAAAATCTGGAAAGACCACAAATACATGGAGGTTAAATAACATGCTACTAAACAATGAATGAGTCAACTGGGAAATAAAAGAAGAAATGAAAAAGTACATGAAACAAATGAAAATGAAAACACAATTGTCCAAAACCTTTAGGATGCAACAAAAGCAGTTCTAAGAGGGAAGTTTGTAGCAATACATGCCTACCTCAAGAAGCAAGAAGAATCTCAAATAAACACCTAACCTTACACCAAAAAGAGCTAGAAGAAAACAAACAAAACCTAAAGCCAGCAGAAGAAAGTAAATAATAAATATTAGAGCAGAAATAAATGATAAACTAAAAAAAAAACAAACACAAAGAACAGACCAATGACACCAGAGCTGCTGCTTTGAAAAATCAATAAAACTGATAAACCTCTAGCCAGATTTATCTAGAAAAAAAGAGAATGGACTCAAATAAATCACAAATGAGGAGGAGAAATAACAACCAACACCATAGAAAAACAATCTTAAGAGAATATTATGAAAGACTATATGCCAACAAATTGGAAAACCTAGTAGAAATGGATTAATTCTTAGAAACATATAACCTCCCACAACTGAATCAGAGAGGGAAAAAAAAATGTGAACAGACTGAATATTAACAATGAAATTGAATCAGTACTTTAAAAACTCCCAAAAAACAAAAATCCAGTACCAGATGCCTTCACAGGCAAAGTCTACCAAATATTTAAAGAAGAGTTAATACCCATTCTTCTCAAACTATTCCAAAAATTGAAAAGGAAAGAAGACTTCCAAATTCATTCTATGAAGCCAACATTACCCTGATACCAAAACCAGATGAAACACCACTAAAAAAGAGAACTTCAGGACAATATCCCTGATGAACATGGATGTAAATATTCTCAACAAAAAAATACTGGTAAACCAAACCCAACAATACATTTGAAAAATCACTCTCACCATGATCAAGTGGGGTTTATTCCTGGGTTGCCAGGGTGGTTTGATATTCACAAATCCACATCACATCAATAAGAGAGAGGATAAGAACCATATGATCAGAAAAAGTATTTGACAAAGTATAACACCCATTCAAGAAAAAAACCCTCAACAAACTAGGTTTAGAGGAAACATATCTCAACATAATAAAGGCCATATATGAAAAACTAACACCCTCAATGGGGAAAAACTGAGAGCTTTCCCCTAAGGTCAGGAACAAGAAAAGGATGTCCACTCTCACCACTTTTATTCAAAATAGTACTGGAAGTCCTAGCCACAGCAATCAGACAAGAAATAAAAGGCATCCAAATCAGTAAGAAGTAAAACATTCATTATTTGCAAACGACATGACACTATATATAGAAAAACCTTAAAGTCTCCACCAAAAAATTTGCTAGAACTGATAAACAAATTCTATAAAGTCTCAGGATACAAAATCAATGTACAGAAATCTGTTGCATTTCTATACACCAATAATGAAGCAGCAGAAAGAGAAATTAAGAAAACAATCCCATTTATAATTGTACCCAAAATACTAAGATACCTAGAAATAAACCTAACCAAAGAGGTGAAAAACCTGTACTCTGATTACTATAAAACACTGGTGAAAGAAATTAAAGATAATAAAAAGAAATGAAAAGATATTCCATGATTATGGATTGGAAGAACAAATAATGTTAAAACGTCTATACTATGCAAAGCAATCTACACATTTAATGAAATTTCTATCAAAATACCAAGAGCATTTTTCACAGAACTAGAACAAGCAATCCTAAAATATGCATGGAACCACAAAAGACCCTGAATAATAACTAAAGCAATCTTGAAAAAGAAAAGCAAAGCTGGAGGCGTCATAATTCTGGACTTAAGAAATAGTACAAAGCTATGGTAATCAAGACAGTATGGTACAAAAACTGGCACAAAAACAGACACACAGATCAATGGAACAGAATAGAGAGCCCAGAAATGGACCTTCCAACTCTATGGTCAACTAATCTTTGACAAAGCAGGAAAGAATGTCCAATGGAAAAAAGTCTCTTCAACAACTGGTGTTAGGAAAACTGGACAGCAACATGCAAAAGAATGAAACTGGACCACTCACTTAAACCATACACAAAAATAAACTCAAATGTATTAAAGACCTACATGTGAGACATGAAACCATAAAAAATCCTAGAAGAGAGCACAGGCAGTAACTTCTTTGACATTGGCTGTAGCAACATTTTTCCAGATATGTCTCTTGAGGCACGGAAAACAAAAGCAAAAAATAAACTATTGGGACATCATCAAAATAAAAAGTTTCTGCACAGCAAAGGAAACAATCAACAAAACTAAAAGGCAACCTACAGAATGGGAGAAGATATTTGCAAGTGACATATCTGATAAAGGGTTAGTATCCAAAATATATAAAGAACTTACAAAACTCAACACCCCAAAAAAAACAATCCAATTAAAAAATAGGTAGAAGACATGAACAGGCATTTCTCCAAAGAAGATACACAGATGGTCAACAGGCACATGAAAAAAATGCTCAACATCACTTATCATGAGGGGAATGCAAATCAAAACTACAATAAGATACCACCTCACACCTCTCAGAATGGCTAAAATAAACAACACAAGAAAGAACAGGTGTTGGTGAGGATGTGAAGAAAAAGGAACCCTCATGCACTGTTGGTGTGGATGCAAACTTGGGCAGCCACTGTGGAAAACGTTATGGAGGCTCCTCACATAGTTAAAAATAGAACTACCTTATGATCTAGCAATCGCACTACTGGGTATTAACCCAAAGAAAACAAGAACACTAATTCAAAGTGATACATGCACCCCAATGTTTATAGCAGCATTATCAACAAAAGCCAAAATATGAAAGTAGCCCAAGTGTCCATCAACTGAGGAATGGATGCAGAAGATACTGTGTGTATACACAAACACACACACACACACGCACACACATTGGAATATTATTCAACCATTAAAAAATGAAATCTCCCCATTTGCAATGACATAGATGGAGCTGGAGAGTATAATGCTAAGCGAAAGAAGTCAGAGAAAGACAAATACCATATGATTTTACTCATATGTGAAGTTTAAGAAACAAGCAAAGGGGAAAAAATAAGAGAGAGAGACAAATCAAGAAACAGACTCTTAACTATAGAGAACAAACTGATGATTACCAGAGAGAGGGGGGTGGGGAGATGGGTTCAATAGGTAATGGGATTAAGGAGTGCACTTGTCGTGATGAGCATAGGGTGATGTATGGCACTGTTAATTACTATATTATACACCTGAAACTAATATAACACTGTATGTTAAGTAACTGGAATTAAAATTTAAAAAGAAATTAAAAAGTCTAGTGAGTTAAGTATGTTCATGCCCTCTGATTCAGAAATTCCACTCCTCAATTTATTTTAAGGAAAAGAAATCAGAGATAAGGTATCATTGCAGTGTTTTTCATAAGAATAAAATACTGAATAGGCCATTAATATGTAACAATAGGGGATTGTCTAAATTATGTACTATGATATGATTGTTTTACAACCATTAAAAGCCACTATGTCAGGGCACCTGGGTGGCTCAGTCAGTTAAGCGACTGCCTTCGGCTCAGGTCATGATCCTGGAGTCCCCGGATCGAGTCCCGCATCGGGCTCCCTGCTCGGCAGGGAGTCTGCTTCTCCCTCTGACCTTCTTCCCTCTCATGCGCCTTCTCTCTGTCTCTCATTCTCTCTCTCAAATAAATAAATAAAATCTTTAAAAAAAAAAGCCACTATTTCAAAGAATTTTTAAAGAAAGTATAATTTTGAAGTCATAATTTTAAGTCTAAAAAGCACATAGTTGGATATAAAGAACGAATTTAGCATGTGTTTGTGTTTAAGAATACACCAGGGGCGCCTGGGTGGTTCAGTCAGTCGGGCGTCTGACTTCAGCTCAGGTCATGGTCTCGAGGGCCTGGGATGAGCCCCGCATCGAGCTTCATGCTCAGTGGGGAGTCAGCTTGCCCCTCTCCCTCTCCCTCTCCCTGCCCCTCCCCCCCTGCTCATGTTCTCTCTCATTCTCTCTCAAATAAGTAAATAAAATCTTTAAAAAAAATACACCAATAGGGGTGGCTGGCTGGCTCAGTTCGTACAGCATGCAACTCCTGATCTCTGGGTTGTGAGTTCAAGCCTCACGTTGGGTGTAGAGATTACTTCAGAAAAATAAAATCTTAAAAAGAAAAAGAATACACCAACAGTGTTAGTGATTATCTTTAGTGTAAGAATACACATATGTCTTATTTTCTTTTTTTTAATCTGCAGTAGTTCCCCCTTATCTGTAGGGGATATGCTGCAAGACCCCAGTTGGTGGCTGAAACACAAATAGTACCAAACCCTATATATACTGTCTTTTTTCCTATACATACATACCCATGATAAAGTTTAACTTATAGATTAGGCACCATAGAACATGCACGGTAACTAATAATAGAATAAAACAATCATAATCATATACTGTAATAAAAGTTATATGACTATGATCTCTTTCTCACTCAAAATATCTTGCTGTACCCTACCTACCCTTGTTCTTGTGATGATGCGAGATGATAAAATGATGAGATTACTAGGTCAGTGGGCTCCTAATGACCTAACAGTATGCTGGGATCATCTGCTTCCAGACCCGCGGTTCATCATGGGTAACAAACTGTGAACGCAAAACCACGGATAAGGGGGATCTACTGAATTCCCCAAATTTCAACAGTAAACACATATTTCTTCTACAATGAAGCAAACAAATACATGTTAGTTTTTTCACAAAGAAGAAGCTGGGTGTGAAAGCAAGGGGGGAATATGGGCAGAGCTAGGGGAGGACAATAGTAGAGGGTACTGTTTTAGACTGAAGAACACGGGCACGGCATTATATGATGAGTGGAAACGTCAATGGAGAAGTAGAGGCTAAATGTATAGGAAGAAAAGCTTGTAATGTCAAGAAGCCTGACATTACAGGCTTCCTGAGGTGATGAGAGGGAGGAGACCTGGCTCCGTAAAGGGGTTCACTTTCAACAGAGAAGGGCACTTCTGTGGCTTTGATGAGAGAGAAGGAAGTAAGGAGCAGCGCTGCCTTGTTGACTTCGCATGCTCACTGCCTACAGCAGCGCCTGGCACTGAATGGAGCATGTCAGTTTATAGGTGAAGGAGAAGAAGGTTGGAGGATTTCTATAGGTTGACTCCCATTTTCTCCAGTGAGAGAGCCACTCTCTAGTGCAGTGGTTCTCAAACTTGTACCAGAATGTATTATAATGTGTTATTTTTCTGTGGGTCTGTATCATTTTCTAAACTGTGAACTCCCTAAGGGCAGAAGAAATCATGTCTTATCTCCATATCTACCACACCATTCCAGTGACTGCCTGATGCAGGGCAGATGCTCAAGAACTGTTTGTTGAATGAATGAATGAATGAATGAATGCAGTATGGTAGGAGACATAAGTGGTAAGGGTTTCATATAGCTTATGTGAGTGTTAAAGGGAGTTGACCAGTGACAAATAAAAGGCCCCGGGCAGCCTAAAGACAAAATTGCATAGAGAGCATACCTCTGTACTTAAGAGAATTCCAAATAGAAGCTGGAGAAACTATTTATAATTACAAGTGACCCCTACTGCTCCCTGTCCAATTATCCTCCATTCTTTGAACCTGCCCTGCACAAGTGTCTATGGGGCAGATGAGAGGATAGAGACCCACCCAGCCCAGCCATCATAGAAAGGAGTGGTCCTCTAACTGCTAACATTGTTTTCTTTTGTTTAATTTGAACGCGTATAGAATTTTAAGCCTCTTATTAGGTAATACCTACCTTCCATAATAAATTGGACCGAGTATGTAGAAAGTCTTTTAGATTATTAATAACAGTACAAAAGCAAGGGACTATTATTTGGGGGTTATTTTACTTATTTTTATATGCTGAAAGCAAGAAGATGCCCCAAATTTTTAAATGCTTCGGGTCCTAGAATAGCTTCCTCCAGCCAGGTTTCAGGGTTCTGAAGTGGTCGTTGGCCTAAATAGGAACATTCCACCAAAAAGAGAGGATTGTATTTTTTCCCCAATACACATTTTTGCTTTAAGGTTATCAGAATGGTGCTATCTGAGAGAAGTGGTTTAAATGTGAGCAGAAGCTGACAGGGATTAACTTTCACAGGATGCTCTGTAGAGCAGAGGGTTGGATCAGAGTGATGATTCACAGATACCATCGTTTGTTATTCCTTTTTTTTTTCCAAAACAGAATTGCATTGATGAAATTGAGGCCATAATCAGTGTTAAGCTCCAGCTCATCGGAATTGTTGGTATTGGGATTGCAGGTCTCACGGTGAGAAAGTTCTAGAACTTACCTTTTTTGCTTTCTAAGAAGCCTTTGCATCTTATTTGTCTTCAAGTGTGATATGGCAGTATCTTAGAAGAGATTTCTCATAAAAGTCGGACGTTTGTTGACAGGACATCTTCTAAGAACAAAGCTCATTTGACATAGCAATACTCAGTTCTCTAAAATATGATACCAATTTTAACTTTAACCTAATTATGACCTTGAGTTGATCACTGCAATAACTTCCCACATTAAGGCCAGCAAGCTTAAACTAGACAAGTCATTTCCAATTCTGGGTCACTCCTTACTGTTAGAAATTTTTAAAATAGCCTGCCAGGTTAATCTCTCTCACCTGTGATTTGCAGAAGTAGCGTAGTATAGTGATTAGTAGTGCAAGCTCTGGCATCATGCTGTCTGGGTTCACCTCCTGGCTGCGCTACATACGGGCCCCGGGTTCACCTCCTGGCTGCGCTACTCACGGGCCCCGGGTTCACCTCCTGGCTGCGCTACTCACGGGCCCCGGGTTCACCTCCTGGCTGCGCTACTCACGGGCCCCGGGTTCACCTCCTGGCTGCGCTACATACGGGCCCCGGGTTCACCTCCTGGCTGCGCTACATACGGGCCCCGGGTTCACCTCCTGGCTGCGCTACTCACGGGCCCCGGGTTCACCTCCTGGCTCCGCTACTCACGGGCCCTGGGATCATGGGAAAGTTTCTTAATTTCTCTATCCCTCAATTCCCTCGTCTGTAAAATGAAGATTTTAATGTACCCACCTCATGAGATTGTTGTGAGGATAAAATGGGGTAATACAGATAAAGTATTTATAGGAATTAACTCATATAAAGTGTCTGGAAGATAGCACTCAATGAACGCTAGCTCCGTACATAATCGGAGTGTTCCGAAGCCCAGAATCCAGATAAAGGGAGTAACATATGCGGAAGTGTGAAGCATAGTGCACCCAGGCAGCTGCAGATGGCTCCGGGCCTCCAAAGTACAAGCGTGTGCAAGAATCGATAGGAGTCAAACGGATGTGATAGGAGCAGCAAGAGATGACCGTGAGGATGGTGTGAGGGTCCACATAACCGTGGTCTTTGTGTGCCCTTTTGAGAGACTGGGCTTTATCCTTAAGGTAGTAGGAAGCCACCAAGGGCTAGAAGGACCTGTGCTGCCGTGTGGAGATAAGTTGGAGGGAGGCAGGATTTGAGTCAGGCCAGTAAAGAGGTGATTTCCACTGTCCAGGGGTTGAGCGATAATAGCTAATGCTAATGTAGTACTTACCACCTTGCTATCTCTGTAGATTAATTCATGGTATCAGCTAAGGCAGAGGCAAAGGGCATTACAAGGAAAATCAAGGAATTGGCAGTTTTCTGGGACACACAAGCATCTTCCCTCTTTTCTGTATTTAGAGCACAGAGGGGTGAGGCAACGGGGTGAAATACTATGCTGAGGACCTCCCAATCCAGGGACATCTCTCAGGCCCTCCTCACCTGCTCTGGGGCTAGCCTGGTTGCTATTCTGTGGCTTCCTGAGGACAATTTTGAGGCAGAAGATTTAAAAATGGGCTGCATAATAGAGGTATCAAAGAGACACTCCTAACAATTCTACAGTCTCAATGAGTGAGCATCCTAGAGGCAGTCACCCCTGACTCATGACAGTGCCAGGACAGTGCTGAAAAAGTTCCTTTCTGAGGGGATCCCTTTAGAGTACAACCAGGATGAAGCAAGGGTTGCATCCAACCTGACAACCACACTAAAGGGGGAAGGCTCTCTTTTGGTCATCTTGAATCAGCACCCCCAGAGTTCCTTCTGTAATTCCTTTCTTCTTAAGGTAAGAGTTGCACAGCGTGATCAGTTAGCCAAATGTCCATTAGATGTCTCCCCTGCCATACACTGGAACTGAGTTCTGGCAGCCAGAAGCATAGAGCCCTGCTCCAGGCTGTTCTCTTAAGCCTACCTCTTCCCTTCCATAATAGCAGATAATACATGGCTTTTTAAATGTAACATTTATAGGTTCTAGCCTGATGTAGGATAGGATTAAGGAGAGAATCATAGGGTTATGGTACAGATTTCTTTAAACAAACATTGACGGTAGTTAATAAACATCGCACCCACAGATTACATTCTATAGGCTTTGTGAAATTGTAGGGGAAATGATTGAGAACAAGAAAGATCTTTTGGCATCCTTTTATTCAAACCATACCAGTGGCTATTGGTTTTGCCAAGTATTTGGCTTTTCAAGGAATTATCCAAGAGGCAGAAGACGTCAGTAATACCATAGTTCCAACACCTCAGTTTATGCTTTGGGAAAACTATTGAGTTAAATAGTGAAGCATCATTTGTACCTTAAAATGGAGCAGGAAAAGTGAAGAGATGCTCTACTTTGTAATCTGTGGTCACTGTTTCAAAATTTCAGAGTTTTTCCAACAATAAGAAACTATTTAGACCAAAGCGTAAACAGCTAATAGTTGACAGGTTAATATGGAACTCTTTAGCCATCAGCCGTAATTAAGTAGTATATATAAAAATGCCATTATAGCCAGTAATTATTGGTTATAATTATTTGTTAGACATCCACGCAGTTTGCTGACTTTTTTTAAATCAATTTCTATCATTTGAAAGTCATTAACAAGTGGTTCCTTCTGTTTCAGATCTTTGGCATGATATTCAGCATGGTTCTTTGCTGTGCAATACGAACCTCACGAGATATGATATGAAGCTACTTCTACATGAAAATTGCAATCTAGAGCCTTCATACGGCTGTCACCAGAACTGTCTCCTGGCTCATTTTTAATATTCAAAGGACATTAGGATCTAAAATAATATGCTGTTAATTGTACATTTGCACATGTATGTATGTTTGGCTCATTATTCGTTTACCCCTTGAGTGAATGCTGTGTATATGTTGACTGAGATTCATGTGTGATCTGTGTTTCTGGTGTATGCATTGTACATAATGAAATCTGTTTGCTGGAAATTCCTGGTTCTTATTGTATCAGAGGAACAACCTATTTGACTCTCAGAAAAAGATCATCAAACTTTGATAAACTTTAAAAACTTGGCTATTCAGAAGAAATGATAATGGGTCATTTTCTCAGATTCTAGCCATAGAAAGTTAGATACAGAGAATTCAGGATTTCTGGTTAACGGAAGCAATAAGTTACAGGACTTGAGAGATCATGGTGTAGTGCTAAAACTGACTACATCTGAGTTAGGTGTAAGGGTTTCCTGGGATTTTTTTATATACATACTCTACCCAGAACACAGTAAAACACAATTTTAGAACTAAACACATCTGTAAAACTAAATATAGCATGGAAAATCTAATTTGAATAAGTCATACTTTCCTAGTATTTAAAAACAAAAAACTCCCTCTGAAGAGTGGTCACACAATCATGTGCCCTATAAAAGTGAGTGTTTTTAGGACTTTAAAAAAATACCTTTTAGTAACTTTTTAAAGAAATTTTTTGTTCTTATATAAATACATTTAAATATTACTTTATAACTTTCTTTTTCTGACTCTGCTCTGAACTACAGCAGCCCTCACATGAACAAAAGGGCTTTTATCTCAAATTTTTCCATGTTTCTCCAAATGTACAAATAGAAAGACAAAAGCAAGAGATCTGGCAGTTGCAAATAGTGGGAAAGAGAATTTTTACTGGCACTGTATCTTTGAAATACCTCATAACTTGAGTTTACATATTTTCCTAATTTTTTGTATTTTTCTTATTCACCTAGAGAATTCTTCTTCATAGATTTTGACCTACTGTTTTCACCCCTTAAGATAAAACAGAATCCTTCCTAATTCATATATTATAAGCATCCTTGGCCAAACCAAAAGAAAGAAAAGCATCTACTGGTTGTGTGCACATAGCAGAGACAAGCTAAGAAAATTAAAATACTTAAACCCACAGAACAGAAATATTTTTTCTATGTAAATCTCCCATAAAAATAAAATTTTCATGTTCTTTATGGTCTTGATGCTTCAATTTAGGTAGGTAAACCCAAATTTAGAATCTAAACTTATATCTTTGTCAATTTTTAACAACTTAGTACATTTAGTAGATCATAGAGGGGTTTTTTTTATTACATTTTAAAAGGCCACACAAAAGTGAAAGTACGGGGGACTTTGGAAACCATGTAAGTTCATATGCCTGTGAGAACACAAGTCTTTGGGTATGCACTAAAGGAAAGTGTGCACTCCCAAGAAACTTTTACAAAACGTTTTGCTGAAAAGACCTAACCGCTACAAATGGTCTTATTTGCATAGAGAACCACACTTCCTCTGCCATACTTGCTACGGCTACTAACTTTAGAGGAAGCTTCTATGGAAAAAAGAAGTCAGATTGGAAGCAAGCTAAAAATTTAATTGTACATGGCTACTTCACTGTGTCTATAGCTAAAGAAAAGTTTATTTTAACAAAATCACTTCATGAAATAGATGTTTATACTCCAGTAGGTGAGAAATATAACCTTTTAAGCAAAGAACAAAGAGCCCATCTCTCTTCATGGCTGTAGTTCATCCTCTACCTGAAGACAGGCCCAAGTGCATACGTTTCTTCCACCTCAGAATCGTCTCTGATTCAAAAAAACTGTTTCATTCTATACCTGATTAACAACCTTAAGAAGACTACAATACTTAAAAGTGGGGGAGTGGAGATCTGTTCCATCTATGGTTAATGTGTCCCTCTTGGGAGTAGTTTTTCCAAAATCTGTGCCATGAGTAAAATTAGAGAATTCCACCTCTGAGTGAGGGTAGATTTTTATATATCGTAAATCTATATATATCTTGAATTCCTATATATCTTGAATCTATATATGTCTTAAATCTATATATCTTGAATATATAACTCTTGAATATATATACACATATAACTTGAATATATGTATGCCTGAATGTGTGTGAATACAGACATATTCATGTATACATATATGGGTACATATATACACACACACACACATATATAAATTTTTGGTTATATCTGTTTACCTGAACTGATTTGAGATCAGACCCAAACATATTCTTAAGCATCTGGTACCAAGGCACTGAATTAAAATTTCTTGATGAACTATTTTAAGTTATTTCAAATTAAATTTTCTATGTACTGGAATTGCTTGCTTGATTTCTCTTAAAATTCTATTATATCTTTTTTAAAAGGGATTTTTAAAAAGATTTTATTTATTTATTTGACAGAGAGAGACACAGCAAGAGAGGGAACACAAGCAGGGGGAGTGGGAGAGGGAGAAGCAGGCTTCCCGTGGAGCAGGGAGCCCGATGTGGGGCTCAATCCCAGGACCCTGGGATCATGACCTGAGCCAAAGACAGGCACTTAGCGACTGTGAGAAAGTTCTAGAACTTACCTTTTTTGCTTTCTAAGAAGCAGGTGCCCCAAAATTCTAATATATCTTTATACACATCTTTACGCAACTTATCTAAATGTCCAATTACCAAACAATATGGTTAAAAAAAAAAAAGAGGAAAGAATAGTAACCCTTCTGTAGTATGACTATGAGGAGCTAGACTTAAAAGCAACACCCTAAGGACTTTTGTGCAAATAGATTTCAATTAACATTGTCTCATCCAAACCATACTATCCAGAATAGCTCCTTTGTTGTCCAGAGTTCAATCTGTAAAGCCACACACTGATACAGGGACCAGTGTAGTCCCCCGCACAGTTATCCAAGAGAGTTGCTCTCCTTTCCCCCTGTGCACCATTAATAGATTTACTTGATGAAAATGAGGCTTGTGGGGAAAAGGCAGTGAAGGAGATAGTGTAGCTTTCCTTCTGAAGTAAGTATCAAAGATTAAAAGGAAGAGGCACCCTTGGGAGTTCAGGAACTTTCCTGGTTCACTGCTCCATTGACACCCCCTTTGGCCACCAGCCCCTGATTTCAGCAACCCTATTTTACCCACCCATATGAGGGAGGATTCGTGGGCCCCAAGGCCAGTCAATTAACAGCATCATCTTAATTTGGACTTGTCAAAATCAAATTTATATTAAGGTATATTTTAAGGGCACAAAAAGTTTCTACTTTCTTTCAACATGACTATTTTTTCCTATAAAATGTACCTGTAAGTTATTATCTGTAGGTATCCATTGCAAGGTAAAAAGACTACACTAATTCAAAATGTTATTAATCATTTTGTTGATATCCTCACTGTCAACAAAAGTTAAATACATCCCAGGAAACCACTACTCCAATGGCTATCTCCTGGGGATATGGAAAGCATGAAGTATAGAAGTAATATGTCCTGAATGCTGTGAAGCAAAATCTGTGCTGATTTCATAAAATTTTTAGCTAATGTGCCAAAAACCCATCTGAAGCTTTGGGATTTGTTTTCGTTGTTTTTTTTCTTGTATAATTTAATGTTAGTTTTACTTATATTAACTAGAAGAAATTTAAATTAAAAGAAATAACCAACGATGAGGTTAGCAAACCTGGCAATGAATGAATATTATCTAAATTGTTACAATTATTATATTGATGAGAGTTTCTGTTAATTATAAATCAAATATGCATCATCATGCATAACCGAAGATACTTCTGCATCATACCAAATGCCTATTTGAACACATTCATTTGTTGAATTAATGAATAACTTTTGATATATTTCCCAATTCTATTTTAATTCAAAGACTTAATACCAATAGCCATAGTCTGAGTCCCTATATTTTCCTCTGGGCCTGCTCTGCCTTATAAGATGCAACCCACTCTAATATTAGATTTTTGTTTACTTTGTTTGAGGACTACTATTTTATACATTTGAAAAAACTCTTTAGAAGATAGTGATATGCTAAGATGAACAAGAGAAGTCTGCCTTCAAGGAGCTTCGACTGGGACAAAAACAGGCAAATATAATTCCCATGAGGTAAGTGCTATGATATTGACTAACCAGAAGTAGACCCTCTCTATCTTGGAGAGGCTGGTCAGGGGAGAGAGATTTTCTGAATTTTGAGGTCTCTAAACTGAGTCCTGAAGAACTCATACAAATTATCCAAATAAAAAGTAATAGCAGGAGAGAAGAAAAGTGGATCACTAGGGTAACGACATCAAGAAGACCCTGAAACAGACAGCATGGAAGCATTCCAAGAGGACATGTCAAGAACCGGGGAGATGAAGGGCCCTGTTAAACTATACCAAGGAGTCTTATCTTTGTACAGCCATCACAGCATAAATTTTAAGCAATGAGTTACAGAATCAAATTTGAACCTTTTAAAAATCACGTAGCTTTAGTATGAACAATGATTGGAGGGCAAAGGCCAGAGGATTTCATGAGGATTTCTAACTAACATACTGGGATTCCTACCAAGAAGTAGACAGATATAGGGGCAGTTGAGGGAAAGAGGAACGTGGAATCATTCCCAGGTTTCCTGACAGCTGAAGGATGGTGGTGCCCAGGAGAAAAAGCAGACTGCAGTGACGAAGCAAGTTGGAGATGACTATAGGACATCCAAGAGGAAACATAATCAGGTACTAGATACATACCCTGAAGCTCAGGAAAGGAGTCTGAGCTGGAACTATAGTTTAGGAATCTGCAACATAAAAGTAGTAGTGCCCATATTTGAACAATATGGGTAGCCTTTCACATTAAAGACCTCAGTGAGAAATTTTCAAAAACTAAAATCCTCTACTCCAGTAAAGTTTAAAGCCCGAAACAGTTCTATACTCCCCATCCATTCCTCCATCTCACGCTGGAGGGTCTCTATCAGCTACCTGCGAACTCCTTCAGTAGCTGCCATCTAAACCATCTTTTATTGAAATGGGTAGTTTCTCATCTGTTGTACATTTAACAGGGTCTGAAGGGTCAATAGGATACATAAGGTTATCAGAACACTAGCCCTTCTTTCACAAAATGTGCAAATTTCATTCCTATAGCACAAAGCAAAATTACATTTCCAGAAGAAGTACAGTTCAGAACTACATTACAGTTGCCTGCTAGACCATAGCATGGATTTCTACTCATCATAGAGAAGGATAGCAAGAAAAGACAGGAAAAGAGAAAATGTGGACTTTGGCCTCATTAGGACTGATTATAAATGCCATAGATGTATTATGTTATGAATCCAGATATGTGACCTCCACTGGGCCCTCTAGGGTGACACAGTGGTCAGAGAAGATAAGGACCTGTATATCGGACTATTAGTAAGTCATTGTCAACATTACTGGAAACAGTTTCAAGGGAAGATGGGAGCGGAAGTCAAATCATAGTGGGTTGAGAAGAGAATGAGAAGTGAGGAAATAAATGGTCAGTGTAGGTGGCTTGTTATAGTCTGAAAGTTTATGTCTCCTTAAAATTCATGTGTTGAAATCCAAATGCCCAGTGTAATGGTATTAGGAGGTGAGGTCTTTTGGAGATTCCTAGGTCATGAGAGTGGAGCCCCCATAAATGGGATTAGTGTTCTTATAAAAGAGGCCCCACAGAGATCTCTTGGCCCTTCCACCAAATGAGGACACAGTGAGAAGGACCAGTTATGAACTAGGAAAAAATCTCTCAATGGAACACGACCATGCTGAGCACCATGACCTTGAACTTCCCAGCCTCCAAAATAGGTTTCTGTTGTTTATAAGCTACCCAGTCTGTGGTATTTTGTTATAGCCACCCAAACAGATTAAGATGGGATTTTTACACACACAGGCACGCACGCACGCACAAACTGGAATAAGAATTCAAAGAGAGAGGAGCAAATAAACAAAAGGTTGCACAGGCTCACAAGAAGATTTAGTTGTTTTTGCTTTTACATTTTTATTTAGGAAGAGATTGAAGAATGATTCTTGCTGAGGAGAAAAAGCCAATAAAGAGGAAGCAAGAGAAAAGAGAAAACAGCAAAGTCCTGGAGAAAATGGGGGATGGGATCTTTTAAAACTAAGGGGAAAGTCTTTCCTTTCTCTCTCCCAGCCATTTTGGCGGCTGCTTTTGGTTGGAGCTGTCCCACATCTAAGGCAGGAAGATGGTGGCCACAAAGAAGACGAAAAAGTCGCTGGAGTCGATCAACTCCAGGCTCCAGCTTGTTATGAAAAGTGGAAATTATGTGCTGGGGTACAAGCAGACTCTGAAAATGATCAGACATGGCAAAGCGAAACTGGTCATCCTCGCCAACAACTGCCCAGCCTTGAGGAAATCTGAAATAGAATACTACGCCATGTTAGCCAAAACTGGTGTCCATCACTACAGTGGCAATAATATTGAATTGGGCACAGCATGTGGGAAATACTACAGAGTATGCACACTGGCTATCATTGATCCAGGTGATTCTGATATCATTAGAAGCATGCCAGAACAGACTGGTGAAAAGTAAATCATGCAAAATTTTTCTTTAATAAAACTGGCCACAGCTTGTTAAAAAAAAAAAAAAAAAAGACTAAGGGGAAAGATGCTGAATCAGTCAGTACTTTTCAGTTGCAAGTGTCAGAATCCCAACTCGGACTAGCTTAAGCAGTTATGATTAAAAGTTACAATTTCAGTAAGACTGTTGAATCACAGACCTGTACCTCTGAAACAAATAATACATTATATGTTTTTAAAACGATAAAAGAAGATAGCCAGAAGGGAAAAATGAAGGGGGTGGAATCAAAGGGGGAGATGAACCATAAGAGACTATGGACTCTGAGAAACAAACTGAGGGTTCTAGAGGGGAGGAGGGTGTGGGGGATGGGTTAGCCTGGTGATGGGTATTAAAGAGGGCACGTACCGCATGGAGCACTGGGTGTTACACGCAAACGATGAATCATGGAACACTACATCAAAAACTAATGATGTAATGTATGGTGATTAACAAACATAATAAAAAAAAAGTTACAATTTCATTTAGACTTGAAGTCAGCTTCTGATTAGACTCAAATGATATCATTAGGTCTCTCTCCTTCACCCTCTCTTGCTGTCCTCTGGGTTGGCTTTATTCTCAGGCTGGCTGTTTCCAGGAGATGCCAAAGATGGCCAGCAGTGGCTGTAGGCTCACAGCTTACAAACCCCAATAGGCCAAACATTCCTCTTTGTCCAATAGTTATAATAAAAGCCCTGAGACTGACTCCTACTGGAAGAGATTAGTTCACATGCCCATCCCTCAATCAATCAGGGTTGGTTGAGCCTAAATAGCATGCCCACCTCCATCATTTGAATTGAAAATGTGGGTGGGGGTGGTACAGGACGAGAGGCACTTGGAGGGATGACAGGCAGGAGTCTGTCTACCTCCTGGCTAGGAGGTAAAAATTGGGATGGGAACAGATATGGACACTCCAGTAGAAAGCACTACATTTGTGGTCCCAATGAGAGTCAACCCCTACTCGATCATCAACATCACACCCTTCCAGGAGGAATAGCCCCTGCCCCGAGACCCAGATGCTGAAGAAGAAAACATGAACCTGCCCATGTCCAGCAGGTACTCCATGTCCTGTGGCTGTGCTGCACCCTGCAACCTGCCACTCTACCTGCTGGCCTACTCCAGCCCTGTTGTCAATCACTCCAGGTTCCTGAATGAGGAAGTGCACCCCCAGGAGACAATGACCTTAAGCATCATACCTTGCAACCTGGGGATTTCATCTGTTGGAAAAGACACCTCCAGAAAGACTCTTTGACCTCGCAGGACAGGCCCATAATTATCAGGAATTGCTAACCACCTTTGTGCTGCCAAACTCTAGGGAACAGACTCTTGGATTCACATGATGCATCTAAAGAAAGCACCAAAGCCTGACTGTACACCGTCTGGTGACCTGAAAGTAAAGATTTCCTGGAATTGAAGCAGACACATCTGATGAGACAGCTTTTCCAAGATGTCTGGACAGGACTATATACCTTTTACTCCCTGTTGCTTCTTCTCTCTGCTTCTTCCATGGAAAGACCATATCCTTGTCCGCATTTCCCAAGCCCTTGCAAAAGAGGAGAACCTAGTCTTTTGATTATGGCTTTTCAGAAACAACTTCATTATGATCCTGGGACACATTAATTTTCACTTGCTTTTTCTGAAGGGTTAGAATTTTCAGAATTCACAAAAGTCTTCTTTTATCTAAACTATTAACTGACTTTGGATTTTTATCCAGATTTATGGTTTCTGAATTTGCAAACTTACAGGTTGTATTATCAATAACACATTTGGTTCCAAACAGTTCTTTTGAGATAAATAGTATTTTAAAACATCTTTGAAGTTTTGCTATTTTTCAAAAAGTTCATCAACTATTTCTTCATGTTTATACTTGCACTCTGTCTTCCCAAATGCACTGGGTTAATTCTTTCAGTACACTCCTGCAGTATTCACTAATCTGCTTTCATGGTCGCTTTAAGCAGAGACTTCTAGGAGGCATGCATGACTCCAGGTTTGCCTTCACAGAGAGAACCTTTCTCCCCATAATTGGGATAAATGCCAATAAATATTTCAGTTGGCTATTTTCAGACCTAGAGTCCTGGTTTAAAACCATCATACAATTTGGAATTGTTATGTTATTTCTTTTATTATGTTAAGTTTTGTATTTTCTTTACCATCAAACTTCTTTTAAAAACCACATACCTGGGACTCCTGGGTGGCTCAGTTGGTTAAGCGACTGCCTTCGGCTCAGGTCATGATCCTGGAGTCCCGGGATCAAGTCCCACATCAGGCTCCCTGCTCAGCGGGGAGTCTGCTTCTCCCTATGACCCTCCCCATCTTGTGCTCTCTCACTCTGTCTCTCAAATTAAAACAAAACAAAACAAAAACATGTACCCAATAAAGGTGATGCTGGCTCAATGCTTCAAGGTGAATTCCAACACTTAAAACCTTGAAAAAATAGGCTTTTTTAAAATTAATATTTGTTTATCTATTTGAGAGAGAGAGAGAGAGCATGGGGGGAGGGAGAGAGAATCACAAGCAGACTACCCACTGAGTACAGAGCCTGATGCGGGGCTCAATCCCACAACCCTGAAATCATGAGCTGAGCCAAAATCAAGAGTCGGGACACCTAACCAACTGAGCCACCCAGGTGCCCTGAAAAGATAGACTTTAGAGGAGCAGTACCTGAGAGTTTCTCCCTGCTAACCTTCCTTCTTGCTCAGATGTAGCCTGAAGTGGTTTCTAACTACTCTGTCCTTTCCCTCTGACATAGGACATGACAACCAGGAAAAGTCCTTCCTGGTACCAAGGGACAAACCCATTAAATAGAAAGAACTTGACTTTTGATCAGTGATGCTTTCAAAGAAAGATCTTGATCAAAATGTGAAAATTAATAAAAGGAAATCTTGTTCAGAATGGCATCCACCAGCTAGGACGGGGAGCTCTCATGACCCACGATGTCTTGTCAATTTCAGGTCCCATGAAAGTCGTATGTGATTAGTGCCAGTTAGGTTTGAACATTAGACATTTTACTCATTAATCAAAGATCTGTGTTTCATATACAGTTTTTAGAGGGGATGTTATAATCCTGCAGCTTTAAGTGTTCATGTTATCAAGTGATATGAGAACCCAAACCCCCAGATTAATATTTGAAGACTATGCTGATGTCAACCTCAAATATTAAGGTAAGCATAATGTGGATCCCTGACTTTGTATATAAATGTACAACTATTCCCTCCCCGTTGGCAGAGCATTACCTTGGTACTAATCCATCTACACTACCTCACCACCTGCACACACGCACGCACACACACACACACACACACATGCGGCACTGTCAGCATGTAGGCATTTACAAGATGCCCAGCTGAATTCATCCAGTGACTGTGGGATACAGCAAAGACAACCATCCCTGATGATAATTGATTTTTACCCTGATGGTAACAGTTTAGACGGAGAGAAATGGGCAAATATAGGATAAATCATCTTTTTGAGGTCAAGTCTGCAAGGCACTAGGTCTGTCTCACTTCACGCATCTATTGAGACCAAATTCATGAAACAGTACCTAAGGAAGGAAAAATAAATAAATAAACAGCCACTTACAGAGTTCATCTGCCAGAAAACAGTGTTTCAATATTGGTGAAGGTTTAGATTAGAATTTAGGATGATTCTATGCTATTTAATCCCTTAGCACTCTCCACCTGTCCCTAAAATCTTTCACAATCATACTAATTTTTCAGGACACCAAAAGCTAAAACAGCACAAGTTGCTTTTGGTATAAATACTGAAAAGTGTCTCCTATTACTTGAAAGAATACAAAGGATTTAGACTTCCACATGTAAAATGATCATGGCCTCTTTTCTAGGCTTTTGGGGTATAACTTTCATAAGTCAGTTGGCCCATCAGAGTAATTAAATTAAAGAGAACAGTTTTTAGAATAGAATATACTGTCTATTGAGTTTTGGTTAAGTTCTATCCTGTGTATTTGAATAACTAGAATACAGTGTTATGTTGCAGATTTCACATATTTTTTACTCTCTATGTCCTCTCCAGTCCTGCTTCTAGCTTTTGGAAGCAAGTGTCGCCAGTACCCTGATGCCCTATGTTCCTTCAGCTTCTGATCACATTACCCTTATAACTCGGCAGCATCCCCATATTCATTTTCTATGTCAAGATAAGCCTCATGTCATGGCCTTCTGTTAAGAAAGCCTGCTCAAGCCTGGCTTTCATTAGTACTTCATATCCCTGTTTGCCATTTTACCTGCACTCTGCCCTTTCATGTGGAAACTAACCCTCATATGAGCTCAAAAGGCTCTTTCATTCACCTTTTCTTCTAAAGCCTGTGGGTATAGGTTTGGATGAAATAGTATTCAAAATGTACACAATGTGTTGTGAAATGTATTGATATTTTATTAATTTTATTCCAGGTGAACACATTTAACTGAATTGCAAGTTACATCACTAGTAAGTTAGATAGAAAATCCCACCACATAGGACTTCTGAGGTTTGGTACAATAGTTTGTCTTGATGGCCTCATGTATACAGTCACTATAGTCAGTATCACACTTGCCACACTTACAGCTTATAGCTACAGGGTAGGAGAAATAGGGAGTAACATGGCGTGGGCATCCTGGTATTTCTACAGTCTTGTACATGAAGTCTCTATATGTACAAACATCCTGGGACAGAGCATATTTGGGAAGAAACAGTTTGCCATTGATATCCTGAGGAAAGAACAGAAAAGGGAGCATAATGTTAATTCACTTATATTCCTTTGACACAAATAAGATTGGGGAGGATTCCTTAGTCCCATTCCCCAGTACCAAGTCAACATATCCACACTGAATCCTATAGAGACAAAAATCACACACACACACACACACACACACACACACACACACACCCCTCTCTTTTATCCTTGATCATGGGAACAATATAAGGTTTAAATAAATTCTGGGAGTAAAACTATCATGAAATTTTCTATACCAATTGTGCTAAAAAGATCGATATAATACTATAACCTGGGGACTCTACCTCTAAGGAGCCAATAACATTAGATTTAGGAAATGAGGTTGTTATTTATCTCATTTCCTTTCTGGATAGAAATGGACTGAGTCTAGGTTTATCTAATTTACAGCCAAAAGAAGTGAGGTGAACTACATACCCGTGTCATACAATATCCAGCACAGATGGTGGTGTTGATGGTTAGGCAATAAGCACACTCTTTCCTTTCGACATGCATCGTATACTCAGTTGGAAAACAAAAAGACATTACTTGCCCACATGCAAGGCCAAAAAGCATGGACATCAGGTAGATAGCAGTCATGCTAAATCAAAGATAAAATTAAAGAATCTATTACATGTATCCTTTAGGACATTCAGAAGTGACATTTAGAAAGAGCTAAAATGTGTGTGCATGCATGTGTGTGTGTGTGAATATTTGTATTTATTGAATGCCTACTTCATTCTAGGCCTGATATTAGGTGCTTTTACGTAGTTAATACTCTCAATAATCTTTCTTTATGCATTTAGATGTGACTATGAGTCACATACCTCATAATGGAGGAACTCACATAGTCAAGGTCCTGCTTGCAAGTGTCACTTAGCAACACTGGGCAGTGTAAAGGAAAGCCTGAAACATCACAACAGAACAGTGGCAGAGACACATAATGTCAACTAAGTGTAAAACAATTCACTCAGTGGAAACAGTACGAATACCTGCCCCTAATTATAAGATGTCAGCTAAAAGCGAGGCCTCAGTAGGGGCTTTCTCAGAACAGTAGTTTTCTAAAAACTTTAGTTCATTACGGCCAACAGACCAGTCATAATCAGAAAGCCCAAAGAAACTAAGAAAAAGTATAATCAGACTTCAGTACCATCTCAGCACAAATCATCTTGCATATAATTCTATCCAATGTCTATCAAGGAAGACAAGATAAAGCTAGAGAATGTCCAGAATAGGTCAACTAAAATCACCACTGGTGTTAAAGGGCTAGCCCAGAAATCTAGAAACCCCCCTTTTTTCAACCCTGAGGATATGCAAAAAATATAGGTTGACACAGAGAAAGACCATCAAGGACAGACCCGCTGTTGGTTAGCCAGAAAAGTAGAATAAGTTTTAGCTGCATGGAAGACAACAGAGGGTCCATTGTGCCCCAGACAGAAGAATATGTATCTCAGTAGAACCTGTCTAATGAAGAGTTTGTTCAATATCAACTCTGTTTATCATAATGAGCTGGATAAAATTATGACTAATGGCAGATAAATTAGATAAATATATATTGAGCATTTAAACCAGGCAATGAGAAATACAAAATGGATAAACTATGGTCCTTGACTTCAAGGGCTGAGAGTCTAATCACAGTAGATAAGATTGAGCACTAATAAAAAAATATTGTTCTAAGTGCTCTGAAAGAGTCCAAATTATGACTCTGAGACAAAATTATCAAAAATTTCTTCTGTATAAACAAGGAAGTGAAGTAATCCATTAAAAAGTTTTCCTGGTTAACTCCTTTAGATAAAATGTTGCATATTCAAGTATTCTTCAGAAAGTTTTGGTATTTCAATTAAAGAGCAAAAATATAAGAATTCCTTCCTCATGGAGTCTGGTTCTCTCAAGTGTTTTGTGAATGTAAGCTCTCTTTATGGTACAGAATTGGTTCTGTTATTTTAGAGCCACAGACCTAGAGGATCCTCTAAAAATGACATAAAATACTCAGCCATCATGATCATATCGTTCTTGCCTCTCTAGCCAGCCAACTACTGGGTTTTTGCATAAAAAATAATTAATCACATATTTTAGCTCTGTGATTCTACATAAAATAGATGTGTGGTAATCTAGTGGTAAGTCCTGGAGTCAAGGGATAGAATTCTATTTCAAGATCTCCCATGGCTCTATAAGAAATTGACTAAAATATTTAATCTGTCTGGGCCTTATTTTCTTATCTGGAAAACATAGAGAGACAAGTAAACCCAACCCTATTTTTTTTATTGTGTTGTCACCATATAGTACATCATTAATTTTTGATGTAGTGTTCAACGATTCTTTATTTGCGTATAACACTCAGTGCTCATTACAACATGTGCCCTCCTTGATACCCATCACCAGATTACCCCATCCTTCCTCACTCCCCTCCACTCTGAAACCCTCAGATTGTTTCCCGGAGTCCATAGTCTCTCATTGTTCATCTCCCCCTCTGGCTTCCCCCCCTTCAGTTTTCCCTTCCTATTTTTAATTGTAGGAGAAAACACTGTTTTAGAACTTTTACCCGTTGTTATCATATTCATTATGGATACTATATTTTTTCAAATTTCCTCTTATAAATGTAAAACTCTAAACAAACAAAAGGAAAAACTAAAAGGGCTGAATTACTAGCAATGGTAGCTGTATAATTTTGTGGATTTAAAAAAAGTAAGAATTATTCTTTCCCCTTTATTGCAAATAGTAAAACTTTACCTACAGAATCTTTCTGAGCCTCAATTTCCTCATCTAAAAGGAAGGCTTAGAACCAGAAGATGATTGAGAAGGTCTTTTCAGCACAAATAGATTGTAATTCTATGTGATAAATTAGTGTCAGGTCCCTATTCCATAAGACTCAGTGATCTAGAATTCTGCTTCTAGATTTTCTTACAATTATGTGTAACTGAGCAACTTAATATCTTTTTGCCTTCATTTTTCCATATGCTCCTTCCTAAAATCATAAAAAGAATAAAACAATATATGTGAAGCTCTTGGAATGATATGGAAGAAAGACTAGTAACTATATAACACTATATAAATCAGTATTAGTTAATACCTCCCTATATGATCTGCCATAATTTCTTCTTTATTGTCACCTGGATTCTAATCTCTGCAACTTAATTGCCTCTTTTAAAATCATGATAAATGATTTATTGAGCACCTAAGCACAGAAGGCATGATATGATTTCAGGCCCTAAATAATGAGAGATGCCTTTTTCAGTGGCATGACCATCTGTCTACACTTTCAATATTTTACCTTATTATAAGATATCTTCTTTCCTTTACCACTTACCCCACCTTACCCTCTTTTTGTTCTTACTGCCTTCATTCTTAATAAAGACATTGTTCTCTACTCCTCCAATTTTCTCTGCCAATCTTTTCTCTCCAATTTCCTTACTATGCTATGAAAAGAATCAATTGCCCACTCTATAAGCAATCCAGGAACTTCACTAAACAATATATTTTTCTAGAAACCAATATGTACTATAAGGCAGGGAATGTTCATTGGACACTATCCAAAGTGAATTTACTGTAAGTTTTCCCAGAAGTATATGATCATCAAAGATAACCATTAGTAATTTATAGGATTTAATATACAGATTATTCAATTAATAAAAATGTTTAAATCAAAATAGAAATAGAAAGCAATGCACATCAATTAGCCTTCATGAGGGAATTGACCAGTTATTCCTTTTACTTGAAGTCAATGAAATTTTTCTTATCCTTATATATGTAGTTTACCCACCTTTACCTACCACCGAACAATTTTGGAGCAATAATTAGAATTCTTAGAGTCTATAGAAGCAAATTATCACTTAGCATTTGCCATTTTTTAATATCAACTAAAATGGTGAAAATGAAAAAAAGAATTAGGATGAGAACATTTCATTTCACAAAGCCTTCTCAGTGTAGACACCTACCTTACTTTGCATTGGGGAGCTGATCGTATAATGACCCAGACTAAAAACTCTTGGTTCATTTTATACCCTTCAGGATAAATCCTCTCTGATCTCCTTGTTTATATAGTTGCGTTTGAATTACTGCTTTCTTATCTGAAAAGACAGCTATTGAAAATTCATACTGAACCCCAAATAAAATGTGTTTAGACAAACAATTTCACAACATACTCCTCTGGAAACTCTGACATTATTACAGCATGAATTTTCCTCTCTCCTATTTCAAAATAAAATTACCCTTTTAAATACATCCTTTATTAATATTTAGTAATACTAACAAAGGATATACACAGGAGAAAAAATTTTAAAAAAACTCTATACCATCTAAGTTAGTCTTGAGAATAAAGAATTTATTTTGGGCTTGAATGCCCCAAATTTTGCCTAAATTCTCATTTACAGATATATAAAATTATTGCTTATCTACAAAACAAAGGCAACTTTTTAATGGAACTCCAGGGCAAATAACATGTGTTGCCGATTAAAACAAAAAGAAATCCTTGATTAGTTCAGAATATTTTATTGTTTTATCTTCGGATTTGAAAAAATAATAAATATAATTTACATGTGTGTAAGAACAGTCATTTAAGTAAATGACCAAATCTGACAAGATGTCAAACTGATCTGAAATCAAATCCTGGCTCTGCCATCTACTATGACATTAACATGCTTGAGCTTTATTTTCATTTTGTCACCTATTTAAAGGTAATATCAGTGTTTATGTAAAGCACTTAACACAGTGTCTGCCATATAATAAGTGCTTAATAAATGATAGCTAATTTAATAATTCAACACTTATTTGTTTAATAATTAGTCAGAATGCCTAGTATATAACAGGCAGTCATTTTTTATGTTTAATGCACAAATGGCTGAGGGAGTGCATGAATAAAAAATTATTGAATTTTTGAAAACAACATACACTTTTCTCCATCTCCATGGCTGTAACTCAATTTTACTTCTTTCAATCCATTTTTCTCTGTTCAAGGTAATATACCAAAAGTTCAATGAGAATTTTCCATTGCCCTCAGAAAAAAAGTCCCTTACAATGATACTTGTAATCTATTTTGCAAGATACCTTGCAATCTATTTTGCCTCTCTGGTTTTATCTGTCACCCCTCCCCCTATCTTCTCCACCCTCCCTCCTTTTTCTATGTTCTTCAGCCAAACTAAAAGGAATTCCTCAAATTAGTCACTTTCTTTCTTGCCTCCAAGTCCTTTCATATGCCATTCTCTCTGTCTAGAACATCTGCCTGATCCCCCACTCCATGCCTCATCCCACCTAATTCCTACTCATCTTTCATTAGTTAAGTGAGAAAGCAGACCTTCTGGAAAGCCCTCTCTTGATTCCCCAAGGCCTTCCTCATGGTTAGTGTTTTAAAAGAATTAGAGAAAATAATAGGACATCTGGCACATGGTAGATACTCAATAAATCATAGATACTATTCTTGATTATTGACAACCCCATTGATCTTCATTTATCCTAGTCTTTAGCAAAAGTTAATGAAAAAAAAAAAAAATAAGTGCGGGTATAGGTGAGTCTCCCTGGTGGTGGGATGGAGAGATCAAGGCAGAATCTGGTATATTTACCAGGAATAGCCATTCCAGAGGCCTCCAAATCTCAGAAATATAAGTTACTATGTAATAAGAGAAAAACTCTGAAAACAGGAAAAGTGGAAATGAAGATACCAAACTTAACCTGCTTCATGTGATTCCAAGCAAGATATTAAGACAGGAGTACAGTAATTGGGAACATTAGATGTTTGTTTCTAGTGGAAGTAGTACCTCTGTTGTATAAATAATTAATTCAGGAACTCAGTTTCTAGCACATTTACATACCTATCCCTGAGAAATATATATATGTATAATAGAATTGATATATACTTGGCCTATTACTTAAAAAACTATTAAAATATATCATATATTTATGTAATTATTTTCTTTTCAAAGGGAATATCATGTATATGATCTCATACTCTTAAAAGAATCCAGGCAGACTGAACTTTCACTTCTGGCCCAGATTTCCTCTCTCACCTAAAATAACTGTAAGCAGGACAAAATATATAAAACAATGCTTTGCATACAGTGGACATTAGGCAACAACAACAAAAAGTGATCCCAGAGAGATGGGAAACAAACAAGAGAACTACAGCTTACTGCCTGGAGAAAGTTTCTGGCAGGTGGTACAGGGAAATGCACCATGCATGGCTGAGGCCAGAATTGTCCCCAAAATGAGGAGATGGACTTGGGAGTCCATGGAATCCGGGTCCTAGAATTCACAGAGAGGAATATTGGAGAAGAGAGAACTACACACAGAAATCTGGAGATCTGCAGAGGATGTCTTTCAGTATTCAGTGGAAAATGATAAACTCATGCATGTGATAAAATTAGATGAGGCTAGGAAAAGAAATATCTGGAAGGATTAAAGAGAATAGTCGTGGGACTCACACAGGGTTAGGCATAGTGCTTGTACCCACCAGCAACAGTGGAAAATCTCCTAACTCATGGGAAATCAGGCAGTATACTCAGAAGGGTTTTGCTTCAGCAAGGGGAAAAATTAGCCCTAAACTAACTGCTGTTCTGACCCTGCCAAAAAAAGCTTACAAACAAGACCTAAAATGATCAACTGTTTGCAAGTAACATAACTGTCAATAAACTAAGCTGAAGAATATTTACAGGTATGCAACAATATTTGGCACGCAAGAAGGTAGAATCTACAATATGTGGCATTTAATAAAAAAGTTAGTAGTCAGGCAAAGAAGCAAGAAAATACAATTCATAATGAAAAGGAAATTAGTCAATTGAAACTGACCCAGAAATAGTACAGATAACAGAATTAGTAGACGAGGAACATCAAAACATAACACTACCAAAGGAATACAAAACTTTTCAGTAACTAATCCCAAAGAAATAGAAATCTGGGAGTTACCTGAAAAACAATCCAAAATAGTTACTTTAAGGAAGCTCAGCAAGATTCGAGGGAATGTAGGCAATTCACTGAACTCATGAAAAAAATGAGAAACTCAACAAACAGACAGAAAATAATAAAAAATAACCAAACAGAAGTTCTGGACTGAAGAATATGTAAATCATATTGAACTCTAGTATGTTAGTTAAAAGACAACTGGTGAAAAAAATTTTGTTAATGGATACACAATATATAAATTAGGGCACCAAAAATATAAAATGGGGGAGACAAGTAAATATATAGAACTTTTTATGCAAATGAAGTCAAGTTGTCAGCTTAAAATAGACAATTACAAACATTACATGTTTTTTTAATTTTTTATTGTTATGTTAATCACCATATATTACATCCTTAGTTCTTGATGTAGTGTTCCATGATTCATTGTTAGTGCATAACACCCAGTGCTCCACGCAGAACGTGCCCTCCTTAATACCCATCACCAGGCTAACCCATCCCCCCACCCCCTCCCCTCTAGAACCCTCAGTTTGTTTTTCAGAGTCCATCGTCTCTCATGGTTCGTCTCCCCCTCCGACTTACTCCCCTTCATTCTTCCCCTCCTGCTATCTTCTCCTTTTTCTTTTTTCTTAACATATATTGCATTATTTGTTTCAGAAGTACAGATCTGTGATTCAACAGTCTTGCAAAATTCACAGCGCTCATCATAGCACATACCCTCCCCAATGTCTATCACCCTGCCACACCATCCCTCCCACCCCCCCACCACGCCAGCAACACTCAGTTTGTTTCCTGAGATTAAGAATTCCTCCTATCAGTGAGGTCATATGATACATGTCTTTCTCTGATTAACTTATTTCACTCAGCATAACACCCTCCAGTTCCATCCACGTCATTGCAAATGGCAAGATTTCATTCCTTTTGATGGCTGCATAATATTCCATTGTGTATAAATACCACTTCTTCTTTATCCATTCATCTGTCGATGGACATCTTGGCTCTTTCCACAGTTTGGCTATTGTGGACATTGCTGCTATAAACATTGGGGTGCACGTACCCCTTCGGATCCCTACCTTTGTATCTTTGCGGTAAATACCCAGTAGTGCAATTGCTGGATCGGATGGTAGCTCTATTTTCAACTGTTTGAGGAACATCCATACTGTTTTCCAGCGTGGCTGCACCAGCTTGCATTCCCACCAACAGTGTAGGAGGGTTCCCCTTTCTCCACATCCCCGCCAACATCTGTCGTTCCCTGACTTGTTCATTTTAGCCATTCTGACTGGTGTGAGGTGGTATCTCATTGAGGTTTTGACTTGGATTTCCCTGACACCGAGCGATGTTGAGGACTTTTTCATGTGTCTGTTGGCCATTTGGATGTCTTCTTTGGAAAAATGTCTGTTCATGTCTTCTGCCCATTTCTTGATTGGATCATTTGTTCTTTGGGTGTTGAGTTTGATAAGTTGTATATAGATTTTGGATACTAGCCCTTTATCTGATATGTCATTTGCAAATATCTTCTCCCATTCTGTCGGTTGTCTTTTCATTTTGTGGACTGTTTCTTTCACTGTGCAAAAGCTTTTTATCCTAATGAAGTCCCAATAGTTCATTTTTGCCCTTGCTTCCCTTGCTTTTGGCGATGTTTCTAGGAAGAAGTTGCTGCGGCTGAGGTCGAAGAGGTTGCTGCCTGTGTTCTCCTTTAGGATTTTGATGGACTCCTGTCTCACGTTTAGGTCTTTCAAACATTTGGAGTCTATTTTTGTGTGTGGTGTAAGGAAATGGTCAGTTTCATTCTTCTGCATGTGGCTGTCCAGTTTTCCCAACACCATTTATTGAAGAGACTGTCTTTTTTCCATTGGACATTCTTTCCTGCTTTGTCAAAGATGAGTTGACCATAGGGTTGAGGGTCCATTTCTGGGCTCTCGATTCTGTTCCATTGATCTATGTGTCTGTTTTTGTGCCAGTACCATACTGTCTTGATGATGACAGCTTTGTAATAGAGCTGGAAGTCCGGAATTGTGATGCCGCCAGCTTTGCTTTTCTTTTTCAATATTCCTCTGGCTATTCGGGGTCTCTTCTGGCTCCATACAAATTTTAGGATTATTTGTTCCATTTCTTTGAAAAAAGTGGATGGTATTTTGATGGGGATTGCATTGAATGTGTAGATTGCTCTAGGTAGCATTGACATCTTCACAATGTTTGTTCTTCCAATCCATGGGCATGGAACGTTTTTCCATTTCTTTATGTCTTCTTCAATTTCTTTCATGAGTATTTTTTAGTTTTCTGAGTACAGATCCCTTGCCTCTTTGGTTAAATTTATTCCTAGGTATCTTATGCTTTTGGGTGCAACTGTAAATGGGATCGACTCCTTGATTTGTCTCTCTTCTGTCTCGTTGTTGGTGTATAGGAATGCCACTGATTTCTGTGCATTGATTTTATATCCTGCTACTTTACTGAATTCCTGTATGAGTTCTAGCAGTTTTGGGGTGGAGTCTTTTGGGTTTTCCACATAAAGTATCATATCATCTGCAAAGAGTGAGAGTTTCACTTCCTCTTTGTCGATTTGGATGCCTTTGATTTCTTTTTGTTGTCTGATTGCTGTGGCTAGGACTTCTAACACTATGTTGAATAGCAGTGGTGATAGTGGACATCCCTGCCGTGTTCCTGACCTTAGGGGAAAAGCTCTCAGCTTTTCCCCATTGAGAATGATATTGGCTGTAGGTTTTTCATAGATGGCTTTTATGATATTGAGGTATGTACCCTCTATCCCTATACTCTGAAGAGTTTTGATCAAGAAAGGATGCTGTACTTTGTCAAATGCTTTTTCTGCATCTCTTGAGAGGATCATATGGTTCTTGTCCTTTCTTTTATGAATGTATTGTATCACGTTGATTGATTTGCGGATGTTGAACCAGCCTTGCAGCCCAGGGATAAATCCCACTTGGTCATGGTGAATAATCCTTTTAATGTACTGTTGGACCCTATTGGCTAGTATTTTGGTGAGAATTTTTGCATCCATGTTCATCAAGGATATTGGTCTGTAGTTCTCCTTTTTGATGGGGTCTTTCTGGTTTTGGGATCAAGGTAATGGTGGCCTCATAAAACGAGTTTGGAAGTTTTCCTTCCATTTCTTTTTTTTGGAACAGTTTCAGGAGAATAGGTATTAATTCTCTTTAAATGTCTGATAGAATTCCCTGGAAAGCCATCTGGCCCTGGGCTTTTGTTTTTTGGGAGATTTTTGATGACTGCTTCAATTTCCTTAGTGGTTATAGGTCTGGTCAGGTTTTCTATTTCTTCCTGGTTCAATTTTGGTAGTTGATACATCTCTAGGAATGCACCCATTTCTTCCAGGTTATCTAATTTGCTGGCATAGAGTTGCTCATAATATGTTCTTATAATTGTTTGTATTTCTTTGGTGTTGGTTGCGATCTCTCCTCTTTCATTCATGATTTTGTGGATTTGGGTCCTTTCTCTTTTCTTTTTGATCAGTCTGGCCAGGGGTTTATCAATCTTGTTAATTCTTTCAAAGAACAAGCTCCTAGTTTCATTATCTGTTCTCCTGTTCTTTTGGTTTCTATTTCATTGATTTCTGCTCTGATCTTTATGATTTCTCTTCTCCTGCTGGGTTTAGGCTTTATTTGCTGTTTTTTCTCTAGCCCCTTTAGGTGTAGGGTTAGGTTGTGTATTTGAGACCTTTCTTGTTTCTTGAGAAAGGCTTGTATTGCTATATACTTTCCTCTCAGGACTGCCTTTGCCGTATCCCAAAGATTTTGAACAGTTGTGTTTTCATTTTCATTGGTTTCCATGAATTTTTTTAATTCTTTAATTTCCTGGTTGACCCATTCATTCTTTAGTAGGATGCTCTTTAGCCCCCATGTATTTGAGTTCTTTCCAACTTTCCTCTTGTGATTGAGTTCTAGTTTCAAAGCATTGTGGTCTGAAAATATGCAGGGAATAATCCCAATCTTTTGGTGCCAGTTGAGACCTGATTTGTGACCTAGGATGTGATCTATCCTGGAGAATGTTCCATGGGCACTAGAGAAGAATGTGTATTCCGTTGCTTTGGGATGGAATGTTCTGAATATGTCTGTGACGTCCATTTGGTCCAGTGTGTCATTTAAAGTCTTTATTTCCTTGTTGATCTTTTGCTTAGATGATCTGTCCATTTCAGTCAGGGGGGTGTTAAAGTCCCCCACTATTACTGTATTGCTGTCAATGTGTTTCTTCGTTTTTGTTATTAATTGCCTTATATAATTGGCTGCTCCCATGTTCGGGGCATAGATATTTACAATTGTTAGATCTTCTTGTTGGATAGACCCTTTAAGTAGGATATAGTGTCCTTCGTCATCTCTTATTACAGTCTTTGGTTTAAAATCTAATTTGTCTGATATAAGGATTGCCACCCCAGCTTCCTTTTGGTGTCCATGAGCATGGTCAATTGTTTTCTACCCCCTCACTTTCAGTCTGGGGGTGTCTTTGGGTCTAGTATGAATCTCTTGCAGACAGCATATCGATGGGTCTTGTTTTTTAATCCAATCTGATAGCCTGTGTCTTTTGATTGGGGCATTTAGCCCATTTACATTCAGGGTAACTATTGAAAAGTATGGATTTAGTGCCATTGTATTGCCTGTAAGGTGACTGTTACTGTATATTGTCTCTGCTCCTTTCTGACCTGTGCTGCTTTTAGTCTCTCTCTTTGCTTAGAGGACCCCTTTCAATATTTCTTGGAGGGCTGGTTTCGTGTTTGCAAATTCCTTAGTTTTTGTTTGTCCTGGAAGCTTTTTCTCTCTCCTTCAATTTTCAATGAGAGCCTAGCTGGATATAGTATTCTTGGCTGCATCTTTTTCTCGTTTAGTGCTCTGAAGATATCATGCCAGTCCTTTCTGGCCTGCCAGGTCTCTGTGGATAGGTCTGTTGCCAATCTAATATTTCTACCATTGTAGGTTACAGATCTCTTCTCCTGAGCTGCTTTCAGGATTTTCTCTTTGTCTCTGAGACTCGTAAGTTTTACTATTAGATGTCGGGGTGTTGACCTATTTTTATTGATTTTGAGAGGGGTTCTCTGTGCCACCTGGATTTTGATGCCTGTTTCCTTCCCCACATTAGGGAAGTTCTCTGCTATAATTTGCTCCAATATACCTTCTGCCCCTCTCTCTCTTTCTTCTTCTTCTGGGATCCCAATTATTCTAATGTTGTTTTGCCTTATCGTATCGCTTATCTCTCGAATTCTGCCCTCGTGATCCTGTAGTTGTTTCTCTCTCTTTTTCTCAGCCTCTTTATTTTCCATCATTTGGTCTTCTGTATCGCTGATTCTCTCTTCTGCTTCATTTATCCTAGCAGTTAGTGCCCCCATTTTTTATTGCACCTCATGAATAGCCTTTTTGATTTCAACTTGGTTAGATTTTAGTTCTTTTATTTCTCCAGAAAGGGTGTCTCTAATAACTTCCATGCTTTTTTCAAGCCCAGCTAGTATCTTTAAAGTCATGATTCTGAACTCTAGGTCCGACATCGTACTAATGTCTGTATTGAGTAGGTCCCTGGCTGACAGTACTATCTCTTGTTCTTTTTGCTGAGGTGATTTTTTTCGTCTTGTCATTTTGTCCAGAGGAGAATAGATGAATGAGAGAACAAAATGCTAACAGGTTAACAACGTCCCCAGCAAATATACTCTATGCAAATCAGAAAAGACCTTCCAGTAAGTGGTCGCTTCTCTGTTCAGAGAGTTGTTGCTACTCTCCTCTTCAATCTCCTGTTGAGTTCGTAGGTGTTCAGAATGGTTTGATCCCTATTCAGCTGAATTCCTGAGACCAGATGAAATCCAGGTCTCCTACTCCTCTGCCATCTTGCTCCGCTCCCAAACATTACATGTTTTATATAAATTTCATGGTAATCACAAAGAAAAACCCATTATAGATATACAAATAATAAAGAGAAAAGAACCGAAGCATACCACTATAAAAAATCATCAATTCACAAAGAAAGATACAAGAGAAGAAAATGGAGCAAAAAAGAACTACAAAACAATCAGAAAATAACAAAATGATGATAGTAAGTGCTTACATATCAATAATCACTTTAAATGTAAATGTTTTAAATTCTCCAATTAAAAGACTTAGAGTGACTGAATGGGGGAAAAAAAAGACCCAGTGATATGCTGCTTATAAGAGACTCACTTAAGCTTTAAGGACATTCATAGGCTAAAAAATGAAGGGATGGAAAAAGACAGTCCATGCAAATGGAAACCAAGAGAGAGCAGGAGTAGCTATACTTGCGTCAGACAAAATAGACTTTAAGTCAAAAATTATAACAAGATCTGGAACATAAGGAATAGCATGGAGGACATTAGGAGAAGGAATGGAAAAATGAAGGGGGGGTATTTGGAAGGGGAGATGAACCATGAGAGACTATGGACTCCGAGAAACAAACTGAGGGTTTTAGAGGGGAGGGGGTGGAGCGATGGGTTAGCCCAGTGATGGTTATTAATGAGGGCACATATTGCATGGAGCACTGGGTGTTATATGCAAACAATGAATCATGGAACACTACATCAAAAACTAATGATGTACAGTATGGTGACTAACATAACATAATAAAAAAAACTATAACAAGAAACAAAGAAGGATCTTTCTGTGATGATAAAGGGGTCAATCAAAAGGATATAACAATTGTGGGTGTGTAGCAGGAGCATACAAGGCAAAACTATGCATCTACAGAAAAGCACAGTGGACAAGGATATTTAATGATAGGGAAAATACTCTTCAGTAAGTTACTTGGAAAAAAAAAAGAATAATAAATTCAGTAAATTTGCCAAATATAAAATTAACACACACAAGTCACTTGCATTTCTATACACTAACAATAAACTACCTGAAAGAAAAATTAAGAAAGCAATCTCTTTTAAAATAGCAGCAAAAAATAATAAAATACTTAGGAATAAATTTAAACAAGGAGGAATAAGTTTAAACAAGGAGGTGAAAGACCTATACACTGAAAACTATAAGACACTGATGAAAGCAAATGAAGAAGTCACAAATTAATGGAAAGATATCCTGTGTTCATGGATTGGAAGAAATAATAGTGTTAAAATGTCCATTTACCCAAATCATTCTACAAAGTCAATGCAATTTGTATCAAAATTCCAATGGCATTTTTCACAGAAACAGAAATGATCCTAAAATTTGTATAGAACCACAAAAGACTGAATAGCTAAAGCAGTTTTGAGAAAGAGAAACAAAGCTATAGGCATCACACATCCTGATTTAAAACTATATTACAAAAGATATAGTAATCAAAACAGTATGATACTAACATTTAAAAAAAAACATGTAAAACAGTGGAACAGAACAGGGATCCCAGAAATAAACCCACATAAACATGGTCAACTAATCCTTCACAAGGAGGCAAGAACACACAATGGAAAAGGATAGTCTCTTGAATAAATGATATTGAAAAAAATAGGATAGCCATATGCAAAGAAATGAAACTGGATCCTACCTTATACTATTCAAAAAAATCAACTCAGAATGGGGATTATAATTTAAATGTAAGACCTGGAACTAGAATTCCTAGAAGAAAATGCAGGAAAAATCTCCTTGATATGTGTCTTGGCTATGATCTTTTGGATCTGACTCTAAAAGTACAGGTAACAAAAGCTAAACTAATAAGTAGGACTATATCAAATTTTTAAAACTTCTGTAAAGCAAATGAAACAGTCAATAAATTGAAAAGGTAACCTACAGAATGGGAGAAAATATTTGCAAACCAGTATCTGTTAAGAAGGTAATATCGAACATATATAAAAACTCATACAACTAAATAGCAAAAAAGCAAATAATATAATTAAAAAATAGGCAAATGACCTGAATAGACATTTTTCCAAAGATGGTATACAGATGGCCAATAGGTACATGAAAAGGTGTTCAATATCACTAATCATTTGGAAATGCAAATCTAAACTGTGAAATATCACTCCATACCTGTAAGACAAGCTATCCTTCAAAAGACAAGAGATACAAAATGTTAGCAAGGATGAAGAAAAGAAAAGCCTTATATGCTGTTGTTAGTAATGTTAGTAATGTAAATTGGTGTAGCCACTATGGAAAACAGAATGGTGGTTTCTTAGAAAATTAAAAGTAGAACTAGCATATGATACATTAATCCTACTCCAAAGGAAATGAAATCAGTATCTCAAAGAGATATCTGTACTCCCATGTTCATGGAAGCATTATTCACAATAGCCAAGATATGAAAACAACCTAAGTGTTTGTCAACATATAATGGATAAAGGAGATGTGGTATATATGTATGCAGTAGAATATATTCAGCCACAATATAGAAGGAAATCCTGTCTTTTTTCAACAATCTGGATGAACCTGGAAGATGGTATGCTAAGTGAAATAAGCCAGACAAAGACAAATACTGTATGGTATCACTTATATGCAGAATCTAAAAAGAAAAAAGAAGCCAATTTCATAGAAACAGAGAATAAAATGGTGGTTGCCAGGAGCTGAGGATAGGGAGAAATGGAGATATGTAGGTCAAAGGGTATAAAGTTGCAATTATAAGAAGAATAATTTCTGAGGATCTACAGTACAGCATAATGGCTATAGCTAATAATACAGTATTGTATATACTTGAAAGTTGCTCAGAGCAGATGTAAAGCATTCTCAATATGTAACAAAAAAGATTTAACTATGTTAGATGATGGATGTATTTATCTGGATCTTGGTAATTATTTCACAATGTGTGTGTGTGTGTGTGTGTGTGTATAAAATCACCATGTTGTATAATTTTAACATATACAATTAGCTTGTCAATTATTCCTCAATAAATAAAGTTGGGGAAAAGACATTATAACTAATTTCCATATATTGTAGAGGAAAGATTAAGCATATATAGAGACAGGAGATATAAAAGGCCCAAACTGAACTTTTAATGATGAAAACAACAATGGTTGTGATGAAAAATACATTTAAATGAGTTGACAGTAGAGGAGACATTGCCAAGAAAAAAAAATAGTAAAGTTAAAAACTTAGCAAGTCAAACTATTCTAAATAAAATACACAGAGGAAAAAAGAATGAAAAAAATGAACAATAAATGATTCAGTTGTGGAACAATTTCAAGATCCCAAAAAATGTATGTAGTTGGACTCCTGAAGGCAAGGGATATAGAAAAAAAAAAAAAAACTTGAAGATATAATGGTCAAAAAAGTTTATAAACACGATCAAATCTACAGATTCAAAAAGCCCAGTGAGCCTTAAACATAAGACATGTGAAGAAAATCAAACCAAGACACATTATAATTAAATTGCTTAAAACCAGGAAAAAAGAGAAAAATCTTAAAAGCATCCAGAGAAAAAGACACATAATGCAGAGTAGAGCAAAGATAATGATGACAGGAGATTTCTCACTGGAACAATCAAGTCAAACTAAAAGGCAGTGGACCATCATCTTTAAAATACTGAAATAAAGCAACTATATGCCAGCAAATTAGATAACCTGGAAGAAATGAGTGCATTCCTAGAGATGAATCAACTACCAAAACTGAACCAGGAAGAACTAGAAAACCTGAACAGACCTATAACCACTAAGGAAATTGAAGCAGTCATCAAAAATCACCGAACAAACAAAAGCCCAGGACTGGATGGCTTCCTGGGGGAATTCTACCAAACATTTAAAGAAGAATTAATACCTATTGTTCTGAAACTGTTCCAAAAGATAGAAATGGAAGGAAAACTTCCAAACTCATTTTATGAGGCCACCATTACCTTGATCCCAAAACCAGACAAAGACCCCAATAAAAAGGAGAATTATAGACCAATATCCCTGATGAACATAGATGCAAAAATTCTCACCAAAATACTAGCCAATAGGATCCAACGGTACATTAAAAGGATTATTCACCATGACCAAGTGGGATTTATCCCTGGGCTGCAAGGCTGGTTCAACATCCGCAAATCAATCAACGTGATACAATACATTCATAAAAGAAAGGACAAGAACCATATGATCCTCTCAAGAGATGCAGAAAAAGCATTTGACAAAGTACAGCATCCTTTCTTGATCAAAACTCTTCAGAGTATAGGGATAGAGGGTACATACCTCAATATCATAAAAGCCATCTATGAAAACCCACATTGAATATCATTCTCAATGGGGAAAAGCTGAGAGCTTTTCCCCTAAGGTCAGGAACACGGCAGGGATGTCCACTATCACCACTGCTATTCAACATAGTATTAGAAGTCCTAGCCACAGCAATCAGACAACAAAAAGAAATCAAAGGCATCCAAATTGGCAAAGAAGCAGTCAAACTCTCAGTCTTTGCAGATAAGATGATACTTTATGTGGAAAATCCAGAAGACTCCACTCTAAAACTGCTAGAACTCATACAGGAATTCAGTAAAGTAGCAGGATATAAAATCAATGCACAGAAATCAGGGGGCATTCCTATACACTAACAACAAGACAGAAGAAAGAAATTAAGGAGTCGATCCCATTTACAATTGCACCCAAAACCATAAGATACCTAGGAATAAATCTAACCAAAGAGGCAAAGAATCTGTACTCAGAAAACTATAAAATACTCATGAAAGAAATTGAGGAAGATGCAAACAAATGGAAAAATGTTCCACGTTCATGGATTGGAAGAACAAATATTATGAAGATGTCAATGCTACCTAGAGCGATCTACACATTCAATGCAATCCCTATCAAAATACCATCCACTTTTTTCAAAGAAATGGAACAAATAATCCTAAAATTTGTGTGGAACCAGAAAAGACCCTGAATAGCCAGAGGAATGTTGAGAAAGAAAAGCAAAGCTGGCGGTATCACAACTCCGGACTTCCAGCTCTATTACAAAGCTGTCGTTATCAAGACAGTATGGTACTGGCACAAAAACAGACACATAGATCAATAGAACAGAATCGAGAGCCCAGAAATGGACCCTCAACTCTATAGTCAACTCATCTTTGACAAAGCAGGAAGGAATGCCCAGTGGAAAAAAGACAGTCTCTTCAACAAATGGTGTTGGGAAAACTGGACAGCCACATGCAGAAGAATGAAACTGGACCATTTCCTTACACCACACACAAAAATAGACTCCAAATGGTTGAAAGACCTAAATGTGAAACAGGAGTCCATCAAAATCCTAAAGGAGAACACAGGCAGCAACCTCTTCGACCTCAGCTGCAGCAACTTCTTCCTAGAAACATTGCCAAAGCCAAGGGAAGCAAGGGCAAAAATGAATTATTGGGATTTCATCAAGATAAAAACCTTTTTGCACAGTGAAAGAAACAGTCAATAAAACCAAAAGACAACTGACAGAATGGGAGAAGATATTTGCAAATGACATATCAGATAAAGGGCTAGTATCCAAAATCTATAAAGAACATCTTAAACTCAACACCCAAAGACCAAATGATCCAATCAAGAAATGGGCAGAAGATATGAACAGACATTTTTCCAAAGAATACATCCAAATGGCCAACAGACACATGAAAAAGTGCTCAACATCGCTCAGCATCAGGGAAATCCAAATCAAAACCTCAATGAGATATCACCTCACACCAGTCAGATTGGCTAAAATCAACAAGTCAGGAAATGACAGATGTTGGCGGGGATGCGGAGAAAGGGGAACCCTCCTACACTATTGGTGGGAATGCAAGCTGGTGCAGCCACTCTGGAAAACAGTATGGAGGTTCCTGAAAAAGTTGAAAATAGAGCTACCCTAGAATCCAGCAATTGCACTACTGGGTATTTACCACAAAGATACAAATGTTGGGATCCGAAGGGGTACGTGCACTCCGATGTTTATAGCAGCAATGTCCACAATAGCCAAACTGTGGAAAGAGCCAAGATGTCCATTGACAGATGAATGGATAAAGAAGAGGTGGTATATATACATGATGGAATATTATGCAGCCATCAAAAGGAATGAAATCTTGCCATTTGCAATGATGTGGATGAAACTGGAGGGTATTATGCTGAGCAAAATAAGTCAGTCAGAGAAAGACATGTATCATATGACCTCACTGATAGGAGGAATTCTTAATCTCAGGAAACAAACTGAGTGTTGCTGGAGTGGTGGGGGGGTGGGAGGGATGGGGTGGCTGGGTGATAGACACTGTGGAGGGTATGTGCTATGGTGAGCGCTGTGAATTGTGTAAGACTGTTGAATCACAGACCTCACAGATCTGTACCTCTGAAACAAATAATACATTTTATGTTAAAAAAAAAAAAGGAACAAAATAGCAGGAGGGGAAGAATGAAGGGGGGGAAATCGGAGGGGGAGAAGAACCATGAGAGACTATGGACTCTGAAAAACAAACTGAGGGTTCTAGAGGGGAGGGCGGTGGGGGGATGGGTTAATCTGGTGATGGGTATTAAAGAGGGCACGTTCTGCATGGAGCACTGGGTGTTATACGCAAACAATCATGGAACACTACATCAAAAACTAATGATGTAATGTATGGTGATTAACATAATAATAAAAAATAAAATAAAATACAAAGAAAAAAAACTACCAACACAGAATTCTTAAGTCAGCAAAAATAGCTTTCAAAATGAAGGGAAAATACACACTTTCCCAGACATACACAATCACAACCTGAAAGAATTTATCACCAACAGATCTGCACCATAAGCAGAAGGGAATGATGTTAGATAGAAACCTAGACAAAGGAATGAAGAGCACTGGAAATGGTAATTATATGCATAAAATATTTTTGTATCATTATTTACATTTCTTTAGAAGATAATTGAATGCTTAGGGAACAAATAATAATAATATAGGGGTCACAATATACGAAGAAGTAAATTATATAACAATAATAACACAATGGCCAAGAGGCAGAAATGGGAGTATTCTGTTATAATGTTCTTATACCCCATGTAAAATGATATAATATCACCTGAAGGTAGCCAAAGATTAAGTTAAAGATGAATGAAGACATAATACTTAAACTATTAACACAACAAAGAATTATAGGTAATAAGCCAACAAAGTAAATAAAATAGAATTATAAAACATGCTCAATCCAAAAGAAGTCATAAAAAGAAGGGAAAAGGTAACAACAACAGAACAGATGGGTGAAATAGAAAACAACAAGATGATAAATTTAAATCCAACCATATCAATAATTGCATTAATTTAAATAGTCTGTAGTAGGCAGAATCTCAGAGAGCCCCTAAATTCCTCACTCCTATTATGTACACCTTGTATAATTCCCTCCCCTTGATTATGGGTAGGCTCTTGTTTTGTTTTGTTTTTTTAATTTAATTTTATTATGTTAGTCACTATACAATACATCATTAGTTTTTGATGTAGTGATCCACAATTCATTGTTTTCGTATATCACCCAGAGCTCCATGCAGTACATGCCCTCCTTAATACCCGTCACTGGGCTAACCCATCCCCCCACGCCCCTCCCCGCTAAAACCCTCAGTTTGTTTCTCAGAGTCCATAGTCTCTCATGGTTCATCTCTCCCTCCCATTCCCCCCCCTTCATTTTTCCCTTCCTTCTCCTAACGTCCTCCATGCTATTCCTTATGTTCCACAAATAAGTGAAACCATATGATAACTGATTTTCTCTGCTTGACTTATTTCACTTAGCATAATCTCCTCTAGTCCCATCCATGTTGATGTAAAAGTTGGGTATTCATCCTTTCTGATGGCTGAGTAATATTCCATTGTATAGATGGACCACATCTTCTTTATTCATTCATCTGTTGAAGGGTATCTTGGCTCTTTCCACAGTTTGACTATTGCGGACATTGCTGCTATGAACATTGGGGTGCATATGGCCCTTCTTTTCACTACATCTGTGTCTTTGGGGTAAATACCCAGGAGTGCAATTGCTGGGTCATAGGGTAGCTCTATTTTTAATTTTTGGAGGCACCTCCACACTGTTTTCCAAAGTGGCTGTACCAACTTGCATTCCCACCAACAGTGTAAGAGGGTTTCCCTTTCTCCACAACATCTCCAACATTTATTGTTTCTTGCCTTGTCAATTTTTGCCGTTCTAACTGTTGTAAGGTGGTGTCTCAATGTGGTTTTGATTTGAATTTCCCTGATGGCTAATGATGAACATTTTTTCATGTGTCTGTTAGCCATTTGTATGTCTTCTTCGGAGAAGTGTCTGTTCATGTCTTCTGCCCATTTTTTGACTTGATTGTTTGTTTTTTTGGATATTGAGTTTGAAAAGTTCTTTATAGATCTTGGATACCAGCCCTTAAAAAGCTTCTGCACAACAAGGGAAACAAACAGTCAACAAAACAAAGAGGCAACCCACAGAATGGGAGAAGATATTTGCAAATACGGGCAGGCTCTTTTAAAAGAAGATCAGAAACAGAAAAAGTCAGAAATACTCAAAGCTATAATAGATGCCCTCCTCTTGGTCTTGGAGAAGCAAACTGCCATGTTGAGGAGAGGGCCAAATGGCAAGGACCTGAGAGTAGCCTCAAGGAGCTGAGAGTAGCCCCTGATCATAAGCAAGAAAAAGAGAACCTCACTCATACAGTTGCTAGGAACTGAATTACACCAACAATTTGAGGGGGCTTGGAAGCAGATCGTTCCATAGTCAAGTCTCCAGATGATGATGCAGCCTACTGGCACCTTAATATCAGCCTTGTGAAGCCCTGAGCAGGGAGCCCATGTAGGATGCACCAGACCAGTGATCCATGTAAACTATGAGATTATAAATTTATGTTGTTTTAAATGGCTGTTTGTGGTAATTTCTCACTCAGCAAACTAACACATGTTATAAAAACACCAATTAAAAGGCATAGACTGTCAGAGTGGAGGGGGAAAAAAACCTATTCGATTATATGCCACCTGTAACAAACTTACTTTAAACATGAATAAATAGGTTACAAGTTAAAAATATAAAATGATATACTATATATACTAGCATCAATATAGATGGAGTAAGAAAGCTGGAGTAACTATATTAATATAAAACAAACTAGATTTCAAAGAACATTACCAGGGTTAAAAAGGGTCATTTGAAAATGATAAAGAAGTCAATCCATCAAGAGGACATATAGTAACAAATCTTCAAATTACATGAAACAATGATAGCACTTCAAAGAGAAATTTGCAAATCCATAACTATAAGAGGAAATTTCAATGCCCTTCTCTCAATTTTTGATAGATAAGGACAGAGAATTATTAAAGATAAAGAAGATTTAGGGGCACATGGGGGTCTCAGTCGTTAAGCGTCTGCATTTGGCTCAGGTCATGATCCTAGAGTCCTGGGATTGAACCCTGCATTGAGAGGAGCCTGCTTCTCCCTCTGCCTGCTGCTCCCCCTACTTGTGCTCTCTCTCTTTGTCAAATAAATAAAGAAAATCTTTTAAAAAATAGAGAAGATTTAAACATTATCCAACATTTCCTAATTGATATTTGTAGAACATTCTATCCAAAAACAATATAATACACATTCTTATAGAAAGATGCAAGTCATACAAAGTATAATCTCTGACAAAAATGGAATTAAATTATAAATTAGTAATAAAAAGTTACCAGGAATAACCTCAAATATTTAGAAACTAAATAACACACTCTACATAACCCCTGGGTTGAAAAAAAAAAAAACATTTGGAGGGAAAATTAGAAAGTATGTTGAATAGAATGAAAATTAAAACACAACACATAAAAATTTGGGATATGCAACTAAAGCAGAACTTATAGGGAAATTTATACCACTGCATGCCTGGGAAGATAATGCCTTAGAAAAGATAATGGTCTCAAATCAATGACTTCAGCTTCTATCTTAAGAACCTAGAAGAGCAAGATAAGCCCAAAATAAGCAAAGGAAAGGAAAATAAAGGCCAAAAAGAAAATCAATTAAATAAAAAAGAAGAAAACAGTAGAAAAACATCAGTGAAACTAAAAGTTAATCCCTTGAGAAGATCAATAAGATCAATAATCCTCTAGCCATATTGATAAGGAAAAAGATAAACACATATTACTAGGATTAGAAATGAGAGAGGTGACATCAGACTCTACAGGTATTAAAATAATAAGTGATGGGGCCCCAGTCATAAGAGCATGCAACTCTTGATCTCAGGGTCATGAGTTTGAACCCTATACTGGATGTAGAGATAACTTAAATAAAACTTAAAAAATAAAAATAAAAAATAAAATGATAAGGGAGTATTATGAAGAACTTTATGTCAAAAAAATCAACAATTCAGATAAAGTTGACAGATTCTGTGAAAGACACAAACTAACGCTAAAAAAAAAGATTACTTGAATAGCCCTTTATCTATTAAAGAAATTGAATTTGTAGTTAAAAACATTCCCACAGATACTATTCCAGGCTCAAATGACTTCACTAGGGAAATTCCACCAAACTTTTAGAAAAGAAATACCACAAAATTTATACAAATCCAGAAAGTAACAGACAATGGAACATTTCTCAATTCATGTGATGAGAACTATGTTACCAGCTGTATACAAACTCATATTCTTCAAAAATGTGAAGAGAAGGGGGCGCCTGGGTGGCTCAGTCATTAAGCGGCTGCCTTCGGCTCAGGTCATGATCCCGGCGTCCTGGGATCGAGTCCCGCATCGGGATCCCTGCTCTGCGGGAAGCCTGCTTCTCCCTCTCCCACTCCCCCTGCTTGTGCTCCCCCTCTCGTTGTGTCTTTCTCTGTCAAATAGATAAATAAAATCTTTGAAAAAAAATGTGAAGAGAAGGAAGTACATCACAATACATTATATGAAGCCAACAATATCCTGATACCAAAGCTAGACAAAGACATTAAAAGAAAAGAAAACCATAGATAATAACCTTCATGAAATTCTTCACAAAATTTTAGCAAATCAAATCAAATAATATATAAAAGAATAAAACACGACCAAATAGAGTTTATTCCAAGAATGCAAGTTTAATTTGCATTCAATCAATGTAATTCACTATACTAACAGACTAAACAATAAAAACTATGAACTGTGGAAAACAATAGGGAGGTTCCTCAAAAAATTAAAAATTCATATACCACATGATTCAGTTAATTCCATTACTATTTACCCAAAGGGAAAAAAAAAACACTAATTTGAAAAGATATATGCACCCCTATCTTTATTGCAGTATTGTCTATGATAGCCAAGATATGGAAGCAACCCAAGTGTCCATTGATAGATAAATGGGTAAAGAAGATACAGTATATATGTACAATGGAATATTCAGCCATTAAAAAGAAAGAAATCTTGCATTTGCAACATGGATAGACCTTGAGGGTATTATGCTAAGTGAAGTAAGTCAGACAGAAAAAGACAAATACCATATAATTTCACTTACACATGGAGTATAAAAAGTAAAACAAATGAATAGACAAAAAGCAGGAAAAGACCCATAAATACAGAGAACAAACTGATGGTTGCCAGAGGGAAGGGGGTGTGAGGATGGGCAGAATGGGTGAAGGGGAGTGGGAGATACAGGCTTCCAGTTACAGAATGAATAAGTCACAGGAATAAAATGTACAACAGAAGGAATATAATCAATGGTATCATAATAGCATTGTATGGTGACAGATAGTAGCTATACTTGTGGTGAGGATAGCATACCTATAGACTTATCAAATCACTTTGTATACCTGAAACTAATGTTCCATTTTATGTCAATAAATAAATAACCAAAAAAATGTTCCTCATGAGTCTTAGGAGTATGCAAATTAAAACTTCAGTGATGTGCTACTGCACATTTCTTGAGATGTCTAAAATTTTAAAATTGACCATATCAAGTGTTAGCAAGGATGTGGAACAACTGAAATTCTCATACACTGCTGGTGGAAATATAAAATGGTATAATTTGTCAAATAGGCAATTTTTTTTAAGATTTTATTTATTTGACAGAGAGAGAGAGACAGCCAGAGGGAACACAAGCAGGGGGAGCAAGAGAGGGAGAAGCAGGCTTCCTGCAGAGCAGGGAGCCTGGCGCGGGGCTTGATCCCAGGACCCTGGGATCATGACCTGAGCTGAAGGCAGACACTTAATGACTGAGCCACCCAGGTGCCCCAAATAGGCAATCTCTTAAAAAGTTAAACATACACCTATATTATGACCCAGCCATCCCACTCTTAGCTACTTACCCAAGAGAAATCAAAGGACATGGTCCTACAAAGACTTGTATACAAACATTCGTAACATCTTTATTTGTAAAAGCCAAAAACTAGAAACAACCCTAATGTCCATCCAAAGGTGATAAAAAAAAAATGATGATACATACATACAATGGAATATTTTCAATAAATAGGAATAAACTATTGATACAGTAATAACATGGATGAATCTCAAAAAATAATTGTTATGTGAAAAAGCCAGACCAAAAAAAGTATGTCTCACTATGATTCTGTTTATAGAAAATTCTAGACAATACAAATTAATAAGAAAAAAAGCAAATTAGTGAGGGCCTAATATAGGGAATGGGAAGGAAGAGCAGAAAAGAGAGGTTGCAAAGGGGTAGAGGAAACTTTTAGGGGGGGATGAATATATTTATTAGCTTGATTGTGATGTTATCTTGATTGTGACAGCATATACATATGTCAAAACCCATCAAATTATGTACTTTAAATATAGGCAGTGTTATGGTTTGAATTGTGCACCCCAAATTTCATATGTTGAAGTCCTAACCCCTAATATCTCTGAATGTGACCATATTTGGGAAACAGGGGCATTGCAGATGTAATTAGTTAAGATGCCATTCTGGAGTAGGGTAGTCTCCTAATCCAACTGATTGGTATCCTTATAAAAAGGGGAAATCTGGACACAGACACGTGGACAGGGAGAATGCCAAATGAAGATTGGAATTATGCTGCCACAAGGCAAAGAACTATCAGAAGCTAGGACAGACTTGGAACAGATCCTTTCCCAACACCATCAGAGGGAGCCTGGCCCTACTAACGTCTTATCTCAGACTTCTAGCCTCTAGAACTGTGAGACAATAAATTTCTGTTGTTTAAGCCACTCAGTTTGTGGTAGTTTATTATGGCAGCCTATAGGGAACAAATACATGCAGTTTATTGTATGTCAACTATTCCTCAACAAAGCCATTTCTAAAATCCAGTCTGTAGAAATGATCTGTGCCCACTTTTCTGGCTTCATGTCATACCACTCTCACACTTCTACCCATTACTTACAATGTTCCTTTGAACATTCTAAACTTGTTCTTATAACAGGACTTTTTCATTTGTCCTTATGAAAAGCTCTTTCACAAGCTCTCCAAATAGCTTCTTCATCAGGTCAGCTTAAAAACTACTTCCTCAGAAAAGCCTTCCTTCACCAAGTCTACTATAGCACCTTGGCCCTGTCATTTATTTATTTTTTTAAGATTTTATTTATTTGAGAAAAAGAGAGGGCACGAGCAGGGGGAGGGAGAGGGATGGAGGGAGCAGAACAAACAGATTTCCCTGCTGAGCAGGGGAGCCTGACACCAGGCTCAATCCCAGGACTCCGAGATGACCTGAGCCGAATTCAGATCCTCAACCAACTGAGCCACCCATGTGCACCAACCCTGTCATTTTTTAATCCATTATCTCATACTTTCTTCATAGAACTTAAAACTTTGATGTTCTGTTATTTGTTAACATGTTTATTCTTTCTTTCTCCCCTTCCAAGTAGGATGTAAGTACCCTAAATGGAGGGGATTTTCTGTCTTGGTCATCACTGTATCTTTAGAATTCAAACCAGCCTATTACATATACTGGATGTTCAATTAATATTTATTGAATGCATAAATAAATGGAAATAGACATGCTTTTCCCAGAGTTTATAATGAGAAACATAGAGATGTTATTAACTGCTCTGATGTTCTGGATTTTTTTTTTTTTGCATTTTTTTTCTTTTTTAAGTAGGCTCCATGCCCAACATGGGGCTTTAACCCACCACCCTGAGATCAAGAGTCACATGCTTTACCAGCTGAGCCAGCCAGACGCCCCAGCTGCTCTGATGTTCTATAGATAGTTACAGGCAAAGGCAGGCTAAAACCCAAGTTTCCTGATGTCCTTATATTGCATTAAAATTTTAACTCATTTTAAAAGGGAAAAAAAAAAGCCACCCACAATCTTCAACTAGCTAAACAGAGGAGCGACATTGGAATATGAATCTGGGACTTACTGATTTTCTAGCTTGCTCTACTTCCATAAAATTCTAAAAACCCTGTGCAACAATTCTTTTTTTAAAAAAAATAGTTTATCTATCTGAATTGATAGGGTCACCTTAGACTAGTCTGCCATTTGAAGCAAAACCTGTTTATTAAACTCTTTCTAATGCTTTTTTTCTTAAACAGTACAGATAAATGAGAGCAAGTAGAGTTGGACCTAATGTGCATGTTGATCATTTCATTATCCTGAAGCTCCCAAGTGGAGAGACTAAACTGATTTAATATGTATAAAAATTATGTCAATTTGCTTCTCTCTTCTGGGAACATGTTAAAGCCCCTAAAATGCCAGATTTATATGAATTTACATAAGCTTTTTCCATCCATTTCAAAACATTTTTGAAATCAAGTTTATATATAAATGTTAATAGGAATTACTAGCATCTTCAGTAATAAAATTCATAGTGTTATAAAGTCAGATCAGTATCAAATTTTCTTTCCTGTATATAAAAACTTATCTCTTGATCCGTTAGTGTAATATCATTCACTCTATTTTTGTTACTTCATATAAACTCTTAGTAATTAGATAGTATTTCTCTGGCTGAATAATATAAGCAGTATTAACCGTACTCATAATAACATGTGTAGCCATTTCCCAGCAGTTAATCAACAATATTAATCAACAATTTAACACTAATATTTGGTTATTAATCTCACCAAAAATTATTGCAACTTTTCTCATCTTTGTTTAGTACACCTTTTATTTTAAAAGAAGTTCACAGTATTTTATATGCAAAAATCAATAAAAGATTCTATTAGCAAATTAATCTGTGGTAGCCAAGAAATAATAAATAGTGCAGTTAACTTCCTTCACTACATGCGTGTATAAAACAGTTGAAGTGAGAGAAGCTAGACACAAAAGATCACATATGGTGCAACTCCATTTATTTGAAATATACAGAATAGGTAAATCCATAAAGACAGAAAGCACACTGGTATTTACCAAGAGCTTCAGGGAGTGGGAATGGGGAATAACAGCAAATGGGTACAGCAAATGGGTATTCTTTTGGGGTTATGAAAGTGATTTGAAACTAGATAAAGGTAGTGCTTGCACAACATTGTGAATGTATTAAATACCACAGAACTGTTCACATTAAAATGTTTAATTTTATTATGTAATTTTCACCATAACTTAAAAAAGACACTGACAGCTTGAAGCAAAAGTAGCAATGTATTGTGCGATTTGTAACATATGTTATAAAAAAGTAAATTATAGGGCCCATGGCTGGCTCAGTCGGTTAAGCGTCTGCCTTGGCTCAGGTCATGATCCCAGGGTCCTGGAATCGAGTCCCGCATCGGGCTCCCTGCTCAGTGGGGAGTCTGCTTCTCCCCCTCCCTCTGCCACTTCCCCTGCTTGTGCTCTCTCTCTGTCAAATGAATAAATACGATTTTTTTTTAAAAAAATAAATTATATGTCAAGAACAGAACAAAGGACAAGAATGGAAAATGGAAATATATTTCTGTAAGATTCTTATACTATGTGTGAAGTGCTATAACATTACTTGAAGGTAAGCTATGATAAGTTGAAGATGTTGCAAATCTTAGAGCAATCACTAAAAATAAAAGTATAGATAAAAAGCCAAGAGTGTCAAAAGACTGAGAAGACAGACTGGGAGAAAATATTGGCAAAAGACACATCAGGTAAAAGATTGTTATCTGAAATATACAAAGAACTCCTAAAACTCAACCGTAAGAAAACTAACAATCTGATTTTAAAAAACAGACAAAAGATCTGAAGAGATACTGCAACCAAGAAGACACACAGATGGCAAATAAGCATATGAAAAGAGGCTTCACATCATATGTCATCAGGGAAATGCAAATTAAAACAGCAAAGAGATACCACTACTTACCTATTAGTATGGTCAAAATCCAGAACAATGACATCACTAAAAGAATTTGGAGCAACAGGACCTCTCATTCATTGCTGGTGGGAAGGCAAAATGCTGCAGCCACTTTGGAAGACAGTTTGGCAGTTTCTCTCAAAATTAAACATACTCTTACCATGTGATCCAGCAATCTCACTCTTCAGTGTTTACCCAAAAAAACTTGAAAACCATGTCCACACAAAAACCTATACACAGATGTTAATAGCAGCTTTATTCATAACTGTCAAAACTTGGAAGCCAACAAGATATCCTTCAAGGGGTGAAGGATAAACAAATTGTGGTACATCCAGACAAAGGAATATTATTCAGCAGTAGCTACAAAAATGCTACCAAGCATGAAAAAATATGGAGGAACCCTAAATGCATATTACTAAGTGAAAAAAGGCAATCTGAAAAGGCTACATACTATATTATTCCAACTATATGACATTCTGGAATTCTGTAAAAGACAAAACTACAGAGACATTAAAAAGATCATTAGTTATTCACACAACTCAATATAAAAAAACCAATCAAAAAATGGGCAGAGAATCTGAAAAGACATTTCACCAAAGAAGACATACAGATGGCCAACAGACACATGAAAAGATGCTCAACTTTACTAATCATTAGAGAAATACAAATCAAAACCACAATGAGATATCACCTCATACCTGTTATACTGGCTATTATCAAAAAGACAAGAAATAACAAGTGTTAGGAAAGATGTAGAAAAAAGAGAACCTTCATGCATTGTTGGTGGGAATGCAAACTGATACAGCCACCACAGAAAACAGTATGGAGTTTCCTCAAAAAATTAAAGTAGAGGTTGGGGGAGCTAAGATGATGGCATAGTAGGAGGACCCTAGGCTCTTCTCATCCCCTGAAGCCAACTAGGTAACTATCAAATCATTCTAAATACCCCAGAAATCAACCTGAAGACTGACAAAACTGCATAACTAGAGGGAAGGAAGAGGCCATGAGGAAGGTAGGGAATGCAAAGATGTGGTATGGGGGCAAAACTGATGTAGATGCTGTGGAGGGGAGGAAGACATGATCGTGGAGAACGGCGAGAGAGAGAGAGAGGAGAACACAAGGAAACTCACAAGGAGAATGTTTCCCCAAAGCCATTGGCTGGGAAAATGAGAGGGACTGATTTTTGTGAGTTCTTGCAACCAGGAGGGTTTAAAGACCGGTGTTTTAAAGGTCAGGGGCCTTGGCAGATACGGAGCCCTGAGGGTGTTCCCCTGCTCCTAGAGAGAAGGCAGGCAAAGAAACCTGGGGACAGACCACGTGGAAACAGGAACCTGAAGAACACCTGGAGCACACAGAGGGGAAATTATTCACTCTTCTTAGAGCACATCCCTGAGAGGTAACATTCACAGAGACACCTCTCTGAAGACAAAGGAGCTGGCTGGCACTATTTCTCTCCCCTGCCCCTCAGCATAAATGCAGAGCCACCTGTGGGAAGCAGCTCAGCCCTGACACTGACTGCCTAACCTGCTTACACCAAGTCCCACACCCCTGTGCTCTGGCACAACTGCCCTTCTCAGTCAAGCCTGCCTTAGTCCCAGGGTGACAAGATACTTCCCCAGAAGACCAGTGCAGGCCCCTTGTCCACACCACATCCCTAAAGCCTGGAGTTTTAAAACTCCGTAGGCTTGCCTGGGATAGAGCCTGGAGGGCACGGCCCTGCTCCTGGAGAGAAGGCAGGCAAACAACCCAGAAGCAAACATCAATCTGAACAACCCATGTATGGAAACATCGATCTGAAAAATGCCTGGGGCAAACCAGTGAGGAGATTATTTACTCTTCTCAGAGTGCTTCCCTAAGCAGCAGTGTGCATGGAGACTCCTCTTCAGAGACAAAGGGGCTGGATGGCTCCATTTCCTTCCTGCACCCCTCAGTATAAATACAGAGCCAAGTGCAGTAAATAGGGCAGCACTGACACTGGCTGTGTACCCTGCTTACACCAAGTCCCATACCCCTGCACCATGGCGGTACTGCCCTTCTCAGTCAAGTGTGCCTCAGTCCCAGCACGGTGGGCCCCTTTCCCAGAAGATCACCAGAACCCCTGCCCACACCATGTCTCCCAACCAGAGAGTTCAAGCACCAGGCCCTGGATACTATATGACCTCTTCTTCATAAAGCAATTACTCTTAGGAGCAGGAAACATAATGGGCTTTTCTAACACAGAGAAGAAGACAGAGACTTGGAATGCCAAAATGGGAGAAATTCATCCAACATGAAAGAACAAGATAAAGTCTTAGCCAGATATTTAAGCAAAACAGATATAAGTAACATGACTGGCGGAGAATTTAAAGCAACAGTCATAAGGATACTCAGTAGGCTTGAGAAAAGAATGGAAGGATTCAGGGAGACCCGTACTGCAGAGATAGTTAAAAAACAGTCAGAAATGAAAAATACAATAACTGAGATTTAAAACAGACTTGATGCAATAAACACAAGGATGGAAGAAGCAGAGGAACAAATAAGTAATAAAGAAGATTAAAAAATGGAAAATAATGAAGCTGAACAGAAGAGAGAAAGAAATTATGGAAAACAAGAACAGACAAAGGGAACTGCTGAGCAAAATAAGTCAATCAGAGAAAGACATGTATCATATGACCTCACTGATATGAGGAATTCTTAATCTCAGGAAACAAACTGAGGGTTGCTGGAGTGGCGGGGGGTGGGGGGGATGGGGTGGCTGGGTGAGAGACATTGGGGAGGGTATGTGCTATGGTGAGCACTGTGAATTGTGTAAGAC